>NC_067398.1:568268159-568577659 GCF_016432865.1 Antechinus flavipes | reverse complement strand
CAGGATAAGCGCAAAATCCAACCCTCAAAAAAAAAAAAATGTGTATTAGTCTCAGAATCAAAAAGAATTCCTAAAACAGCTTTGCCACCTCCCCCAAAAAAACAAATTTTAAAAATCAAAAAGAGAGGTAGATGAAAAAATGGAAAGAAATGAAAGAAATACAAGAAAATCGTGAAAAAAAAAATTTAACAGTTTGGTTAAAAAAAAAAAAAAGCATGCATGCACATACACAAACCCTAAAGAAAAGAATACCTAATAAATAGAATAGGGCAAATGATAAAAAAAAAAGCACAAAAATCAACCAAATAGAAGAATGTCTAAAAGTAGAACTAGACAAATGAAAAAGAAGATATGAAAGCTTACTGAAGAAAATAATTCCATAAAAATTAGAATTGGAAAGTGGAAAATAATGATTCCATGAAACATCAAGAAGCAGTAAAACAAAATCAAAATATTTTTTAAAAAGAAAATGTGAACTATCTCACTGGGGAAAAAAAAACCAAGTAACCTGAAAAATAGTCAAGGAGAGAGAATTTAAGAATTACTAGACCACCTCCAAGCTATGATCCCTCTAAAAGAGAGAGGAGAGAGAGAGAGAGATGACAGAAAAAGAGAGAGAGAAAGAGAGAAAGAGACAGAGACAAAGAGACAGAAAGAGACAGAGAGACAGAGAGACTCTAGACATCATCTTTCAAAAAATTATCAAAGAAAATTGCTCTGCTATCCCAGAATCAGTAGGTAAAATAGAAACTGAAAAAATCCACAATTTACCTCCTAAAAGAGATCCCAGAATGAAAACTCCCAGGAATATTGTAGCCAAATTTCAGAGGTCCCAGATCATGAAGAAAATATAACTATTAGCCAGAAAGAAACACGTGAATATCATGAAGCCATGTCAGTATAACACAAGATTTGGCAGCTTCTAATTACAGGATCAGAGGAGTTGGAATATGTCACTTTGAAAGTCAAAGTTTCTAGGCTTACAATCAAGAATCATCTACCCAGCAAAACTAACTATAATTCTTCCAGGGGGGAAAAATGGATTTTCAGTGAAACAGAGAACTTTATTATTATTAATTGGGAAATGGTTCTTATTTTTATAGATTTGAGAAATTTTTGAGAATTTTTTTTTGAGAAATGAGACCTTTATCAGATAAAATTGCTGTAAAAGCTTTTTTTTCCCCCAGTTATGATCACTGTGTATTTCCCTCCATTCTATTTCCCCCTCTATTTATTCTTTTCCTCCTTCCTTCCTCTCCCCTCTTCCTCTCCCCCTCTCTCTTCCCCTCTCCCTTCTTCCTTCTTTCTCTCCCTCTCTCTTTCCCTCTCTACCTTTCTCTCTCCCTTTTTCTCCCTCTCTCTCCCCTTCCCCTCCTCTCTCTTTCTCCCTTCTTTCACTTTATCCATCCTCAAAGGTGTTTTGTTTCTGACTATTACTGTTGAATCCATGGGAGTTGAAGTGATCACAAGTGAAATAACATAGAGGAAGAAGAGAAGAGAGTCTAGGACAAAGTCATGAGTGACCCCACACACACACACTAGCTCAGCTGGTTTGGTGTGGATGAAAATTTAGCTTAGAAAACTAAAAGTTAGAAAGATAAAAAGGAATTAAGAGAATGTAGTACTATGAAAACCTAGAGAAAAGAAAATATTAAAGAGAAAAGGGTGATAAAAAATTAGGAAAGACTGCAGAAAGGTCAAAAAGAAAAAAATTATAAGACCTTCAGTCTGATATTAAGGTCTAAAGGAATAGAATCAGAATGGCATCCCATAAATAAAAAACAGTTCAATTTTTACTTTAAATGAATGCTTTTTCTAAGATGGGATTAAAATAATATGTATAACAATTTATAGAGAATAGTTTACTGTTTCTAAATACTTCACATGAAAACCCACAGTATAGTATGATGTTGTAGTTGCGTCATCAAAATAAAAAGACATCACTGATGATCAGCTTTAAGAATACTTTAAGACGTCTTTAAACTGTCCAGAAATGGACTGAGAATTATTTGTTAATAATCTCTTAACAGATACAAAGTTCAATTATCAATTGTCAAGATAATCTATTACAAAAGATAGTTGTTCATGATGCCTCTAGTCAGCAATGTCGTTGATAACTGAGACATTTCTCCACTTAATGAAGACATAATCTTTTGTTTTACAATATTTTTGCAAAACCCATTTAAATTAATTTGAATCCAATTACCCATATATGAACAACATTTGTCAGGTCCATTCTAATCTCTAAATTCCTTATCAATAAATTCTGGCAAATTTCTTTATTGCATCACTAGAGAAGAAATAGCCATAAAAGCAAAATGCTACATTCTTAATGAATTGCATTCAAATCACCTATATTTTTCATAACATTTATGCTGAAAACATTTTTTATTTATTCCCTATTTTACATATAAGAAACATTAAATCTAGGTTAAGAAAGGGTTCTAGATGATAGGTCAGAGCATTCTAATCTTTTGTTGAATATCCTAGCTAAAGCAAAAATTGAAATTCACAATATTAATTTAGATAAACAAGTTATATTATACATAACATAACTATAAATAATGAACCAACATCCATATCAAACGTGTTCCAAATGGCATACCATCTAAATCTATGAGAAAAATGATCTGAAATACAATGTCACATTGATATTTGCATTTAATATCAGAAGACCTCAATATTACTCTCTCAGAGGTGAACAAATTAAAGAGAAAGGTAAATAAATGAGAAGATAGAATCAAATTGTTAATGGATTTAAAGTCAAAAGACTGATGATGCCTTATGACCACTAAAAAATGTACATTTCCTCAGCACCAAATGAAACTATACAAAAATAGATCATACAATAGAAATTAGAGAAATCACAAATACATATAAAGAGGCAGATATTCATCCTTCCTAGACAAAAATGTAATAAACATAATAATCAATTCAGGAAGAACAAACAAAAGATAAGCCATAGCTTTAATGTAGAAATCCTAAATAATGAGTGGGCCAGAAAAGAAAACATAGAAATGATAAATACATTTAAAAATAGTGATGACTTATATATCAATATTTCTACAGCCAAAACAATCTTCAGAGGAAAAATGATGTCCCTAAAAACATGCATTAAAGGATTATTAGAGATTAATGAATTAATGTATCATCACAGATCAGATCGTCAGTATTTGATAACTTTGAATAATAATTACACTGAAACAAACCAAAAGATAGAAGCTGTTTAAATTGATCATTATTTTATTGCACTCATAATGCTGATAGCAGCATTGTAAGGTATAAACTGAGGAAGTTTACACAACCAGCAAATTCATTATACTTTACTTTGTTCCTTTTCTTAATAAACCAATCCACATTTTAAAATTAAGGAGAGTATAATACGATTAAATTAAAATGTAAAGCTATAGATTTATTTTGCTAGTTCAGTAAAGTACATACAATAAATATTGTGACCATTATTATCTGCTGGAAATATCTGATGTAGTTGCTTAAAGAGATCAAAGAATTTTCTAGGTTAGTAGTCATGTAATTCAATGTAGCTGTAGTAGGGATAAATGCTTTGAGCAAATGTGAACTTTGTATACATTTCTAAAATGTCTATATTATAAGATTTGCTGCTTATTACATAAAATAATACATACTTTGAAAGAGTACACCATTCAATTAAATAGAAAATAAAAGACACTTATAGATAGACTTCTCAAAAGTTTTTTTGAGATGAAAATGTAGGCATATGGATCAATAGTTGCTGATATCCTCTGGAATAACTTTTTTTTTGTTGTTATAGAACATTCTGAGATCTTCTCCACTATAATAAATCACTAATTCCAGTGAATCTTTAATGGTGGTATTTCAAACACTATTGAAAAGTTAAGGTACATAGAGAGAGATTTGGAATTAAAGCGATTTTCATCAAGACTTACTCTAATCATTTCACACATGCTGTGAAGCTGGTTGTGAGAAAAGTATTCACAAACTGAAAAGTGCTAAATATATTCACAATTTATGTGTTATCAAAATTAGTATTGGTTCTACTGAAGCCTTTTTTCCATTAAAAAAGCACCCAGATGTTAGTTAAATGAAAAGAGAATCATTACTAGTTCCTATCCATTTGTTATGATTGAATGTGACTAAGACATGAGAGGTGGACATCACCAAAAAATTCATTGGAATTTCATTTGTGAAAACTAATTCAATGCAGAGCGATATTACAGGAACAAACTGGACTGATAGTATGGCTCTTCAAGGGTTACAGATATGGGTGACCCTTAGAACAGTTAGTCAATTTAACCTCCTGGGTCAGAAAAAGAAAAGTATAAAAACAAGGGAATGGGAAAATATATGAAGTCAACACATTAATACTTGGTTCATAGATTTAGAACAAGAAGATCTTAGAGATCATCTAGTCCAAGAGCTCTTAATGTAATTTATGACTTAGTGAATAGATTTTGAAGAATTTTAAATGGGGAAAAATACATTTTAATTTTGTAACTAATTAAAACAATATATTTTTTATTTTATGTATTTAAAAACATTATTCTTAGGAGTTCATAGGCGTCATAGATTTCCAAAAGGTTCCATAACACAAGACAAAGGTTAGGAATGTCTATTTTAGTCCACCCCCTTCATTTTTACAAATAAAGAAATTAAAGACAATATATCCAATGAGTTGCTAATCATGATACCTGTGTTAAGTTGAAGGGTTAAAATTTGAATTCTGGCTTTAAGTTTCCAGATCTGTCAGTTTGTCTCAGTATTCAACTTCAAAATGATTTTGTTTTACCTTGTCCAAAAATGCCTTGTCTTAGCAATCAGTTTTATAGTGATTGGAAATGTTTTTTACCATTTTTTATTTAAATGTAAATGAAAATATTATGAATAATCAAAATTAATTAGAAATTGAAGTGATTTGATATATAAAGTGTCATAAAATTTATCTAGGAAAAGCAGCAAATATAAAATATCTTACTACTGTGATAGATGTAGAACCTTCTTGACCACACTCCTCAGTTCTCTCTAGCAGTAATCTACTTCTGTGTCTCCTTTTATGAACTGAAAAAATCTAGTGAAACTAGATGATAGTTGAGGAAAAGTTAATAATTCTTTTTTCCGAGACAATGCCATAACTTAAATTTATAGTTTACATCTCTGAACAACACTTTGGTAGTTCAATGGAAAAAAAATGCTAAGCCTCTCCCTTAGAGACCTTGAGTCTCTCTCTGCAGTTAAGGAATAACTGCAGTTTCTCATTGGGAAGCTGCTCTATATCTTTCAGACCACTAGGGTTTCCTTTTCATAAATGGCAGCTCTAACAACGTCTTACCATGTCATGGTACTTTGAAGAAATTAATGTCTCCAAAATAAAATTCATTTTATATTTTCCCCCTGGTAGAATATATTCTATATTTTTCTGTAGTATCTTCCTCCAAATGGAGCTTTTACCTAATTCTTACAGAAATCTCCATGGCATAAGTATTTTTCATTTTAAAAATGAAACAATTGGTTCAAAAATGACTTTTCCATTGTCATCCAAATAATTAGGATGATGCACTCTAAAAAAATGAAGCTCAGAACCACTACTTCTTAGTAACTATTCTATTTATTAATAATTGTATGCCAAAACTAGGTATACAGAAAGCAACTAGATGACTCAGTGGATAGAGCACTGGCTTGGAAGTCAAAAAGTTCAAATCTGGCCTTAAACACTGTGTGACTGGGCAAGTCACTTGACCATTGCCTTGATATACTGGAAAAGGAAATGGCAAACCACACCAATATCTTTGTCAAGGAAATATCTTGGACAATATTGGTATGTTATGGTCCCTGGGATCACAAAGAATCACTGAACAAGTGAATAAAAATGCCAAAAATATGAAAAAGAAATCCTACTATAAAATACCTAATTTCTTTTCATTGAAATTACTATAGATGTGACCTTGGCAAGACTCTACCCCTCTGCCCATGCCAAAATTCAAAATCTCTTCCTTTATATCTACATATTGTTGACACATTCATACCTGTAGGTTGTGATGATGCACCCTAATATTTCAATTTATCTCAACAGTGTATGAAATGTAAGTGTGGGAAATCTCTCCTTCAATGGAGTCCATCAGACCACTGCAACCATCTATAACCTAAATAAATCCTAGATAGTTGTCAGAAACACATAAAGGTTAAAAATTTGCCTAGGATCAGGTAGTAAGTATTAAAAGTATGACTGGATTTTCCTAACTTCAAGCCTGGTACTTTATCCATTATCCCATGTTGCCTCTAAATGATTATTGGAAATAGAAGAAAAATATATTATTTTTACCTGTTGACTTGGCTAGCTACATCCGAATAGCCAAGACCTTCTTTCTGTGACCTTAAAAAAACAGAGGTGTGATCTTACCACTCAAAATTAAGAAGTTATTTAATTTAGATTCTGGGTGTTATATAAGATTTCATTACTGTGTTAGTCTCTTCCCATAGAGCTCCTTTAAAGCAATGACTAAGAGCCATTGATTAATTGCTAAAGGTTAATGGCTTTCTGCATCATGATTTCATCACTGGAAGAGGGAACAGATGTCTCACACCTGTGAGGGTCTCCAATGCGCCCTGCCACACAGCGCAGGACACAGCAGGCTGAAAGTGTATTATGGTTACCCAGAATGGGGACACAATCAAACAGATCGTCCGCATCAGCTGTGTGCAAGGCTAACTGTGCTTTAGTCATCCTTCCTCCTTTGATAAAACCAACCTCTCCTTGAGCGTGCTGAGCTTGAATCTCACAGGGAGCTATGTGGGTGCATCCTGGGGTATAATTTGACTACGAGCACTGATGGAAGCTGGCAAATGTGAAGGGCATTGTAAAAAGCGCTGTTGGCAGGCAGCAAGATTTACACTCTTCCTCTGCATGGCCACAGAAAGGAATTCTGCTGTCCCTATGTGAAGTCTGGGATGAAATACAATGCATGGCTGGCACAATCTCCCCCAGATGCCAAAACAAAATGTGCCATGTACTTTGGAACCCTATTTCATGTCAGAAATGATGCACTCAATCTGACCATCTGCTGCTCCAAAACAAAACAAAAAAAAAAAAAATCATACTCTGTACTAAGAAAGAAACACCCACCCTACACTATAGTTGCCTCGAGTCCTTTTGTTGAAGTTTTTGTTGAAGTCTGCAAAAAAAATTTTTTTCCTTAGATAGTGGTTTGGCTGTGAGTCCAAGAATGTGCAATAAGTTATCTGGAGGTTCCTTATTCTTCATCAACATGCCATTCTCCCAGGCTTTACCTGGCAACTCTGTGGTTATTTCCAGAAAGAAAAACATACTGTTGATCAAGTGCTACTTCTACTATTCCTCTTATAACAGAGGCGGTGTCGTTTTACAAGGTCTTCATGACTTCTGAGAACAAGAAAAGCCCCGGTGGGGAGCTTGAGATCTGCTTTGACTTAATTTAAGCCAAATGCTTCAGCCAGGAAATGTGAATGATCATTAATAAAATCATCAGAGTGGGAGAGAACCACAGGACAGTCACGTTGGAATAATAACAGGGTGTGGGAGTGGAATATCACAAATACCATTCCCTTGATAAAAGATCAGATGTGTGGGCTGCTATAGTTGGAATTAGTGAGAATAGTAAGGAATTGGATATTCTACTATAAAATTACCATGGACCTATGATGTCATCCATATGGATGCTTTCTCCAGTGTTGTGAATCATAATTCATCCATGCTTTCTCATTTTGTGTGATTCGTGCACATATACTCCCCTAAATACTCCCACAGGGAGTCCTTCCAACACACTAAGTACATTTTTCTTGATGTTTTGACATCACATGCTACATATGGGCTAGCTGTTATTTTTCACTCACATTACATGATTCTCCCACTGCCTCTTCTGTTAATAACCATTCTCTTGATTCATTAAGGATTGCCCACAAAGTGATGAGATTATAGATTATGAAAATTGATGAAACAAAGAAAATAACATAGTCATAACAAAAAAAATATATCTATAGCATAGGAGTAGTGGATAGTGTACTTGATTTGAGTCAGGAAAATTGGGTTCAAATCCTGCTTCAACTATTACTGGCTATGTGACCCTAGGCAGATGACAACTTCTCTCATTCTCAATTACCCTATTAGTAAAATTAGGATAATCACGGTATCCACTTCACTCGGTTATCAAAGATAGAACAGAATACTCTATGGAAAGGTTTTGAAGTTTCATTGTTAAGTTGTTGTCATTTATTTGTTTTGCAAACCTTATATAACTATTATATAAATATCAACTACTTCATAAATATAATATATACATAATTTCATTGGATCTCCATGTTGTGTGAGATTGGTGGTGACAAGCCTTAATACTAGGACGTTACTAAGAAATACAACTGAAGCTCCAGGTTAATAAATTAGCCCAAAGTCACACAGGCAGGCAATTGAAGAGCCTAAAGTTAAGCTCAGGTCTCTTTACTTCAATTCCTATGTTCTTTTCACTAGACCAAGTAACCTCCATCTTATAAATAATTGTGTGGATATTCACAAAACTGGTGACCGTAGTCTAAGACATTCATTTTCCTGGGTCATTTTCCTTATCTACTAAATGCAGGGATTGAGCTAAGTGATACCCAAGATCTGTTCCAGGTTTCATGCTCTGTGTTTCTAAACTCTCAACTGGGAAGACATTTCTTGTTAGGCGTTCAGATTTTACAGCCAATCATTAAACTTACCTTTTATACTAAATCTTTCATCTAAGTTTTCCCCAATGCTAACATTCAAGGCAACTAATTCTGGGAAGGGGAGGGGTGGAAAGAGAAGAGAGAAAGACCTGAATATATATGTAAATTTATTTTTCTGTAATTGACCCAAAATGATGAAATTTATGAGCCTAGACAGATTAGGTCACTTTTAACATGCAATAGTGAGCTCATAAACTTAAGAGTGGATCCATTTTTGTTTGTATGTGTGAAATATGCTGCCCTGACCTAACATGTAAAAAGTGAGAGAAACAGTACCTCTTGTTATTCTCAAAGCCTTCATAGTAGAAAGTGATTTATTTTACAAATGTTGGATTTTCTCTGTTAAATTCTATATCTTGCTATATCATGACCTTCTAGTATAGAATTTGGTAAAAAGGGATGGCCCCTTTCCAATGTCTGCTATACATATAATGAGGTCCTGCTGGTAGTTCCCTTGGAATAAACCCTTGGCTTTATTACTGGAATAACAGCAGGACCTCATTATACAGATAGCAGTGTTTTACCTAAAACATGTTCCTGCTGCCTAGACCTACAGGACAGCATTAGAGTGAGGCTGCTGGGTGTTTGCATATTGATAGAGTCAGGGGGTCTGCTGCAATTGTGGGAATTGGAGTTTAAAATAAACTGAGAATTTTTTTGATTTTTATATTTGCTACCTTCAGGCAAAAAGTTCCCTTCCCACTCTAAAGTCAATCTAGGTAGAAGAGGTATAAAAACCAAAAGCATCTTGGGAAGGTTATAGTATGAAACTTTCTCTTCATTTAAAAATATGACTAATTATCCAATTTTTTATGCTGGGTGCAAGTGTCTCACTTCATGCAAATGCTAAAGTTACATGAAAAAAATCAAATTGAATAAGTCAAATCATATTTTAAATGCATATGGAAGATTGTAGTTTTAAAGACAATTGTAGCCTTAAGTGGATAGACTCAAATTTCCCAGTTCGTAAATCCAGATTTTCATATATATAGTGTTTGTTTAAAGTGTTCAAAAGCAAATTCAGAAAACTAAACAAGGAAAGTTTTCCTAGGGCAATTATAATTTCTTAAGTAGACTGCATCCAATTAAAAACAAATTACTAACTGGAGACCATGAATATACTTTACATGATTCTCATATCATTTTTCTTGTTCCTATTCTATATTTTCTCTCTACATTAAAGTAATTTACTTTCATTAAAACTTTTCAGAAATTCCACTACTTACACATGAATTTTCCAGGGGCAGATCTTAATCTTTATTAATGGACTGCTCTATATGTACAATTTGAGGGAAACAGTTTCATATACTAAACAAAAAGCAAGATTTTAATGTGCTGTTGTGAGGATAGCACAGCAAAACATCATATTGTGCTTGTTTCATAGACATCTAAATATAGGGACAGAGACCAGACTTGTGATTTCATTTGGATAGGGAATTGCTGAGTGATGAATTCATCTTGACACCTTCTCTTCAACTTAGGATCTTAGAGAATTGACTAGAAAACACTTGTGACTCATCCACTACCACACAACCAGTGTTTTACTTAATTTACATCACTTATTACCTGGTATGTTTATAATCATCATTATCATTATTATCACTGTTATCTCCTTGTCTTTTTTGATAGATTTCAGAACAAATAATCCAAGGGAAAATCACTTTCCTGCTAGTATTCATAAATATTAAATGGTTTGATGATTATTGCACAGATGAATAAAATTCTGCTTGTGAAACTGGAAAAGAACATTGGAATGTAAATTCATCTTCTCTAGGTGCACTGAAAACAATTTCACTACAAGTGATGGAAAAGATGGTATATACTTTTATCTTCTTCCCAAATTGTTTTCAATTCTTTCATAAAGTCTTTCTATATGGGAAGCTATACATTCTATTTGGTTGGAGAGTGTGAATATTTAGAATGAAAATATTTTAAAATATTGTTCATAAATTTTGTAGATCAATATTATGTCCATACAGTTATAGGCAACAGTTTTATCAGTGATTGATGTTCCAGGTCCAATATAATTTATTTGATGAATTCTCAAGGATGTCATTAGGTTTTTATTTGTACTTCATGGATTTTCCATCTATTTATAAAAGACAATGAGCGTCTGATTTTTAATTCAAATTATCTGGTCATGTCTTTCTAGGTATCTGGTAGATGCTAGATTTTTGCAATCTGCAATGATATGTCCATTTGAAAGGAGACTGTGACTGATTGAACTCCAGGCCTACCTATTGGACATTTCAAACTGGATGTCCCTTAAACATCTCAAACTCAACATGATAAAAAACAGAATTCATTATCTTTCCTAAAAAATGTAATTCTTATTTAATCTTTCTTATTGCTGATGAAGATATCTCTATACTTCCAGTCATTCATATTTTCAACTTTGGTATTATTCTTGACTTCTCAATCTTATCCCACATAATCAACTAGTTATCAAACCTTGCTTCTTTCTCCACAATATTTCTCCCATACATTGTTTCTCCATTTACACAGCCACCACCTTATTAGTTTTCACCTAGACTATTACAATAGATACTTATTTAATCAGCCCATTTCAAATTTCTTCCCATTCCTTTTCATCCTCCAGATAGTAGAGTGATTTCCCAAAGCAGCCCCTTCTCTATTAATTAACTCCAAAGGTTCTTCATTACTTTTAAGATTAAAAATAAGTTCTTTTAGCATTTAAGGTTCTTTTTCATCTGTCACTTTCCTACCTTTCTGGTATCCTTCACCTTTAGTGGTATTCCTTTACTCCTCTCTACATAATCTATGCTCCCAGCATAGTGATCTTGATCTCCTGACTCCATTGTCGACCCCCCATGCCTGAAATAAATTATTTATCTATCTCTGCCTCTTTAAATTTCTAATGAGTTTTTCCTAATAACCTCAATTACTAGTGCATTCCAACCTAAAGCTACTTTTATTCATTTTGAATATAATTATGTACATATTTGCCTCCCACATTAGAATGTAAGTTCCTTGAGGGAAGAAACCTTTTTTTTTCACTTTTTGTCTTTGTATCACAAGGTTAGTCCAGCTATTGTTTTTGCTGTTCAGGCATGCCTGATTTATGATTCCATTTGGGATTTTCTTAACAAAGATATTGGAGTACTTTAATTTTACAGATAAGGAAACTGAGGCACACAGATTCACACAGCTAGTAAATGTTTAAGATCAGATCTGAATTCAGGTTTTACTGATTTCAAGTCTAGTACTCTATCTACTGAACCACATACCTTTCTTTACTTATTTGATTTTTGGTGTTTTTATCCCAGCATCTACTAGAGTGCCCTAGTATATAGTAGATACTATATAAACTGCCACATTTGATATCAAGTATCCTTGAAATTATTTTGTGATAGTGAAGTATTTTAAATAGATAATTGTTTTTTCCACATTGATATCAAATACTTTGATTCTGCCTCTGTTTAGGTTAATTTTATTTATATACAATCCATGACTAAGCTGTAAGTCAAGAACCAAGTTTTTCAATCATCAATAAAAGTGATATCAATAAATTAGCCTATAAATATTAAGTACCATGCCAGGCACTGTGCTAAATGCTGGGAATATAAAGAGACCAAAGACAGTTCCTTCCCTTAAGGAGTTCACAATCTAATAGAAGAGACAGCAAGCAAGCAAATATGTCCAAATAAGTTATGTAAAGAAATACATAAGCAATAATTAACGGAAGGAAGGCACTGGAATGAGGAAATTTTATGGAACTTTTTGATGACTTATTTGATCATCACCAAATCAATAACAAGTTGTTCCTTACACAGTAGGACTTTGTGGGGAGAGGGTCTCTTTTTTCTTGTCTTCTTATGATAATAAATTTTATTTATTATTATTATTAATCAGTTTTATTATTGATCCTGGAACTTCCAGTTCTAGGCAATTGTGGAAACTAACCTACAGCCTTTAAAAGTTTAATTTCATAAAAGACAAGTACTCAGATTTTATGTAAAGTATCAACAATTTCATTTCAAGTATTTCTTCTGTGTTATCCTTCTTTGTTGTCCTACTCTGCATCTGAGCTGAATGAAATTCCATCTGTTATATTAGAATCTCCTTCCCAAAATTGCTTCCCAATACCCCTTACACTTTCTTATTAAAATTACTTCATATTTATTTTGCATATCATTTGAAAATATATATATGTATGTACATATTGTCTACCTTGATATGATATAAGTTTCTTGGGGTAGGGACTGTTTCATTTTCATGATTTGTATCTTCACCTCCTATCACCCTGTTTGGAATATAACAGATACTTAATAAATGCTAATTGCCTGATTAATGTTTCAATTTTTTAAACCATTCGGATTTCTTCACATGTGGCTCCTCCACTGAAGCAAAATAGAACATTTTCACGCCTATCAGTTAGTTTCATAAATTGTACTGGCCAAAAATGTTATCACTCACTATGAAATGCTACTGATGAGCTTCTTGGACCTTAGTTAAGCTGGTCCCCAGGTGGCAGATAGCTGTCCACTGCCAGGTTCATCCACACTGAAAACCTTTTTCACCTAGTTGGACTTGCCAGAATTCAAAATGGAATCAGAAAGTCTTTAAAAAAAACAATCAATAAACAAGTACTAATTAAGTCCACGTATTTACTATGCTCAACACTAGAGCTACAAAGACAAAAAATAAACTCTCTGTTCATTCTTGAACTTTACAATAAGGGGTCGCTGCATGGAGAAGGAAGAAGGAAAGGAAGATTAGGGAAGAAAACTTTTATGGAAGTCATAACTCACTTCATGGGTGAAAAATGAATATTTTGCAATTAGATAGTGCTGGGCTTAGAGTCAGGAAGATTGCATTCATATAATTTTAGAAACTTCCTACCTGTATGACCCTCAACAAGTTATTTAACTTGTTTGCCTCAGTTTCCTTAACTGTAAAATAGAAATGATAAAAGCATCTACTAGTTCAATGATGCAGTGGAGGTGCTGGGCTTAGAGTCAAAAGGATTTATCTTCCTGAGTTCAAATATGGTCTCAAACACTTACTAGCTATGTGACATTGAGCGAGTCCATTAACTCTGTTTACTTGTTTTCTCATAACAAAGACTTGTTCTTCTTTCTCCTTCTTCTTCCCTCTCTTAAATAATGAACAGGTATTATATTAAAATCAAATCAAACTACCCAAGGCTCTGCAGGAGTCACAAAAAAATAGCCTATGAAACGTGGTTTTATTATATAAGGCATATACATTGAAATACCATGATCATTGGCATATAAGAGTTCTGCTATATTTCTCTCTTACTTGATTGATTTGAAGGAATCACCAGAGGGAACAATTTTGCCTAAAAATTACTACAATTTGTGTCTTAGAAAAAAGCAAGTAAAGTCTGCATAGTTTGAATACAGGTATAATTTTGCCAAGAGCATATTATTATTATATTATTATTATATCTGTATTTTGCCTCCTTCTAGATGAAATTGCCAGGAATTCTCCCACAGGGCAGCACTCAAATTCTGACCCAGCACATCCTCTAAATTCAGAAGAACCAATCAGAATGACATCAATGCAGAAAGAAACAAACAATTGGGAGAAAGAAGCAATCAGGTGAGAATAACAATAATAAATGTTATTTTTTAAAAGTTTAGCTTGCACTGAGAAATTCAAACATATGCTCTTCATAGACTTTTTCTATTGTTCTTTACTGTAGAGGTTAATAGTACAGCTATCACCATATCTATACTACTACAAGAGAAATAATCCAAGATTGAACCATTGATTCAGTCCCATTCACCACCCTTTGTCCATTTAGTTCAATTCAAAAAGCTCAGTGTGTAATCCCCTACTGTATAAAAGGCACTTTGTTAAATACTGACAGCACAAAAATATTAGTGTCAATTTTCAAGGAAATAACCTACTAGGGCATTTCAACATAAATCAAGCAATTAATAATGCATTTATTATATGTTTACCATATATTAGTGCTAAGAAACACCAAAAATACAAAGAAAAAAGTGAAATAATTATTGCCTTCAAAAAGCTTGCATTCTAATGGAGCATGCATATAATAATTATAATGGTGGAGTTTGATTGAGTTGAACAATCACCTCACCCTGCTTAGCCCTGATACTTTTATTATATGAAAATATATCTCTATACATCTGGACTGAATCAATCAAAGGATAAATTAAGTACAAATAAAAACCAAGTCCAATTAGCCTGGAATTATTAAATCAAACAAACCAAAAGCATTTCAGCTAGATGTGATGAATTATTGGGTTGTTTGAGGGACTTTGTCACATCCTGGGTCATATAAAATCAGCACCAATTTGGATTTGGAGATTCAAGACTAGCAACTTGAGAAAGAAACTTTCCAGCCAAGTGCCTGAGAGGGACTAGTTTGGGAATGGAGAACAATAGCCTAATTCTTAGCTTTGGCCTTGATCTCTGCCCCACCTTCTTGGCAAGAGGAGGATCCTGTGAATTTCAGAGAATCAGAGGATATTAACTTCTCTCAAAAAACTAGTCATATCAGGTCCCCAGAATAGCCAATTTAGTGTCTATATCAAGAGGCAAGGACAAACTAGATATGTTGAGGAAAGACAGCTTCAAGATTCTGCAAGGACCCCAACAAAGAAAATATAGTATGCCCAAGGAACTTCATATCCCACAAAGGAGACAAAATGACTTCCAATAGCCACAAGTTATGAGTTACTCCTTTACTGAATATTCTAGGTTTGATCATGTTTTCCCTCAGGTTCTTAGTGGACTTGTAAAAGAGTGAGTCCCAATGTTTATAGGATTAAGGGGGAAAGGAATGTTTTATAGCCATTGTAGTTGGAGTTTGTTTTGATATCATCTCAAATATAATACCACTAACTCAAAATCAAATAAATCTGACTGGCTAATTCATATTGACTAATAACCATGAAGGAGCAGGGGAAAGAAGATCATAAAATTTCATCTGCTAAAATATTAGAAAGGTAACCCTATATACCTCAGGGATATCCCTGTAGCCCAGAAGAGGAGATTTGGCTAGCCTTGTTCTAGGGATCAAGCCTGTTAGTACAAATGGAGGTTGAAAGAATAATCCTAGAGCTTATGTTATAGTCACAAATAAGAACAATAAAAATAAGCTGAAGAGGGAGAAAACACTAATAATTAAAGGGATTCAGGAAGGCTTCCCCCAGGAGGTGTCATCTTAACTAAGTTTTAAGAATTCTGAGGAGCAAATAAAGAAAGTACAAATCTAGGGAAATGCATTCTGTGAATGCAGATATTGAAGATAAAACAATGAGTTCAGAGAAAAGTTAGTTTTCAGTTTGAGTGGAATGTAGTTTCTACAGAGCAGAGCCAACAGAACTGGGTTGCAGTTTGATCTTCAAAGATTGAGATAGTATCAAACCAAACAAGCTAGACTATTCAATTTAGATTCAGTTCAATGGGATCATCATATAGACATAAGGATATCTTTATGAGGCATAAATACAAAAAAAAAGTCAAGAAAAATACTGCATGACTCTCTTCCAAGAACTCAAAAATGGCTTTTCCAATGCTGTAAATATTTTATTATTAAATAAAATTTTGTATTATTCCCTTTCCTCTTCTAAAGAAGCTATGGCATAATGACCAGGAATAATGAAGGGAACTAGTAATCTTTACACCACCAAAGGAATACAGTTATATAAATACCTCCCACTAGAATTACTGGAAATGTCACAAAAGACTTGGCAATTTAAATGTGAATCAGCAAATCCACAATAAAGCCCAACTAAGAGCTCCTTCATTGTGCCACTTCTTGGCGTGTCATTATGTGCCTGCTGATCCAATTTTGAATTGCTTAACCATGGTTAATATAATTGCAATATGCTTATAGGACAATAAAGGCGTACATGTCTCATTCAACAGGCAAGAAAAGTTGTCAGTCTGAAAAGGAGAAGTTAAAAATACCTTCTTTCCTCCTCTCCTCTTCCAGCAGCTGTTCTAATTTGCTATAATGGCTGCTTGTCAATATGTGTGAGACCGAATATCTAGTATCCAGTATATTGCTATGGAACAACAGGCTTCAAAAACAGAGAGTACATTTTGGGATAAACATAAATTTGTGCATGTCCAAAAATAAATACAGGCTTGCAATGAAAAATGCAGTTAGACAAAAGATGTTATGTGACAGTCTTTAAGCAGAGAAAATGGAAGGTGATTAAATTCTTAGGTAAGATTTGGATCCTTGCAACTGGGACCAGGCATTATTAACAATATTTGCAGAAGGTTTTTCTGTCATCGTGTTTGCAGAGTGTGTAGTACAATCAGCAATCCTATTATAACCTTCACTTTGCTGATAAGGAGCTAAGGCACAGAGAGGTTAATTAACTTGCTCATGCTAACCCAGGCAGGATTAGCCTCTGAATTTCTGAACTGACCCTTTTCCTCTCATATAACCTCAAGGAGTCCCTTTTTTCAGCTTATATTCTGAAACACAGTTTTATTTATTTATGATATTTGATTCCCTGACTTTATGCAATAAACAAGGTTTGAATGGTAGAACTAGGGATGAATTCAGGAGGAGAGTTTTTTTTTTTCTGGAGGAAGGGCTCCTTTCTAGTGGTGTCATCTGGCCCATGATCTTGTGGGTCCCACTTCATCCTGACACTACTTTGTAGCATACAAAAATGTAAAAACAGTGCTTTTGTCTTTCATTTCCAACACTGAAACCAAAGGACTAGGATGATGGTAATCCAGGTCAGCATCTCTGGTTAGACTGGTTATATTAGAGAGAGAAGCAGCTCTCAACCAAACCATCTCAGGTCCTCCTAGAAGCCCTGGTCCTAGGTCAAGTACTAAAAGTAAATATTTGAGTACAGACTCAAAAGCATTATAGTCCATAAAAGAAGAATAAGATACAATTCTGTGTCTGAGTCAAATGAAAACATGAAAAGTTGCAGATCTTAATACACTATGTAAATCTTCATCATCATCATCATCATTAGTAGTAGTAGTCCACCACTTGGAGTCCCAACACTCATCACTGAGGGAAAAGCTTAGGAAGTTTTTACTAAATCATTTCAGTTGTGTCCTACTTTCTGTGATCCCATTTGAGATTTTATTGGCAAAGACACTAGAGTGGTTTGCCATTTCCTTCTCCAACTCATTTTACAGATGAGGAATGAGGCGAACAGTGTGAAGAGACTTGACCAGGATCACATAGCTGCAAAGTGCCTGATGCTACATTAGAACTCAGATCTTCCCAACTCCAGCAGTATATCCACTGTGTCACCTAGCTGCTTCCAGTTTAGGAAATACCCTTCAGTTAGATGGAATTTCCCAAGATCTGAAGTTGTTTTACCACTTACTAATTCAAATCTGGTGCTTGTAATCCTGGAGTCGGAAGATCCAGGACCTCAGATTGATGAAGACACCCATGAAATGTCCAACTTTCATTATTGTGACACATAATAGAAAAACTTGGGCACAAATACTGCAGCTACCACTGTTCTTCCAACTTGAGCTAGTTAACTCCATCTGAAATCGTATCACCTACTCTTCACCACAGCTTTATTCACTATTATATCTGTGACAGCCTGTCCATTTATACACCAATCCCATTCTTAGGATCTGGTTAAGTACTCTAATATACATTAAAGACAATCAACTTCCACTTAGTTCAACTGTTCTTTATAGCCTGAGGACCACTGGAATAATCCATCTCACATACTGTCTAAGACTTCATAGATCACAGGAGCAGAGATTTTTAGAACTAGAAGGAAACATAGGATTCGTCTCTTATTTTACAGATAGATAAACCTATCATGACTGAAGCCTCTTTCCTTCTCATCTCATCACCCTACTCCACTCCATCCCCCCATCCACAGTTCCTCCTCAAAGGTGTACTGAAAAGGCACAGATCCTTCAGCCTCTCAAATAACTCTAGTCTTCTAGCTTCATAATTTATAGACCATTCCTAATATGTAATTAACTTCCCAGGTCTATCAGAAGCATTTTCCATTTTTAGTTTAAGCCCATGATAAATTAATTGGACATGTATCATTTACTTTAATGAACAAATGAAGCATTTATTAAGTGCTTTCTATGTCCAAAGCACTGTGCTGAACATCAAAGATACAAATAGAAAACTAAGATAGACCCTGCTCTCAAGAAGCTCACATATTAATGGGAATGCTATTAAGTCATAGGGAAAGATCCTATGGTTTTTAGGGTACAACAGCAAAGCAGATGGTTATGTTTCTTCTTTAATGTCATTTCCACTGATACAATTCTATCAATTTTTGATGATGAAACAGTTGCCAATCCCAAAGAATTTAGTAGCAAGAAGTTTCCTTCCAGGGTCTTCAGTAACTGACTGCAGCACCTACAAGAGCAGTGGTCAGGCAGCATCTCCACAGAAATGGCTTCCCAGGATGGTGGCTGACAATTAGGGTCAGAAGAGTTTCTGTTCCTTGGGCTCCTATATTGAACTGTCTCCATCAGGGCTTGAGGAAAGGTGGTAGTTAAGGTAATAGTTGTGATTTGGTTTGCTTGGCATACAATGCTCTTGTACTTCCTTCAAGGTTCCCATGCTGCTTTAGGTAAGCTAATTTGCCGGTCTTGTGGGTTACACCTAGGTGACAATCAGTGGATATTGCTGACTCCTTCCTCTCAGTAATTTTCCTCTAGACAATTGCTGTAAGAAATGGGCTAGAAATAAAACTGATGGCCTGGGGAATGGGCCCTTTAGCTCCTTTGCCTCTGTCCTTTTGATGACAGTTGTACAGCAGTTGTTGCTGATGGTAGTAAGGAATGATTTCTCTCCACAATGATTTCTGCTCTCAATTTTGGCAATGGGGCTGGTCAGAAGCATGCTTGGTGGTTTGGGAGGCAATACACTTCCAAGGTTCTCAGGCTCAAGTTTCTGGGCTGCCTTCATCACGGATCTTGGTTAAGGTAATGGTGGCAATTTGGCTTACACCAGCAAATGCTGCCTCCTGTATGTGATTTAGGGTATCTTGTTGTTTTACCTAAGCTGGCTTGCCTGTCCTGTGTGGCAAGGGATTGGCAGCTGGTGGGAAAAGACCCCAGCTTTCCAAGAAATTGCTTCCTTGGATAATGATGGTGGGAGTAATTACATAATGCAAATGGAATAAATATCAGCAAAGTCCATTCTTAAATAAGTCTAGAAATCTTGACAGATGGCTAGCCAGGACTAAAAGGGCTTAATGCTTCATTAAGGATGTGTGTTGGTTCTCTGAGCTTTCAAAGCACTATTCAGGACAAATTTCCCAAATAGGGAATAGGACAAAAGGAACACTATTTTATGGTAAAGATACCTCCTTTAAAAGCAAGATATTTCACCCACCCTTCCAAATACTTTGTTTTCATGCCCCTTACACTATAACTTCCCAGAGAGTAGGTCTTTCAGGGTCACATTTTGGTGGATTCCAAGGGTCTCAGCAAGCACAGGGCATGTGAAATGACCTAGAAGGAAAAAATATTTCTTGAGCTCTTGAGGGAGTTCAAATGACTCCTCTTCAAAAGACCTTTTCCAATTTCCTTAGTTATTAATATCCCCTTCACTGTGTTTTTCTTTTTATTTATCCTGTTTTACTCATGTAAAAACCTATAATATTCCCCTATTTAATATAAGTTCCTTGAGAGCAAAGACTGTCTTACATTTTGTACCTTTACTCCAACCTTCAAAAGAGTGTGTAGCAATTGGACCAATCCATCAAAAATTATTTATTAAACCTATTATGTACTGGAGATAGCTATATAGATAGTGGATAGAGTACCAGACTTGGAATAGGAAGGATCTGATTTCAAATCCTGCCTCAGACACTGACTTGCTTGGGACCAAAGTAAGTCACTTAATCTCATAGTGCCTCAGTTTCCTCATCTGTAAAACTGGAATGATAGTACCAACTTGACAGAATTGTGATGAGGATCAAATGAGATAATACATATAAAGCACTTTCCAAATCTTAAACCATTGTGTAAATGCTAACTATTGTTATTATCATTATCAGACATGTCCAAGGCATTAGAGAACATATACAAAAGTAGACAGCCCCCTCTTTTAATAGTTTAAAATCTACCTGAGCAATAAAACATATTAACATATGAGTCTATAAAGGTTATACATACATAAAGGAATAAGTCACCAATAATTATAAAATCAGGAAAAGATGAAGGGAGTTAAGCAGTTCCAAGAGACAGATTTAAAGCGCATTGTAGGGGTAGCCAATAGTCCAGAGCACCCCAAGGGGACTCTATGGGTTCAATACAGGAGTAAGGGGTTCTGACAATAATGGATTCAAATCTCTTTCTGACTTTCCATACCAAAAAGCAAAACTCCAGGCAAATCTCTAAAACAAAGCTTAGATATGGTTCATGTCTAGTAACAAGGTCCCCTCCCAAAACAATAATAAGTAAGTGATTTGGATATCAGGTATGAGTCAGCTTTTTATATCCTCATCCACAGAAAGTAGATGTATACAATGTATAAGATGTATATAAGATGCATACAATGGCTAAGAATCCATGAACACTTGTGGAATTATAAAATACTCAAGAATTCCATGGCATTCATTATATTAATCCAAAGATAAAAATGCCCCTTGTGGGGACTATTAGATTGTTGCCATTCACCTCATTCCTGTACTATTCAAACAACTCATAGAATTTTCAAGAATGGTTGACAAAGTTCAGAACTCCTACCCAACTTGGTATTGGTTTAAAAATTCACAAAATTAAAAAGTCTTTCTGTTGGTGGTCTTCTACTTTAAATCATTGCTATCTGTGATCATCTGTGACATGCTGGAACATCAAACTCCAGAAGTCTCCAATTCAGGAATTCAGAATTGTCCACAAGGCTAAAACTATTCTTTCTTGGGATCTAGAGTCTCTGACTTGTCTTCAAAAATTGAAAACAGAAAGGCAGAAGATAGCCAGAATTTGAAGTCTTAAGAATTCCAGTAACACAAGCATAATAAATGTTTTTTTGGTTGCTTGGTTGGTTGATAGTCAATTAGCTTGAGAAAAGTGGCTCAAGAAAATAAAATCATTGTGGGGCATAGAATGGGGGGAACATGATAAAACTGACAAATCAATAAACATTTATTAAATCCATTATTCATATTATTACTCAGTTGCTATGTTCCAGGCACTGTGTTAGATAGTAGGAACACAAAAACAAGGTTTTTTTTTTAAAGCCCCCTACCCTCAAGGACCTATATTATAATAGGGGGAGATAATACATTAAAAAAGAGTTGAAAAATGGAAAAAAGGCTTAGGTACCCCGTGGAGGCTTAGTGACATTCCAGAGAATGATGGGAGAATTGGTTTAGTCCTTTCTCCAAAATGGTAACTACCTCTACCTACTGTCACTTGATCTCGGGAACGTATAATCATTCTTCAGCCTAGATTTTTGGTTTCAAATCACCCAGCTATTGTGTGAACCTCAGGGGAAGTCATTCTCTTCCTGCTCTGAAAGCTACACCTGAATTTCAGGGAAGGTGAGCATGTGGTCTTCTGAATCAGAAAAAAAAACACTGCTGTTGCTGCTAACAAGAGCTGCAGGATGAGTTAAGAGCCCTCCAGGTGGAAATGTTGCTCTTGAACAGAACAACAGACTGCATGACTCATTTTATTACTAGTATCTGCATTTCCTGGAGCCATGCTCTTTATTGACCAGAACCAAGAGGAATCATGCCAAGCTTTCTGGAGAAAGAATATGCATAAGAGGTTCATCCATCTTCCCACCTCTCCCCTTAGGGTCCTGGTATTCTTCATAAAGGAAAAGAATGGGGAATAGAAGTTCAGGCCTAATTATCAGGCCCTCTGTGCTATCACAGCATGTTTTCTCCACCCCTGATCTCTAACTTATTGAACCAGCTGCATCTTCACCAGAATTAACCTACTGGGGAGCCTATAACTTTATTCAGATCCATGAAAGGGATGAATGGGGGAAAGTGCTTTACAGACAGCACAAATAGCCAGAGAGTATTTAAGGGCTGAGTAATTTGAGTTGTGAATTAGCCAGGAAGTCTTCCAGTGGCTTATTAATGTTATCTTTTATTACCATCAGAATTTGGTAAGTAGGAGATACCTCTTTGCTCATTAGAGAGTTCTTTTATAACAATGCAAGTACTCTTCTGCCTGAATATTTATTCCAGTATCTTTGCAAATAGATCTTTTGCCTTTACTTTATCCCATGAATTCACTCCCTACACAGCCACACCACACCATTGGTGATAACTTCCTGAGAAAATTGGAAATAGCCCTTATATATAACCCTATAGAAGATGCTGAAAGTGGCCAAAGATGTCTATGAACCTTGAAAAAGAAGGACCCAGTGGTAGCCCAAACTGCACAAAGCATTCAAGTTTTCTAAGAAGTTGATGGATGGAGTCATATGATTTCCCCATTACTTTACTAATAACTCAAGTGTGCTATCTGCTCTTAGTTTTCATGAATAATCACCTGAGATTTTACCAGTTTCTGCTCTATACATGTGGATCTGGATTGTAGTAGAATTGCTAAATCTTTGCTGCTCAGGGAAAGGAGAAGTTCCTCATCCAAGAGTTTTGATTGCTAAGATCAAGAACTCAAAGATAGGAGCTGGAGGGAAGAAGGTGAATGCCTGAACACCTCTTTGATGTTCCCAAATTCATGGAGAACTTTCAACAACAACAGTTTCAAGTCAAGTCCTCAGAATCCTAAGCAGAAGAGTAGGATGGGATAATAAGGTTTTTTCCCTACATGCTAATTTCCTCCATGAAAGGATGTTCAGAATGCTGTTTTTCTGCCTCATGGTACTCAATCTATGTCCTTGCAAGGATTAAAAGAGGAAAGAAGAAGGAGATCCTGGAAGAGAAAGAAAAAAGATAAGACAAAGACTAGCAAGTAGTCATAGGAGAAAAGGGGGGGGTGAAATGCCCCCGATTCTCCACATGCAATAGCAGCAAGTAGATTGCCCCTCTCAAAACCCACTTGCACTACTACGCCAATTTCCAACTGAAATAGCTGGTCCCAGAATTCCCTACTTGCTGTTCTAGTTGCCACTTAAAGTCAAACATTTCCATAGAGAATATACGTTCCCTGACTGAGGATATTTCAACCTGCATCTATCACAGAGCAAGCTGGAAGATAATACCATCCTAATGCAGTTAAATATAAAACTCATGAGCCCTGAATCAGGACCTCTAAATGTATAAACTGCATCTAGAACCCAGATGACAATAACTCAATATCAGTCCTTCAACCTTAACTCCATTCCAATTTCTCTCTGTTCACTCTTAAAACTGACACTACACTTCTGCTTTTCATCCAAGCGTTGCCTCCTCCATTTGGTCCCTCCATTTAACTAGCCATTCCTTGGCAACTAATTTTAGTTCAGCATGATTAAGCTAACTCTTCTGATCTCATTACATGAGGACGGGACAGAATCACAGAGGATTCAGAAGGTGAGAGAGTTATCATTCCCCATCAGCCTCTCTAAATATCTTAAGTTTTTCCTCAAGCCCTCAGAATTATCTTTCATTTTGGGAGCTTCTAAAAGAAGATAGAAGCACAAATATTTTGACCCCCTTTTCACTTTTTTAAAACTGTAATAATTGTCAGTTAGTCAACAAGAATATATTAACTACTTAATTTGTGCCTGATACTCCTAAGGGCAGGAAATATAAAAGAAAATCTGTACCTGTCTTTAAGGAATCTTATCTACTGAGGAAGACATGAAAAAGGAAGTTGAAGAAGTTTAGGGAATGGGATAGGGAGGCAAAAGGGGGCACAATGGAGTCTGGAATGCAGCTTGATGAGATGTGATGACTGGTCTGGCTGCTGTTTTTAAAAGGAGGTTCTGGGAGGAGCCATCTAATCAAAGAGAGGGACCACAGTACTTTCAAAGTGTGAACACTGGGGCTGAAATGATTGTCCAATATGAAGAGATTTCTGGGGCATGCTGGAGAAGTATAGATTTCAGTTTGGTCAGAAAAGGCAAGCTGGTAAATCAAAGAATAAAAAGCTTGTACTGGAGTCAGGAGACATGAGTTCAAATCCAGACTTCATATGTGTGACTCTGGTCAAGTCACTTAATTTCTGCCTACCTCAGTTTCTTCATCTATAAAATGAAAGTAATAATAGTACCTACTGTCTAAGATTATGTGGTTGAAATGAGATAATTGTAATATATTTTGCAAACCTTAAAATATTACATAACTGTTAGCTATTATTATTATTAATATTAAGAGCAAGCAATGTCATGAGCAGAGACTTTTCAGGGGGATAGAAATGTTCAATAAAAACTATTTTGAAGTTTCTTCCTCTTACCAATCTACCATTCTCCTTCTTACTCACCATCCCTTTCCCGAGTTAGCCAGATTTTGAAGCAAAAATCATTATTATCCTTCTATCACCTGTTTCTCCTCACAGATTCAGCTGTCCCTTTTTATATTGTCTTCATTTTGATCAATGCATTGGTATGCATTTATTAAGTGCCAACAATGAATCAACAAGTATTCGGCACCCACTACATATCAGGAATAGTGAGAGATGCTAAAGATACAAAAAAAACAATGTGAAAGTCTCTGACCTCAAAAAGTTTGCATTCTATCAGCGGGAACAACGAGGCCACATATAAGTATAAAATTCATATAAAGTAAATTTCAAAGAAAGACACTAAAAAAAGAGATCAAGAAAAGCTTCATGTACAAGGTGATATTTGAGCTGAAACTGAAGAAATCCAGGAGTTCTTAGAAGATGAAGGTGAGGAGGAAGTGTATGTCAGGTATCAGGCACAGTCAATACCTGAGGCACAGTGATAGTAGAGAAGGAATCATGTGTTAGGAATACCACCAAAGCCAGTTTTATTGAACCATAACTGAAGTGCCTAATAACATGGTTCAACGAGCCAGGTTGTGAAAGTTCTTATTGCTAAATAGATTAGTTCGTATTGGGTTTTAGAGGCAATAGGGAGCCACTGGAGTTTATAAAACCAGGGTGTAACAATCAGATCCATGCTTCAGGAATACTTTATTTACTAGCTATTTGTTCTTCTGGAAATCACTTAATTTCTCAAGTACTAAGTTTTCTTACTTATAAAATATGGTAGTTGAATTAGATGCCAGAATTACAGCTCTAAAATTCTGTGATTCTGTTACATATAACTAAAAGTGCAGGTTTGTGCATATCTTTGGAAAACCTGCCAAACAAATACTAAATAAATGGGAAAAAATATTCTTTATCTAAGTATCATTTAAGTGCTAATGAGAGCTAGTAAGGCAACAAAATAGAAATTCATTATCCAGTACGTAAAATGGGAAACGCATCACTTTTTCTTGCTAGGATGCTGTTGGTCAGTCAGTCAGCTAATAAACACTTATTAGTGCCTGCTATATATGCCAGGCACTTTGCTATGCTCTGGCGATACAAAGAAAGGTAAAAGACAATTCCTCCTCTAGAGAAGCTACCTTCTAATGTGGGAAGACATTGCACATTATACATATACATTGGGGATAACAATGTATAAACAAGATGGAGGATAAATTGGAGATACTCAACAGAGAGAAGGTACAAGAATTACAGAAAATCAGGAAAGACTTCCTATAAAAGTTAAGATTTTAGCTGATACTTGAAGGAATCCAGGGGAGATAAATAGCACAGATGATGTCCATCAAGAGCTACAAGGGACCTTAGAAATCATCAAGAATTATCTTAGATTCTATCTAATAAAACTGAATTCAAATGATACCAAAAGTAGAATTTGAACAAAGGTCTTCTGATTTTAGAACCGGTACTATATTATTCTGAAACCCAGTGTGATAGACTAAATAGAAAGCTTGTCTCAGAGACCAGAAGTCCTAGGCTTGTCATCTCTTGCATATATGCAGGCAGTGTGACAATTCCTCAGTGAACCCAGGAAACTGATATTACAGAATGATTATGTCTGCATTAGCAGAATGTCCTTCTTTACCTGGATCTTTCTGTGCCAATGATATCACAGAAGTGAAAACTCTTCCCTTTTTCCCACATCCCACAAAAAACCCTATGTGAAAAATATACATTGGATGCATTTAAACATTTGTTATCCCACCAGCTTCTTGAAAGGTTCTAGGTAAATGCAATGTTTATTTCTATCAAAATTAGGATTTTTTTTTCAGAAGGCTGGCATACCTTTTCTGTGGTTTTACCTCTTCTCTTTGATAAGAATCTAAATAGGATAGATTCTATCCCTAATTTCATTGCCACAGTAATGCAATGTATCTCAAACAGCCACATGTCAACCCAGCAGGGGATTTTTCAAGATATTTCCAGGATACCTGTCTACATCTCTGATTGGAATCCATCTGCATTAAGGTAGCTTTCTGCTTCTATCACAACATTTCCTAAATTTCCCATCCTAAGGGGGGAAAATATTCTTTGCAAATCTTCTCTGAGAGAAAAAACCAATTCATTACCTTGTCAGACAAATCACTTAGCTCCTGACAGACACAGAGTTCACCCCCTGAAAAGTCCCACTGATGCTGTTTGCCCATTACTAAGAAAAATGACCTATTTCTGGCATTCCATCTCAGCACATTCTCATTTTTAAATATAAAACATACAATCTGATGGACATTAATGAATAGCCAGCACAAGGAGATGTGTTTTGCCTGGAAACGTCAAAGTGCTCTGTACAGAATATACACTTGAATGGCTGATGGGCCCAGTGGCCAAATGAAGAACAAGCAATGAAAGGAAGTATTCAGGGGCTACAACTAAGCAGGAGTAGGGAGTGGGGGCTGGGGCAGGGAAGTGATAAGGTAGCCGATTTTTCCAGTTCAGTATATATTCATCCCTAACCATAATGTCAGGAAGCAAGGTTATGGCTATGAATAGACTGTTCCGGTATTCTGAGATTTTGTGATTCTGTGATTCTTTCTCCACAATAGTAATCAGTCTCTATTTTGGTGGTTTTAAAATATGCAATCACTTCACAGCAGGAACAATGAGAAGAGAATGGAATTCTGAATCTTATCAGCATTTAGAAGACACTGAAGTTTATATTATGTTATAGCCAGGAAAGCAAAAACCAAAGGAGTAATAATGTTGAAAGATTAGTAAGTGATGTCATAGTTAGGACTAGAAAAGAAATATATTATATCAAGTTAGTAAAAATAAAATATAGGGATTTTTTTTACATCAAACATGTAGAAATATAGAAATATCAGTACAGCTTTTGATATCTCTACATTAATGTGCATATGCAACAAACCAAATTATTTTAAAATTTGAAATTTTCTTATTGGCAAGATCATATTTCTATAATTACATTTTTAAGTTTTCATTATTATTTTGAATTTATCATCAACATATACAGACATTTTAATATACGAAGATTTTTTAACCACAATAAAGAAAATGTTATATAGTAATGTTTAAATTGAGAATTATGACAATAAAAGTCCTAATATACAGTTTGGTAAGCATTGAATTACTAAAAATAAAATGGGGTATTGTGATTTAAATTCTTCACACTGATTCCTGCTGAATTGAGTTGAGGAAAAGTTAGCTTTGAAATTTATTCCTGACTGCTAGGTGACATAGTGAATAGAGCATTGGATCTAGAGTCAGGAAAATCCTCACTGGGGTCACAAAGAGTTAGACATGACTGAAAAATAACTAAACTGAACTGCACAGGGTTGTCGTAAGGATCAAATGAGTCAATAATTGTAAAATTCTTAGCACAGTGCCTAGCATGTAATTAGTGCTTTATTTGTTATTGTTCAGTCATGTCCAGCTCTTCATGATACCACTGTCTTTTTTTTGCAAAGATACTGGAGTGGTTGGCCATTTCTTTCTCCAGCTCCTTTTGCAGATGAGGAAACTGAGGCAAACTGAGTTAAATGGCTTGCCCAGGATCACATAGCTAGTAAAAATCAGAGACCACATTTGAACTCAGTTCTTCTTGACCCAAGCTCCAATATTCTATCCAGTATAGCAACCCAAAGTGCTTTATAAAAATTAGCTATAATTATTATTTATATAGGTATTTGGCAACCTGATGTTCATTTGAAGTGAGTTTGAGCCTTGTTTTACTTTCTGAGTAGCAGATTTGAATCTCTTCCACCCTCAAGCAGAATTAATCAATCCCATCTGTTAACCCTACAGTTTAATGATGAGTCAGTCATGTCATCATTGCCAAAAGAGCCTTTGTAGGCTTTAGTCAGATATAACAGAAGGTAAGCTCTTTGAGAGCAGGAACTGTTTCATGTTTGTCTTTGTATGTCCAGGACTTAGCACAGTGTCTGACATATAGTAGACTCTTAATAAATACTTGGTAATTGATCCTTTAGCTTAAGGTACCCAAAATTAAATTGGCAAGGTAAGATATATGCATGTATGTGTGTATGTACATATGTATTAGTGTATATGTATGTATTTATTTATACTATTCTTTCTGGATCTCACTCTCTCTTTCCTGGAATGCTCCTTTCTTCTGCATCCATGAACTTAACTATAGATAGTTCTGTCCAAGCCATTCCTGCTGTGGGTGAACTGTGATCTTCATCCTTTGTATATACATCAGGAAGACTCATGCACGAAAGAAAAAGTTAAATCTTAAAAAAAAAAAAAAGTAGTAGCAGAAAAGGCACAAGAGATTCAGTCTCCCCAGCCTATTTCAGTTACACAGTGTGTGAAGAATTTAAATCACAGCCAAACAAAGGAGGCTACGCATGAAGAGTGTCTCCTAGCAGAACATGAAGTCCTTCTTCATGCCCCAAGTTAGTAATCTGACCTTTGTCAAGCACATACACGTTCATATTTTCATAGGAACATATACATATAAAAATATATAACCTTCTTATTAGAGTACATACAGGATATAAAAAGAGCAAGTAATTTAAGTAAATTAAGGATTTTCTTATAAAGGAACATTCAAATAGGAATAAAACCATGCCTTTAATTAAGTGGAATAATAATTATGGATGGTGCCTTCTCTCAGGCAAAACTATTCAACTCTTATTTTGCTTCTGATTTTTGTTTATTTTCTGTCAAGAAGAATGACCTTCAAACCAAAAAGAAAAAAAAATAAGTTAACAAGGAGTTGAAATCCAAAATAAGTAAGAAGATACCCTTTAATATATTTAACATGTATTGGTCAACCTGCCATCTGGGGGCGGAGGAAGGGAGAAGGAGGGGAAACATTGGAACAAAAGCTTTTGCATTTGTCAATGCTGAAAAATTACCCATACATATACCTTGTAAATAAAAAACTATAATAGAAAAAAAAGAAGAGTTCATAAAGACACTTTGCTGTCTCAAAAAAATTATCAAGACTCCAGGCTCAGATGAACTACAGCCTAGAATACTTAAATAACTGATAGATGGGACTTCTGAGTCTCTCTCTAAGAGTTTTGAAAGATTTTCCAAATGAAGATGTATGTATGACTGAAGAAAAGCAAATGTCCTTCCTATTTAAAAAGGGAATAGGCTAATATCTGCAAACTATAGGTTAGATTACTATTCCACTTTTATTCTTAGCAAAATTTGAGAAAGTTTGATTAAAATTCCCTCATCTGTGAAAGAGATTTCAGTTCCTTGTGTTACCTACCTCAAAGGAATATTTTTTTTAAAGTGCTTTATGAACCTTAAAGCTCACTCTGTACAAATATTAATTATTTATTGTTGGATAGGAATCAGATCACTGAGACAGCTTGGTTGAGTGAATAATGGAGTCAGGAAGATGTGAGTTTGAGTCCTGCCATAATACTTGTTAGCTAGATGACCCTGAACAGGTCATTTAATTTCTCTGAGCCTCAGTTTCCTTATTTATAAAATGTAGTAATCCAAAAATAGCATGAGGATGAAATGAAATAATATGCACAAAATAGTTGACAGATTTTCAAGGGCTATATAACTATTAACTATTATGTACAAACTTAAGATTAGCTTTTAACCCATAATTAATGGGAAAACTGTTATAAGTTTTAAGTAAGGTTTGACAAATATGTAAAGATTTTTCATGATTCCAAGCCATTCTGAAAATTTCTGAGTAAAAAAAGGTCATGACTAGAGTGAATTTGGCCTCATCTAGCTAATTCCATATTTCTACATGCATGATACTAATGTGAACAGAAATAAGTATTTCTGGAATTTATGGTGATCAGTTCAATGTTATCAGCAAGAAAAATAAAATAAAAATTGAGTATCTGGAAAGACTCCTTCTTTGTGGATCCTGCTTTGGTCATTCTTCACAACAATGGCAAACACTTTTGATTATCTAATGTCTCCCCATTTTATGCTTCACTTGATATTGGATAATAATGCCTATTGCTCTGATTAAGTCAGGCTATTGGATATACAATCCATTGATTTTTTTGTATGGATACATACATCTTGGACAGATACTATAGATAGATAATGAATGGGCCTGAATCAGAATACGAGATTCTCAAATCTTCTGCGCATTTGGAAAATCGCATTGCAATTTTGATGATCTCAGTTTTCTCCCAGAAGTCAAAATCTGTCTTTTTCACAACAATTATTTATAAGTCAAGAAAACCTGTAGCCTCTGAAAAATTGACAATGAAAATCACTCAAAGGGCAATGGAGAGGTACAACAGGAAGTATAAGCAACATATTATAAACAAAGGATTTAAAGAAATAGAATAAATGATGTTATCATAGATGGGCTTATCATGTGGCAAAAATGAGAGACAACTATTGATTAGCCCATGTATTCCATTGGAAAACACATGATATTGAAAAAAATGGGGATTTCCAGTTTGTTCAGTAAACTTTATGTGGTGAATGGAAGTAACCAATAGTTGCAAAAGGATAGCTAGGTATGAATGTTTCAAAATCTTCATCATCAGATCAATGCAGTAGATTTAATAAGCAAAATCAGATTCTTTGGGGCATTCTTCCAGTGATGCTTTAAAGTCATAATTTCCAAAGAAAAAACATTGAAGTCCAGGCAAATGACAGCAAAGAGATGTTGCATAAGTAAACTGGGTATAATTAGGCCATAAGTAGACCATGGCATATTACCAACACTGACTTGCACATAGGAAAAAAAAAAAAACAAATATTCAGAAAATGTAGTACGTGATTTAAAAAGATAATGCAATGTAAGCAAGGAATAACAGACATCCACCATATGTTGTCCTCATACTCACAATGCATTAGAACAACTTGAGGAAGTCTTCTAATACATTGGATAGACCCTCTTTGGAAAATTTAAGAGAACACATGAATAAAGCTAATATGAGGTGAAGGGATAGCTTGAGATCTACTCTTTATTAGAAGAATCAGCCCATTGAAGTAATAGTACTTATATTCCATTTTAGATGGCAAACATTCAAAAGGCATTAAAGATTTAGTCATTTTGATATCTCTGAGCTTTGAAAGATGATATATCTCTGCAACTGAAGAATTAATTACAAATGTTTATTTCACAGAAGGAAAAGGAGAAGAACACTGTGATTATGAGCAGAGTACAACATAAAACCAATGAGAAACTCTAAAAAGTAACAGAAGCAAAAGATGTCATCAAGAAATTATATGACAAGTCACATGTTGAGGTCAATGAATAACAGATAGCCAGAATGTCCCATTGCTACTTTTGAGATATCAGAAGAAAACAAAGAAAACCTTTGAATGCTGCGTGAACAAGAGTTACCTGACATGGGTAGGAATGGATGGCTTGCAATCTGCAAAACTGAAGGAAAACTTCAACTCCATGAGATCAGAGATCCATCTGAATGATTTAGATTACTATCACTATTCCCATTTGTTCTTTTCCAAAGCTGAGAAGAGCATAGCACCTTTTGATCACTGGCCTAAAGGAATTCAGCATGTCATTGGTAATCCTAGAAACATAAATCCTGACTCCAAATGCAGTGTTCAGGCTCTAAGTTCATCCTAATGATAGGAGAGGAGATTTCTCAGTAGAGAATTGCCTGCTAGTGTTTTCAAGTTATTAGAGACACGACATGAATTAAATCCTTATACTAAGGTGACAGGCCTATATCGGAAACAGCAAGAGTGCTAAAGTAGATGACTAAGAAATGAGTCTGCAGATACATGCCAAGGGGAAAAAAATTCCCTCAAGGTGTGTATCGGCCCCAAGAGAGAAGCCGCCCAGAGGCTTAGTTTGTGGTCCTGTTTTAGCACTGACAATTTATCTGTCATGAAGGAAAGACACATCAATTGTCCGTATTTCAAACAAATCAGCCAAGACGCATGAAACTTCCTTCCTTTGCTTCCTTTTTATATAAAAAAAAAAGGCAAGCAAATAAACAAACTATTTCTCACCAACCTTTTGATGTCATCTAAAAAGATGATTGTCCTACAATCATTATTATCTCATGCCTAAAGGATTCCAGATTGAAGCTTATCTCTTGATTCCTTAATTGCTTTCAAATTATAGGCTACCATAACCAAAAAAAGACAGTGTCATTATTCAACAATTTGACATTTATTAAATGCCTATTATATAAAAATGTGCTACGAGATAATACAGTGCATAGACTGCCAGATCTAGAAACAGAAAGACTCGTTTTCTTAAGTTCAAATCTGGCTTCAGACATTTATTAATTATGTGATACTGGGCAAGAATTAATTACATTTGCCTCAGTTTTCTCATATATAAAATGAGCTGGAAAAGGAAATGGCAAACCATTCCTGTATCTTTGCCAAGAAGACCCCAAAGAGGATAACAAAGAAGTTGACATGACTGAAACAACTGAACAGCTTTATGTAAAGTACTGTATTAGAAACCAAGGACAGAAAATATATATAATATCCTGCTCTTAAGAATCTTATAATCTAAAGGGGAAATGATATAAATGTAAAAAGAATTTAAGAACAAGTGAAATTCCAACCAAATTTGCTAAAATTTGAATTTCATTTTTTCATTGCCTTCCAAATTTAGCCTGTAAATGTAATTTTAAAAAAACCCTACCTGTATGTGCTACAAATATTTTCAAGTCACACAGCTAAAGGAAAAGCATTTTTCTTTATGCTAAGGAACATTTATGAAGGATAGCAACTATTAGTATTGAAATAAGCCCATTAATGCCTAAATACTAGGCACACACAGAATTATAAAATTTCATAGTTGGATGGCACACTGATAGCCATTTAGTTCTACCAAGTTTGGAAAAAGAAAATCCTTTTTATAACACAACCAAAAAAGAATCATCTAGATTTCACTTGAAAGAGAGTCCACCATCTTCCAAGGGAATACATCCCACACTGGGATAACTCTATCATTGTCAAGATTTTTTTCCTTAGGTCAAGTCTAAACTTGGTGTCCTTTCCAAAATATGGTATCCCAAAGTGCATTCAGTATTCCAAATGGGCTGAATGAATTAATGATAAATCATTAATTAAGTACTTACTATGAGCCAGGGATTGTGGTAAATGTTGAAGATAAAAACACAAGGAAGACAGGCAGATCCTCTACTCAAGGAGCTTATATTCTAAGATGAGAAGATAAGACATAAAGTGGAACTAGGAAAAGACAGAAAGATAAAATCTTCACAGAATAGTTTGGAAATGCATAGGAAATTATGTACAGACCTGATTCCAGATAATATTAAGCAAATCAGGGTCCCAGGAGAGAAATCAAAGTGCTAGTAGGTTGGGGAGAATGAAGAATATGGCCAAAGTACAGGCAGCATGATTTGGAAATGATCAGAGAGTATTCTGACCATAGCAGAGTACAATTGGACTGTCACTTTCTTATTGCTATAAGCTATTACCTTTTTTTTTTTGGTCAATATGGTATTCTGTAGAGCTACAACATGCCTGAAGTCCACCAAAATCCTTTGATCCCCAGTGATAAATTGCTATCCAAACATACCTTTTCTGTCTTACACTTGTAGCATTGGTTTCTTAAAATCAAGTTTAAGACTTCATTTTTATACCTATTAAATTTCATCTTATTCAATTCAGTCCAAATTTTGAGACTGGTAAAATCCTTTAGGATACTAATTTTGGAATCCATTGTGTAAACTATACCTCCAGGTTTGTGCTATTTATTTTTATTTTTTTTATTTAAATATTATATTTATTTAAAATTTTATTAAGATGCTTTCCATACCTTTCTCCTAGTTATTGATAATATAAACAACACAAAGTGAAGCACAGAATCTTGGAGCACTTCACTGGAGACGTCCTTCCAAAGTAACATAGAATCATTTATGGTAACAGAGTCATCAGTCAAACAGTTCTGAATCCTTCCAACTGTCTTGTCTACATCTTTCCATTTCCTTCCACAGAAATAGTATGAGATATATAATCAAATATTTTACCAAAAGCTAAGATATACCAAAAGCTAGGTAACACACGTGTGTATATATACACATATATGTGTATATGTATATATGTATATAAGTATAGTTCCCTGATCTATCAGTTTGGTAACCTTTTCCAAAAGAAGGAAAGTAAGTTTAATATAATCTGTTCTTGATGGGAGTTTATTGAGTAGGAGGTTGGCACAGTTAGACCTATACATTAAGGAAAATCACTTTGATGAATGCCTAAAGAATGTACTGAAGTGAGAATAAGCTTAAGGCAGTGACACTAACTAGAAGGCCATTGATTCTTATAAACAGCTATGTCAAAAATGGATAGGGTGTTGGACCTGGAGTGAAAAAAAACCTGAATGTAAACTCTGCCTAAGATGTGTGACCCTCAACAAATCTCTCAGACTCTGACTGCAGTTCCCCTGTCTGTAAAAGGTAGATGATAATACTAATAATACCTACCTCCTAGAGTTGTTGTGAGAATCAAATGAGATTATATTTGTGAAGTATTTTCAAACCTAAAGTACTATGTATATGCTATTATGGCTATTGCAATAGTTCAGATAAAAGATGATGAAAGCCTAAACTAGGGTTATATGTGAATAAAAAGAATATATACATATATACCATACATATAGATAGATATAAAATATTTTGTATGGACAGGAGTAAAAGTGTCATGGTCTAGGTTTAAATTCCTCTTCCACAACATCCTTCACATACTTCTCCTCCTTTCCACTCATACAAATCTAGAGAAACTGTACATTCCTTTGACCCCCTTCCAATTCCCAGCCCAATATTTAATTTAAATAAACAGATCTGCAAACCATCACACTGGACTAAACCAAGGAGTTGAGCAAGGGACATGCTAAGGCTATAAAAGCTATAATAACAGCCAACCTAGTTCCCACTACAATCCACCCCTTGGTGTCAAGGTCCCAACAAAATTCTCAGGGACCTTTAACCATTAAAACAATCTGAAAACAAACTTAAATCAGTAACCTGTTATGGAAGCAGCTATGAGGTACATGTGAGAGAAACAAATACAGGGTATATCTAAGCCAAGAAAGCCTCAAGGAATCCCTGGCAAGTCCAACCAAGAATGAAAAATAACTAGGGAGGCTCAAAATAACATAAGTCCTAACTAGTAAGAGGGAGAGTACCATGTAGACCTTTTTTGCTATTTTGATGAGGTTCTTGGTTTTGCTAAGAGGATAAGAGAATGAGTTCTTATGTTAAAAAGCTGATATTTATAGCATTAGCCATCCCTATTGTTAGTGACCAAGTATCAAGGGGAAAAATGGTATAGGTCAGGACACTGGTAAAAGTGAAGAAGTATAAATCAATCACACACAAACACTCCTACAACAATGGCCTAAATAGTTGTGAACAAAGAAATTGAAACCAGACCTGGGAGAGTTTGGAGAGCCTTGGCCCTCCCAGTAGTTTGACCAAGGACCCAACTGGGCCCACTGGGAAAGAACAATATAAAAGACATTATTATTATCATTAATGTTATCATAAGAACTCCTGAAATCCCAGGAAATTATTTAGCTGATTTTTTTTAATCTTCTTACAGGGGACTTTTACCTGTTCTAGCCTTTCTGAACTGTTTCTACCCACCTTGAGAATTGCTTTTAGCTGAGAGCACTATGTATTCACTAGAAGGATTGTTTACTTGAATCTTTAGACTCTCGGTCGTGCATTATATCAATAGTGAAATTAGTACTGGGACAAAAGGCATCTCATTCCATTTTAACTCAGCTTTAATTCATAGGAGGTTCCCTCACCAACCTCCACCCTATATCAAGCCTATTTTCTTCTTTGTCACTTAAGGTTTGGCCTCTTGTTCCAAGTAAAATAAGCTGATTCTTCTTTGCCGTGATTTAATACTTGTTACTTTACATGCAAGGTAATTACTTCTTGTTGTATTTTTTAAATAATTTTCTTTATTCTCTCTGCAATTTATTCTTGAATGTAAAGAGACAATAGAATCTGAAATATCCAAAATTTGCCTAATGAAATCTTACCTTATGTCTTTTCAGACTATTTAACCATTGACTGATTTTATAGATTATGCTTATTTTGACTATTACATTCACAACCAATGGTTTATTTAATTTGTGGCTGATGTTCTTACTGAGGAATTACTAATATACCTACACAGTGTTTACTGAGTCTGACAAACTGTTGATCACAGTAAGAGATTAGCTAACAAATCTCAGGAATAGTGCACTACAGCTAAGAATAGTGGAAGGGACAACATAATAAGGATTCCAAAAGTCTTAAAGCTTTTTTTTCTTTTAGTGGAGGAAGTGGTATGAAGGTATTGTTTTAAAGAGAGAAACTTTTGCTAAAGAAATTCACAATACTATCAACTGAATTTCTAAGTGAGACATGCTTTCTCCATTTATCCTTTATCCATTCCTGCTAATCAAAACCCATTCCAAACTGTATAACATACTTTATCATACTTTATACCTCTGAAGCTCCACCAATGTCACCTTCAATGTGCTTCTAACCTAACCAGATTCAGGTGTAAAGTTGAACCCTCATGATTTATATAAAATAAAATAGCTTCCAATAAGGCAAGCACATTCCATTTCTGCAACTATTACTTTCAACTATAATTATTCTAATGATTTATACAATATCCAGGTTCAGAGGGAGCTCTGTAATCAAAAGGTTGGTAGGCTGATTTTTCATCTCTGAAGTCCTGAACATGATTTAAGATTCAAATGAAAGAAAAATGATGAGTGGGCATTAGTCCACAAGCAAAAGCTCTATGAGACTTGCAACTTTTTCTGGGCCAAGATAATTGTAGGAAGTTAACGCTCCAGGCCAACATCAAGAGGCAACAAATTGGTCACGTAAAAGCATTCCTGGGGAAGCTATTGCTGTTATACTTTTACCTACATGGATCATGGAACTGCAATTTTCTCAATATAATGAGTAATATATATTTACTTATGTGAGTCTTAAATTAGAAGCAGAAGGTATTTTATAAATCAACAAGTATTCCCCTTCTACTTTAGCAATATGGGTTTTAAAATGGAATTGAGTTATTGGATGGAGCTTAAATGGAATGAGCTTAAATTAAAATTGAGCTAAATTTGAGTTGCATTGGAGTTAGATCTTATCAGTGATCTTAGTTCTGACTAAATAGAGACCAAATTCTTTTGCCTAGTGAAATTCACTAGGAGTTAATGTCTGCATCCATTGTTTCACAGCTAAGTAACAGTAACTCCTACACAGAGCACAATGCATGATGCTGTGGAGTATAGAAAGAACAGTAAAATAGTGGTCCCATTCTTAACAAACTTGCAGTCTGTTCAGAGAGGTGGCCAACAAATGTGATACAGTGAATTCTAATAAATAATGTAACTGACATTTATGTTACACTTCAAAGTTACATAATATCTGGATAGAAAACTTAGAATCAAGAAGATGGGATGGGATCCTGCCACAGGTACTTTCTAGCTGTGTGATTCTGGCAAATCATTTAACCTTTATGACTCTCAACTTCATCATCTGCAAAATGGGAATAATGACACTGATTCATAGGATTATTGTGAGGACTATATGAAAGAATAGATGTATAACACTTTGTAAATTTAAAAGCTCTATATAAATGTGATTTGTTATTATTATCTCATCATCATTCATTACCAGGTTGATCATTTCTTTGGTGAAAGATACTCCTTCTCACAAGATAGATCAATAATATACCTGCTTTGTAACACAATATTAAGAACCTAGAGGTTTAGGCAAGGTAAGTGGAATAAAGAATAGAGCATCCAACCCAGAGTTAGGAAGATCTGAGCTGTTGTAATGATCAGATGTTAATTGTAATGAGATGATAATTGTAAAGTGCTTAGCAAATATCTGACACATAAGTGCTATATAAATGTTAGCAATTATTATGTTAGCTATTAAGTGACTTACACAGGGTCGCACAAATAGTATGTGTCAGAAGGAAGGGTAGAGGTGCTGAGCTATGTAGTAAAGACTCAAGTATGGTGGAAGTTCAGAGGATAAGGAAAACACTCTGGGTAGGAAGATGGAAGGATTGTAGAATTTAGAGCTGGAAAAAGTTTTTAACAATCATCAAATCCAGCTACTTCATTCTCCAGATGGTAAAACCAAGACGAGAAGTAAAATTATTAGCCATTAAAAATTTGTTTTAAAATGAATAGAAAAAGGAGATAATGAAATTCCATATGGGGGTGTAGGGGAAGGTGGCAGCTCAACAAACAGGGGGAAAGAAATGAGACTACATATGCCATATTCATAGAATAGTAGGCAATAGAAAAGTCTTTTGTAGTTGTGGGCATTTACGAAGGATTCCTAAGCAAGTTCTTTAAGAAATCTGCCTGCCTGTATTTAGAGATTACTCTTGCCCCTAGAGAAATCCAATGCTCTAATTTTTATTATGTTCTGACTGTCCTCTGTGCCACCATTCCCCCTCTCCCTATCCTTTTACTCACCTAGGTCACACCCCCATCATGAGCTCTTACAGCTCCTTTAATGTGCAGCCCTGACAACTCACAAGCAGGGTTGTGATATATAATATGTGTGTGTGTGTGTGTGTGTGTGAGAGAGAGAGAGAGAGAGATTTATATATATGTGTGTGATTTATAAATATATTTATATTTATATTATAGAAGGAATGAATAAATATGTGCTATATAATAATTTCATAATGCAGAGAACACAGTGCAATGAAAGAGAATTCATAGACCAAAGCCTATAACTTGGAAATGAAAAATCTCTCCGAATTTTTTTAATAACTAGGCTGACAAAAAAACCTTTTCTAAGCAAAGCATGGAAATAGCTCCTATTCCCAAATTGCCAAGAAAATGACTGATGTATTTTTTTTCGCTGACTAGAAGTTTCAGCTATTACTCAGCAATGGTGGCTGGACAGTTGGGTGGAGGACCAGTAACCCTAAGTGTTAGCTTCACTTTTATTGAAGTCATCTGGTGACCCAAACCAGGATGTCTTGCCATTTTCATACTTTCAAATATTTTTCCTTGTGCTCTTTCTATCTCAAATCAAATCAAATCAAAAGTGCTACTATATCTGGACAGGGTATCTCAACTGACTACCTGACATATCAACTCACCATTATCTGTGACTCCTCAGTCACAAGTGACTCACTCCTTTGTACACTTATCCCTTTTATGTGTTACTTTCCCCTTTAAGATTGTCAGCTCCTTGAGGGTAGGTACCGCCTCTCTTTTTATATTTGAATCTGCAATATTTAACACAGTGCCTGACTCACAATAAATGTTCATGCATTCATTCATGTGAGGATTTACCCATCTCAACCCTCTACAACCTCTAGTTAATCCCGATACTGAAAATAGTCCATAACATTGCATGTAGGCAAAAGTAGAAAGTGAGTTTAGGAGAACAAGGCTAATCCCAGGCACTAGACAGAGGGTGTGGAGAAATAAGGAGAATGGCAAGGAGGGAAAGAAAGAAATTCCAAGTGAAAAAAATGGGGGCAGTAGAAGAATTTCTGAGAAGCCATTCCTAAAGCCCATCTTCATATTTATAAAGGAATTAAATAAATACTTTTTCTATGAACTCAGTAACCAAAGGAAGGGCACTTTCCAAAATTTAGGCTTGAGGAAATTCAAATTTGCACTATTGTTGTCCAGATTCATATTTTTCCCCATACTATACTCAAATAAATAGACAACATTGACTATCAATGTGTGTAAAATCTATGGTATTAAAATAAGGAGAAATCACTGTCATGGCAATAGAATATAAGCTCCTGCTGGTCAGAGACTTTCAAATTTTTTTAAACTCAAGTGCCTAGCTGGCATGGCACATAGTAGTCACTTAATAAATGCTTGATAATGGATGAATAGATTGTATAAAAGCATAAGAATACGTAACAAATCTCATTCAGATGTATACACTGGGAATGTTTTTAAGAACATTTACCAAATAAGAATCATAAAGGATGTATTTTTGTTTATCAAATAAACTAAAGAAAACTAAAAATTCATTCAAATTATTTTTTTAATTAAAAACTAGAGAATGAAGTATAAATTACTCAAAAAAATTTTTTGAGATTTTAAAGTATGCTTGTATACTCCCAACACACCATATACCAATGTCTGTGCTTAGGTCTGAGATGAGATAGGAAACATTTCATCCCATTCCACACCTCTGCTAAACAAAAATATGAATGGCATTAAGAAAGAGGGTTATTTTGAGGAGCAATCAGTCTCAACAAAGACATAGCTCTATACAGAGCTACACTTTTGCTCCTTCCCCCAGCTCTGTTTATTTTAAGAACCAGAGAAAATGTACCCACAGTGCCCTCTGCTGCTAAACAGGGTAGTACCACATTAGCATCCTTTTTCTGAATGTTCTTGGGAAACTAATAGACAATATATCAGAAAAGAATCACAACAAAGCGAAAGAAAGGACTGACTAGAGAAGAAATAAGTTGTATGCACCCAATGAATTATCTTCTACAGATAAAAAGTAGGAATGCCCTCTGACATTCTTCTACACACTTTTTCTTCATGTTATAAGTCTCTACATGGAGAGGAGGTGGGCAACAGAGGTGGATAAAGAGGAAAACAGAATCTCTTTGAGTACAAAGCAAAAACTATAGAGAAGGGGGTCTTAACTATTTATACTGCAAATTCTAAGGATTATGTAGCCTTGTGTGAGTCAGGGAAAGGAATGTAATTAGAAGAGGCATTAAAAAAACAAACTTTAAGGGGAAATGTGAGAATGAAAATACCACTTAGAGAAAAATGTATTACATTAGGAAATAAGAGTTCCAGAGAAAATATACTATATAAGAATATCTAGGCACTTAATGGAAATGGGAAAAAAATAAAATATATTGAGTATTTCTAATCTTATCAGTCAGTCAACAAACATTTATTAAAGCTTGCAATTCTGGGTACTATGCTAAATTCCAAGGCAAAAACAGTCCCTACCCTCATCTTCTAATGGAATAGCCAACATATACAAGTGCATATATATACATACATACATATATATATATACATACCATGTATATGTATATATACATATTTGCCATTATATATACACATATATATACAAATAATGTATAATCATAGTTATAGAAATATAAATTACATTATCTAATGTTTATATGGCATTTATTATATTTCATGCATTGTGTTAAACACTTTATAATTATTAACTCATTTAATCCTAATAATATCCTTGGGAGAGAGGTGCTGTTATTATACTGATTTTATAGATGAGGAAACTGAGGCATACAAATGCAAATTATCTTGCCCAGGGTTACACAATGTCTAAAACTGGATTTGAATTCAGGCCTTTCTGACTCCAGACAGGACATTCTATCCACTGAGCCACTTTAATTGTCCCTAGGACATTGTCCTAGGTGACTTCCAAATTTTCATATGACTCTTAAAACCTCAGGAGATAACTCTGCCTTGCCATAGCAAGCAAGATAATCCTTCCAAAGTAAATCATGGAAGTGATGGATTATTACTATACTGTAAGAAATAATGAATATGAATCATGCAGAAAAGCATGAGAAAGCATAAACTGATATAAAATCTAGTAAGCAAATCAAAAAACTATATGTACAATATCTGTAACAATATAAATGTAAATTTTAAAACTAGCAAAATTAATGAAATTCAAGAATGTGAAAGTATAAAGTCAGGCTTGATCCCAAAGAAGAAATATGAAAATAATAATAACGAGCATTTTTAGATTTACAAATGTCTTTGCATATGTGTATATGTGTGTATATGCTTTTTTATTCCTCCCAAGAACTCTGTGAAGTAGGTGCTAATATTAATCCCACATTACCAATAAGCAAAGTGACTTATCCACACTTTCATATGGCTAATCAGCGTTCCAGGAAGTTTTTGAACACATTTCTTGACTTAAGTTCATCACTTTATCTATGATAAAAATATGTGACTATATGAAGACTATATGATTTCCCCAAGGTCACACTGAAGTGTCACTAATGGGATTTCCACTGTACCACAATGGAATGAAATCTGTTGACTTTATAAATCTTTCATATCTCCAGTTTTAAGGACTTTTGTCTTAGAGAAGATAGAAAGTATTAAGTCTATAGCCTCCTCTCTTCAGTGTTTGTTAAATTGTTAAAGGAGAACCTGCTTATTGCAATAAACAGCTAATGTAAAGAAAAAAATGATGAACTGTAATTGGTGTTCCAAAATCAGTTCTGGGTTTGAAGAATCTGGAGATCAGAACTATGAGAATAATAAAAATGAAATATAATTTCACTGACCATCCACTAGAAAAATATAAACAAACATACATTTTCTGATTTTCAAAAGGAAATTGCTGGGAACCTAAAATTTAACATATGCATATCACGCTTCTTTTAATAGTCTATATTTTCCCATTACACTGAATATAACAGTGATTATCTAGGGGATAATTGTCCAATTTGTACATTATCCAGGCCATAGCTTCCTACTGGGCTAAACTATGGCCATTTTCAGCAGTTTCACCTAAGGATGGTGAGGAAAATCAGGGTTAGAAAAGAGACTTGAAATACAAAAAGAGATTAGAGCATTTAGTCTCATTTATTTTTGACCCCTCTGAGAGGAAGATTTGGTGGCAAAGAAGATGAAACTACTAATTAGAATAAAGTTTGAGAGTCTATATTTGAAATCTACATATTGAAATCTAGAAGTCATGCTACCTCTAACCCATAACTATAAGAAAATGAGTATATAGGTTTGAATTAATGACAGAACTTCTGACAGTAAGTAAATAGATAGATAGACAGACAGACAGATAGATAGAGATAGTCAAACAGGAAAACCTAACTCTTAGAAAAATTTTTTATTTCTTCTTACTGAAAACTGCAGTTGTAGGAGAGGAAAAAAATGGTTGAAAATAACATTCAGGAAAATTCCCTAGGTATAAATTACCTAGTGTTTAAGTAAATCATGTTGAGTTTATAAGTGCTTGAAAATGGCAAGCAGTGTACTTCAATAATTCCTGAGATAAATTGTAAAGATGCCCGAGATAGAACAGAGTTAATCACTGCCAAGTAGGAAAACCCCATGGCTCCAGGGTTCCAGATGTGTGACTATGTTAAGTGAGATTATACTATAAAATGCTGCATCTCATAGACTATCTTCACTCTGTGGTAATTAGTTTTAGAAAGGTTCAAGCCTCTGCCTTTGGTTTTGATTTTTTAAGTAGCAGCAAGAAAAAAAAATTCAATGCAATCAACTCTCTTTGTATTATTCAACTGAGAAATTAAACAAATTAACTAGCCTTTTGAAGCCCCCCATTCTCCACTACACTTCTCAAATCTGGTGCAGGCAGAAAACAAAATTCAAATTTCAATCTAATATCTCCCTCCATCTGAGAACTCTATCCTTGGCCCTGACTGACAGTCATTTTAGCAAGGCTGGGAAGGAAGATTAGAGGATTCACCACCTGTTGTGATTGGAAGATTAGCAGGATTGTCAAAGCAACAACCATGACAAACCTTTGAACTTAGCAAAGGGGATCTAATACATTCCAGATGATGGGTTTGAAATTGGAACTTCTATAAAAGCTGACTTTAGCTTAGAGACAATGAACGCTTAACTATTATGCCCCAAATCGCTCCCTCTCATTTTCATCTTGCTTCAGTGTCTAACTCCATGAGAGCAAACGATACTATTTGTATTCTGAGCTTTGAGATTACTACCGGTTTCTTGCTAGCACCAGGAGGCTCACCCACTGTGTTCAGCACTTTCTTCAATTGCAGTGAAGGTTTGGCACCTAAGACACAATCAAGAAGCATCCTGTTATACACAGACTCTAATCCTTTTGCTTATGTGTTTAATTAGAGCCATTGAACTATTAAAATATTAATAATACCAGTCTTCATTATATTGGTTCCTCATTCTTCCTGTGCTAATTCTACCCATCTCTCAAAGTTCAGATCAAAAAACAATAGCTAACATTTTATATAGTACTCATATGTGCCTGGCTGAGTTCTTTATAATCATTATCTCATCTGATCCTCACAACTCTAGGAGGCTAGCTGTCTATGTCAAATGTGATCTTTTCCATGAATTCGTTCCTGAACCACCCTGTGCACATATCAGATAAATTCTCCTTCCACTTTTCTGTGCTCATAATCTTTCGTGTCACTTATAGCATATCTCCATTGTAATATACATATATATATATATATACATATATGATAATACATTATCTTCCCTACTAGATAAAAAGTTATTTGACACAAACCAAGCAGTGATCACAAGGTCAGTAGTTATAGCCAGGAGAAATATCAGCATGACGCCATCACAAGAGGATTTCATTGTCCTCCCAGTGTGAGAAATAAGCCTCTCTGGATACATATGACCTCAACACAGATTACCGATTTGTATCTCTCCATACATTTTCTCTGATCATTTGTATTTCATTCATGTGTGTCCTTCACAGATAGTCACATATATTCTTTATTTGTATGTCATTCACACATGTCCATGACGTTCTACATTTTCCCTAGAGATCTCCATTCTTTTTACTGATGATACATGGATTTGTAAAAAATCCCAGGTTTGTGGGCTGAAAAAAAGATTGCTATTTTTCATGCCATCATATTTCATTAAATGTCTTTGCTTCAGATTATGACCTCTGAACTAATTATGTGCTCTGATTAACTATAAAAGTAGATTTATTAGTACGGGTTTAGATGACAAAGACTTGCAAATGTCACAATGAGAAAGACTTACAGAAGACTTATGGTCTTGGGTGCTGGACAACAGTGGAAATTATAAAATCACAATGGCAGAGAAGGTCAAAATGAAACCTATTACACAACTATTTCTTCCTACTTCTGAATGTGGCGGGTGAAACTTTAAATGACTGAGGAAAACAAAGTTTCAATGGTTCAAGTATATCCATTTATTAAGCAATGTATGCCAATTGCCTAAAAAAGTCAAACCAGACCTCCTCATCTTAGGCCTGGACCCCAAATACAGAGAGAAGACAGACCTGTATTTATTAAAAACAATTAATCAAATAAAGCCAATTAATTAAAAGAAAACAGTCTAACATTAGGTAATTTAATTTCTAATTGGATGAAACATTAGGGACTTTTTAAATTAGGCAGAAGAAAGTAAATGAAAAGACACAATTCCCTGAATTCAGAAAAAGAATGTCCTACTCACTCCCCCAAGTATCTATAAATAATCAAAGGAATATGGAAACAGTAGCTCATCTGTACAAGACCACTTTTCAGATAAGACATATGGGTTGCTTCCCATCGCACCTGTGAAACCTTGGCATCTACCAGCACCCCAAAATCTCTTTTATTTAAATTGTCTTAGGGAGATTCTGAAGATCACCTGGCAAAATTAATTACTGGACACTTAAGTCCTTTCTGGAATTAAACTGCCAAGCATTCAGACTCTACTGCAGAGAACACAACTCCAAAAAACTAGCCACATTGTTCAAATGCCAGTGTATACTTGCCTAAAAAACTATATTGTGCAGAACTCACACAAGGGAAGCAGTCCCATGGGGATCAGGAGAAACATTCTTAAAGTTTCTCTGAAGAATTTTGGAACTGATTGCATGACCTGGGAGATACTTGCACAAGACCTTCCAATATGATGTGCCCTCACAAAGAAGATTCTGTCCTCTATAAGCAAAGCAGAATTGAAATAGTTTAAAAGAATTGTGAAATGCACAAAGTTAGAGAATCCACCCCAAATGTTCCCATGATCTATTTGTGTCTGGCTTGTTGTAAAGCATGACAAGCTTATATTGGTGTGATCAGTCATAGTCGAACACACCATAATTTGACTTTAACATAGTGATGTCCTTTTTGGTCCTTTCAATAACAAAAGATAAAAATTATCCATGATTTACTTGAAATGTGCAGTTGTTACAAAATTCCTTACATCAATCTTTCTATCTATTGAGTTTCTAATCAGCATAATCTAGCTCTCTGATTATGGATCTCCAAGCCACAAGAAAAGATAGTCCATTTTATTAGCCATAGAGTGCTAGGTTCGAATAATGCAATGAGGTTTTCTTTCAATTCCCACAATTAAATAAAGTTTTCTTACAAGATAAAAATCAGAACTGAACAGAAACTAAACTAGCTTCAGAATTGAGTCAAAGATGGAGTCAGTGTGATTCTCTCAGTTCCCACGATTGACTACTTGATCTCCTACTACCCTCAGTTCTCTCACAGACATTCTCTGATATGAAGGATAACAGCTCTTTTGGCCCATAATTATGATTATATAAGCTACCACATCCACCTAATGGGCAAAAACAGAAGGTAGAAAGGACATTTCAGAGCTAAAATCAAGTTGATTTTGAATTCCCATTTCCCCCTTCCCCCCTTCCAAGCTTCTATATGATTTTTAATGAGAAAACCTTTGTGATTTGTTTAATCAAAAATTTTGCTTTAGAGAATTCTGACAAAGAAAACTCATAAGACTTTTATGAGTCATTGTGACTAGTTTTTTTTTCCCCTCTACTCCCAATATCTACTGCGTCTACCATGAAAATGAGTAGATAAAGGAAATCAAGGAAAAAAAAAAAAAAAGACAGACCAACAGAGGTTATTCCTTGTATCTCAAACAGTTTTTTTCCCTCAGATTCCTGCTTTCACATGCAAGTGTGGCTGGCAAATATACCCCTCAGGCTTTGAGCCAGCCAATATAATCATCTTTGCATCTATCTCTGCAGCCCACACAATGCCGAATAGCCTCCAAATGATTATTAAATCGAATTGAAAGCAGATGATGGAGGTGATCAAGTCATCAATCCAGACTCAGAGGTCCTCTACAACAATGAACTGTCCTAGATGAGCAGGAAATGAATGTGAAATTGAGTAACTAAATTTTAGAGTTGCTAAAGAAGGATTGTCTTACTTTTGTAGGAAGACAAACAAAAATGGGGAGAGAGAGAGAAGAAAAGAGAGAATGAATGGGTGAAAGAGAGAGAGAATAAGGAGTTCGTATCTGAAAATATCTACCCTTATCAATAACATCCAATTCTCAGAAATCAGAGAGTAGATGAAGGAATTATCATCAAACAAAAAACAAAAATTTATTAGTCTAAGTCAACGGTTTATAAAATGCATAGCAGAGTACTAGTTATCAAAGATAAGATATATTTTAGAGCAAAAGTTATCTAACACACCCCTGTACAACATTCTCCTACAGCCTACAACATTCCCCTACAGTCTACAACATTCCCCAGTTTGGCTGGGACTAGATTAACATAAAACTGGAAAATAATTAACAACATAAACCAAAAAAATGCAATAAAACATAAATAATATTAAAGTTTTAATTAAGACAAGATCTTCATCTACAGAATAGTGGCCCCTTTATTTCTATTTAAGTTTGATTCCACTGTATTAAAGAACAGACAGAATCTCTGTTCACAAGCAATGTCAGAAATAAAATTACAAGATAAAATTTCCCGGCATTAAAAACCAATTTATTAATTAGGTCACCAATAATCAATAAATTGATAGTGATTTCTCTTGGTAATCAAAGACTCAAAGGAAGATTCCCATAATAGTATAAATGCCGGCCTGTCTTCTTCAGAGCAAATTACTGGGAATATCCCTGACAAGAAAAAAGCAACCCCTGATTGGTAGATGTTAAATGAGAAAGTGGACTAAGAATTCTCAGTTTCTCCTGATTACTTAATGGGGAATAGAGGGAATAGAGCTGAGAAATAAGGCTCATGATTTTTCAGGCTCTTCTAGCAATCTGGACATCCTGATAAGTTTCTCTCTGATTTTATTTCACCTTCATGAACCAAATTTTAATGAGGTGGACAAGCTCACACAAAGGACTTGAAAACCTTTGATGGTGAATTTAGCTTTTTAAAGCAGTTCAGTTTGGCTTTTATTTATGGGATACACAGAAAGTCCCAGACCAAGTCCTGGAAGGGGACTGCTTTGTGACCACATTCCTCAGCCAGATTCTGGAAGCCCTTCTTTTTCTATGTGAGCTAAAACAAAGAAATGGAGATTTTAAACAGATTAAGGATATTATAAATTAATCTTAATAATCAAGGGTATTGCCTTAAAATTAATTTTCCTCAGTAGTTTATACTCGTTGGACATTACCTAAGAAGGGGAGAGAAGAAGCTGAAGGAAAAAAGAGGGGAAAATAAGTAGAGACTGATTAAAATTTAATTCAATTCAATAATATTCTCTTCTCATTCTATGCCAGCAATTTTGCTAAGTGTTGAAGATTAAAAAGACTTGCAAATCTTCCAGACTAATATATTGCATAGGCCTTCTGGCTGTTCCATGAACAAGACATTCCATCTTTTGCATATGGACATTTTGTCTGGCTGCCCCACATACCTGGAATTCTCTCCTCCCTCTGTTCCAATGACTGATTTCCCTTGCTTCCTCTACATCTCAACTAAAATCCCATCTTCTACAGAAAGCCTTCCCCAGGCCCTCATGCTCCTCTTTTAATTATTTCCTATATATTACTTGCTTTGTATATATTCATTTGCATGTAATCTCAAATGTTAGACTGTAAGCTCCTTGAGGGCAATAACTTTTGCCTCTTTTGTATTCTCAGTGTTTAGCACAGTGCCCAGAATATATTGTGATTTAGTTGTTTTTCAGCTGTCTGACTCTTCACGACCTTATTTGGGGTTTTCTTGGCAAAGATACTTTAGTCATTTGCCATTTCCTTCTCCAATTCATTTTACATATGAGGACCAACAGGTTTAAATGACTTGCCCAAGCTCACAAAGCTAATAAGTGTCTGAGGACAGATTTGTACTCAGAAAGATGAGTCATCCTGACTTCAGCTAGCACTCTATCATCTGAGCTATCTAACTGCTCCATTATTATTTTATATCTACAGTAATTTTATTCCTACAGACTACTACCTCTTCACTGAGAGTCAAGATTGAAAACTCCATTTTATCTGATTTCTGAATTCTTTTAGCACCATTTTCTTTTACATTATTGTCATTTTATAATTTTTCTCTTGTTCTATTTATTTCATATTGTGTCAGTTCATACAAGTCTTCTAAGAATTCTTCTAATTAATGATTTATTGTGATACAATAATATTCCATCATATTCATATACTATACAATAATCAACCAAGACCCAAACTGACACATATTCCATTTACTTGCAGTTTTTGGCTATGAGAAAGTGCTATTGAAAAAACGGACATGGAGCAAGAAGAACTGGGATCAAATTCCAGCTTGGCTACTAATAATCTGGGAACTTGAACAAAATACTTGATTTCTTTGATCCTTAGTTTCCATATATGTAAAAATTATGGGTTATATTAATTGACCTCTTAGATTCCTTCCAGCTCTAAACCTATCAACTTATACATGAAACCTCTTTTTTTATCTTTGACCTTTTGAAGGTATATCCCTAACTATAGTCACTTTTTCTAGAGTGGGTATCAAATTGTTATGTACCAAATCATCATCATCAACAGTGTTAAAATTATGCCTATTTTCCTACATCTTCAACATTTTCTACTTCTAGCTTTTTTCATTTTTGATAATTTCTTGGGTAGAAGGTAAAATCTCACATCTGTTTTCATTTTAATTTGAATTTTAAATTTTAAATATACCACTAGCATATCCTTCAAGAGCACAGAGTCACTTCCATGTGTTGATGAGGCTTCAGAAAAGGATTTTAGGAAACTTGGTGGCACAGTGGATAGCGCACTAGTCCTCAAGTCAAGAAGACTGGAGATATTTTAAGTACACTCTCAAATACTTATCAGCCATGTGATTCTGCAAAGGCATTTAGCTTCAGTCTTGTTTCAATTTCCTTATCTGTAAAATGGGTATTATAATAGTACTTATTTCCCAAAGTTATTGAAAGGATAATCAGTCAGTCATATTAAAAAAGCAGTTTGAAAACCTAAAAATGCTATATCAATACAAATTATTATCAATGGAGGATAACCCACAATTTTTTAGACTAGAAATGCAATCTCACTGCATATGGAACTACTCATAAGAAAATTTCTTTTTGCCAACATTGCTTAGCACCTGCTCCACAATTTGTAATCTTGAGAATAAGAAAAATCTCAAGATTGTGCATAATCTTAAGACTATAAATTGAGAGTTATATTGGGCACTATGAGGTTAATTGAATTTTCCAGAGACATGTGGTTAGTCTATTTAAGAAGGACTTGAACCCTGGTCTTCTTGAGTCCAAGGCTATGTACTCAAAAAGCAAATAGAAATGGGGTCATAATGGTTCTTGTAAGCCACATATTAAAAAAACACAAATTACCATAATTTTTTTCTGTTATATTTTCATTTATTTTGTTATTTTCCAGTTTTGTGTGATCCTGCTGCACTATGAAATATTACTAGGGCGATACATCTTGCAAGTCACCTGGTGTGTTTGATACTTTGCACTGTCACTCTGTATATAGTATATACAATTGTATATTATATGGAGATAGCATATTATGTATATATATATATATATATCATTAAGTCAGTCAATAAACATTTATTAAGTGATTACTCTGGGCAGACATAAAGAATAAAGCACCAGGCCTGGAAACATGAAGATCATCTTTCCTAAATTCAAATCTGGCCTCAGATGCTTCCTAAATGAATAATCCTGAACAAGTCACTAAACCCTGTTTGCCTCAGTTTCCTCATCTATAAAATGAGCTGGAGAAAAAAGTGATAAATCACTCCAAGATCTTTGCTGAGAATCCAAAATGGGGTCACAAAGCGTCAAACACAACTAAACAAACAACTAAACAACAAAAATTCTGTCCCAGGAATTGTGCTAATTAATGGTAACACAAAGAAAAGCAAAAAATAGTCTCTGCCCTTAGGAATTGACATTCTATAAGTAGAGAGTTTGCACACAATCTATGTCCATCAATTCATCCAGTAAATGTTAGGGTCTCTCCCAAATAATCTATTTCTATCACTGGTGATATCATGATTTTCCAGCCTTGCAGTTCTAATTCTTGTCACAAGAACCACCATTGGATTTGTGAGCCACTTGCATCTGATTCACTCACAACAGAAATAAACATTGAGGACACAACCCGAAGACATATGGAATAGAAGAAGAAAAGATTTGTCAAGTAGGGCTAACACCGGAGTAACAAATCTCTGGAGGCATCATTGTACTGTAACTTATTCTACAAGGATCAGGAATAATTTCATTTAGAAAATTATGCATCTTCTTCCATATGCACATAACCATATGTACAAATGAATGTGTAGAAACATAACCATATGCAAAAAATCAAATGTGATAAACAACTCAAAATGTCTGCAGTTTTAGAAAAGGGATAAGTTGGGTTATGTCTTCACTGTCTAAACTTCTAAGTCTTATACTTATTTACATTGGTTTTCCCAAAAAGCAAAACTAGGGTAAGTTGACTGGGGCTTTGCTCCAGAGTGTAAATTTACAGGGCTCAAAGAATCAGTCTTTCAGTAATTATAAACAACTTAGCACCTAGGCTCCACTAGTATCAATATGCTGGTTTTTCTCCTCCCTTGTTCTACTTCCTCCTTCCTGCTTCCCCAGCATGAGAACTTGTTTTTGCTGGGCAGGAAGAGAAAGAGGGAGGGAGGGAGAAAGGGAGGGAAGGAGGCAGGGGGGAGGGAGGGAAGGAAAGAAGAGAGGGAGGGAGGAAGGAAGGAAGGAAGGAAGGAAGGAAGGAAGGAAGGAAGGAAGGAAGGAAGGAAGGAAGGAAGGAAGGAAGGAAAGAAGGCAGGAAGGAAGAAAGGAAGGCAGGAAGGAAGGAAGGAAGGAAGGAAGGAAGGAAGGAAGGAAGGAAGGAAGGAAGGAAGGAAGGCAGGCAGGCAGGCAGGAAGGAAGGAAGGAAAGCAGGAAGGAAGGAGGAAGGGAGGAAAGGAAGGAAGGAAGGGAGAGAGGAAGGAAGGAAGGAAGGAAGAAGGAAGGAAGGAAGGAAGGAAGGAAGGAACAAAAGAGGGAGGGAGGGAGGAAAGGAAGGAAGGAAGGAAGTGAGGGAGGTAGGGAGGAAGGGAAAAATAAAAAAATTACCCAAAAAATGAAGCAAAAGAAATTGGGTACAGAATATTTTCCTACTCTACCCTTGTCTATTATTTTAGCAAACAAAAAAATAAAGCGGATTTTAGGGCAACTTGGATGACTGGAATTGGAGAAGGACAAAACAAATGAGCATACACAGCAATCATATCCATCAATCAGCAAAGTTTAGATCAATATGATTCCTTTTGTCAGAATCCTGTTCTCCAGCAGAAAAGAATTATTAGGAGGAAATAACTATTTCTGAAAATGGCCTTGAAAAACATATCCAGAAACACATATTTGTCCAAAACACTATTTGAGGAGTATACACACATTCCAAGTCCCTGTCATGGGAACCTGCTCTTAACATCAGTAGAAAAAATAATTATAAATTGGTCAAAATGAATAGCTACTCTCATTTTCCTACCTAACTCCTTACCTTTTTTTTTTTAACTTTCATGATCATATTTCATTTAAAGCATGCAGAATCCTCTAAGCAAGTCGGGCCAGTCTGCAGAATACACAAACTAAAGTGGCAGCTTGGCCAATAACCAATAAATTCAGGCTACATGGGCAGCCAATCTAGATTGTCTAAGTGCCAATGTAATTGGCTTTTTTCCCCTGGATTATCTGCTGATCTCTAATTGGCCAGAAACTTGCCAACCCTCTACATCAATTTGCACTGTGCAGGCCTACCTGGGTTCAGCTAGGAATCCTGTTAAAAAGCATTCCAACATTCATTTATTTCATTCCAAGAGCACAGTGCCTCAATGGCTGCTTCAGTTTTGTCTTCTTTCCCCATTAACAGCCTGCTAACATGGCAATCTTATTTTTCTATATGAAAATTTCCTCTTACATCTTTTCCCATCCCTAGCATGTGCTCATACTATAAATCTGCATTTTCTTCCTTCTTTTTTTAAAGTAATGCTGTAGAGAGGAAAAGTAAAATTGAATTGGCTAAATAGATGATTCTGTTAAAAAAATAAATAAATAAAAGACAAACAGAGTGGGTGTAGCAGAGGAAACTTGATGAATGTGCCTCGAATTATGATACTTTATTTTGAGAGGGAAGAGAAGATTATATTTCATCTTAGTGGTTGTAGGTTCCTTTTAAAAATGTTCCCAATAATCCCTCGATAATAGATTCAGCACAGATGTTATTGTAGTAAAGAGTTATTTGTTATTCATCTGAAAGGTTGTTCAATTTCAAGTGAATGCTGAACTTTCAAGCATACTAAATAAAAATTTTTAAATGGGATCACTGGCATAATAGATGGGGGAATAGGGATTTCTTTATCAAGTAATTTGTTTCCTTGGATAAGGGTGTAACTGCAGGCATTTCTATGTTGTTTAAGATAGATTGAATGCTGCTAGACTGCTCATGTCAGCCTTCATCATTCCTTGGCAAACTTTAAATTTCTCAATGACACACCTAAGAAGGATCCTATGCCCAATGATGAAACTCTGCTCGAGTCCAGAAATGATGATAATGAAGAGAGAAGAGAGAGGACAGAAAAAGAAAAATGGGTGTATATCCAAGAAATAACGATAGTTCAGCTATTGCCCTCAATCTCATTCCCCTCAGTGACTCTGCTGAATTTTTTTCCTTTCTCTCAAGTCTCTAACCATACTTTCATCCACCACACTTATGAGATGATGATTAGCCTCCTATCTCATAAAAAAAGACCAAGGCTACTTGGTCATAAATTTGGAGCTTGAAGAGACCTCTGAGACCAGTTAGCCAATTCACTTTTTTTTAAGAGATGAGGAAAAAGACACTCAAAGAGATTGCAATTTGCCCACAGTCACAAAGATTGTAAGGATTAGAAGCAACATTTAAACTCAGGTTCTTTGACTTCAGATACAGTGCTTTTTTCACTTTGCCATATCAAAACTTTTCAGCTTCATTCCCTACTCTTTCCTCTTCCTCTCCTATGTCAGAAAAGGTATTTCCATTTATGACTAAAGCTAATCTTATATCTTTTCTCACATTCCTATTCTCCCCTTAAATACACCACACAAACACACACACACACACATACACACACACACACACACACACACACACACACACACACTTCCTCTAGAGACTTTTTCCTGTTCCTCACTCTGATGTACCTTCAGTGTCTCCCTTACTATGGTCTTCTTTCCATTTGTCTCAAAACATGCTCAGATTCCCCTTTACCAAAAAGGATTTTCCTTGTTCCTTCAATACCATACAATTATTGTCCCTTCTTTTTGTTGCCCTATCTTTAAGCTATGTTCTTCTAAAAAAAAAAAAAAAGTCTATACTTAATGACCCCAACTACTCCATAGTTTACTCTCTTGTTTCCCTTGCAATCTAGTTTCTATTTCCCCCTCACTCAATACACCCATCTTAAAGGCCAAAAACCTAAATCATATGGCTTTTTTTCAGTTCTCATACTCCTTGACCTCTCCATAGAACTTGAAATTCCTACAGAAACTCTTCTCCACTTCAAAAATACTATACTCTTTTGATTCTCCTCCTATTTCTCTATCTGTTCCTTTATCTGAGCCATTAAAATGAGTTTCCTTGGCCTTCCCTTTGCCTCACTCCACACTTCTTCTTCAGCAATGCATCTATTCCCATACATACAACTCTCTCCAAAGGACTCCCAAATCTATATGTAAATACTGGCCCTAACTTACATGGGCATTTTAATTATTGAAAGGGATGGGGAAAGGACCTCTATGAGAAGCAGTTTAAAAAGCAGCTTTTCAAGAAATAAATAGTTCTGAGTGTCTAAGATAAAATAGCCCCTCAACATATGAGCTTATCTCTGAAATGTTAAGAAAAAAGTAGCTTCTCTCTAAGGCAAAAGTACTGACTGATGGGGAGTTCAGTGAATTGTTTCTTAGCATCTAATTTATATTAGACTGTTTCTAGGAATTGAGGGCTTATTGTTAAGAAACACAGAATTTAAAGAATATTTTGGAACTCTGGGACCCGATCTGCCTCACATCTAGCAAAAACATGGTTATGAGATTTCTCAGTCTAAGAGATGAGTCACCACACATTTTCAGACCCTTATCTTAGGCATGAGAAGTTAAATCAAATGGTTGAGAAATAAGAGCTTGAGAAGCCAGTCTATCCATCAAACATTTATTAAGAGCCTACTTTGGGCCAGGAACTGTGCTACAAGTTTACAGTCTAATGGGAAGTGATGAGTTGTCATTGGAGTTTGTTGGTAGAGAGTTGGCAAGGCAGGGGAACATTGTCAGACCTGTGCTTTAGGAAAAGCACTTTGACAATTAAATGAGGAATGTGTTGGAGTAGGGAGAGACTAGAGGCAGGCAAACCAACAAGAAGTCTATTATAATAGATCAGACATAAGGTGATGAGGACCTATACCAGGCTAGTAGTAGTATCAGAGGAGAGAAGGAGGGTATTCAAGATTGGATATGGAAGGGGAAAAAATGAGGAGTCAATGATGACTGTTAGGTTGTGAACCTAAGGGACAGGGAAAAGAATGTTGTCTTCTACAGTTGGGAGTCTTGAAGGATGGTGAATAAGTAAGTAATATGAACATTTAGAGTGGAGAGAGGGTTTAAGGAGAAAGATATTGAATTCCATTTTGGAGTTAAGTAATTAATTGATTTAAAAAATAATTTTTTTGAAAATTTAAAAGAAAAAGATGTCTGCTGGACATTCCTTGTGAAATATTTGAAACGCAATTGGAGATGCAAAATTGATCAACAGAGAGATTGGGGCAGGACAAATAAAATGAAAAGATTTGGAAGAGTCTTTGTGGAGAGTAACATAATAAGTTGATAAGGGAGGTATAAGATTGCCTAGCAGAAGTGAGGGTCCAGATGAGGTTGTATAACTTTAATTTATAGTGGACCCAGTCAAAACAGTTGCATGATTTTCTCCATCTTCATTCAATAGCACATTCATGGGAGCAAAGGTAGTGAATAGTGGAAGTAATAGGAGGCTGAGGTTTGATAGGGTACAATCAACTATATAATAAATGGTCCAAGAGAATAGGACAGTGAAGAATTCACCCATTTCACTAAAAGTCTGAGATAGAGAAGAGAAATTGGATAATGCTGGAATACATGTGTGGGAGATACTGGAGGGAGAAGGGATGGGAATTAACCATACAGGACAACTGAAAACATTCAGAGAAGGCAGTTAAAGAAGCTGCCTGCTGAAGACAAAACGCAGAAGCTGACAAAGCAAGCAGGGTGTACAACTAATAGGAGGAACTAATCTGAATTCCAGGAGCTAAGAATCATGAGGTAACTAAATGGTACAGTGGATAGAGAAATGGACATGCAATCAGGAAGACCTGAGTTGGAATGTAGACACTATTTAAGGGATTCTGGAAAAGTCACTTAAATTCAATCTCAGTTTCCTCAACTGTAAAAGGGGAACAATAATAGCATCTAACCTCCAAGGTTATTCTGAGGATTAAATGCAGTCATTTTTGTAAAGAATTTAGCAAAGTGCCTGTCATATAGTACATGCTATATAAATGTTATTATGTGACATGTATTTTTCACACAATAATGTTATATGTAAGACTCTGGGGTTGAATGCAGCAACATGTACCTGTCACCCTCTCTAAGAAACTATCTCAATCTGCAGGAAGGAGTGAATGAGTTAGGAAGAGAGAAATCCTGAAGAGAGTTAGGGCAGGGGCTCCAATTTCCCTTTTTATGCTCCTTTAACTCTATGCTTTCCCTATTTGTCTGACTACTAGAGCTATTTGCTTATACCTGGGTATCTTGGTCACCTCTCTTTGAATATATTCCAAATGTTCTTCCTGCATGCATTCAGAATTAATCATATTTTTGTGGCCTGACTAGGATAGAATACAAGATCCAGACTATCACCTCCTTAATTCTGGATATTGCTTGTCTTAATACAACTGACAGTTTTATTGGCATTTTGGCTACAGCAATACTGATTCATATGAAGTTGTAGTCTCCTAACAAAGACCTTCAGACATTTTATTACATCAACTATTGTCTCATCATGTTTTCCTCATTCTCTACTCAAGATTTTGGAACCAAAATGAAAGACTTTGCATTTAACTTTATTGAAATTCATCTTTTTAGATTTGGATTATGATTCTAACTTTTGACCGTCTTTGTATCTTATCATAGTAATGTTATATTTTCCTCTCACTTTTTTTAATCTTCAGATTTTTTTAAACATTTTAATTTATTTCTTTATTTTAAATATTCTTTTCTTTTTAAATTTTGAGTTCCAAATTTCTCTCTCTCTTTTTCACCCTCTCCCATACCCACCCATAAACAATGTCATATCTATTATAAATCTGAAATCATGCAAAACATTTCCAGGAGGCAGCTACTTGGTATAGTGGATAGAGTACCAGCCCTGAAGTCAGGAGGACCTGAGTTCAAATCTGGCCTCAGACACAACACTTCCTAGCTGTGTGACCCTAGGCAAGTCATTTAACCCCAACTGCCTCCGCAAAAAAAAAAAAAAAAAAAAAACCTATTTCCATATTAACCATATTTCCAAAAAAAAAAAAAAGCAAGAAAAGTAAAGTGAGAAAATTATACTTCAATTGGCACTCAGAATTCATCAATTCTGTTAAGTAACGTGAATACAGAAATAGGAGAACATTGTACATAGCAACAGCAAAATTATACAATGATCAATTCTGATAGATGTGGCTCTTTTCAACAGCAAAGTGATTCAGGCTACTTCCAAAAGTCTTGTGATGGAGAGAGTCATCTGTACCCAGAGAGAGGACTGTGGGGACTGAGTGTGGATCACAATACAATATTTTTATCTTTTAATTGTTGTTTGCTTGTATTTTGTTTTCTTTCTCATTTTTTTCTTTTTCATCTGATTTTTCTAGTGCATCATGATAATTGTGGAAATATGTATAGAAGAATTGCAGGTGTTTAACATATTGAATCCTTGACATCTAGGGGAGGGAGTTAGGGGGAAGGAAATGAAAAAAAAAAATTGGAACACAAGTTTTGCAAAGGTGAATGCTGAAAATAAACAGCCTTAATCCAGAGAGAGAGAGAGAGAGAGAGAGAGAGAGAGAGAGAGAGAGAGAGAGAGAGACAGAGAGAGAGAGAGAGAGAGAGAGAGAGAGAGAGAGAGGAGAGAGAAAGAGAGAGAGAGAGAGAGAGAGAGAGAGAGAGAGAGAGAGAGAGAGAGAGAGTCAGTCCATAAGTTCTCTCTCTGAAGAGGGATAGTATTTTTTCCTCATAATTCCTTCGGAATTGTCTAGGATCATTGTACAAGTAACTTTGTTATTTTGTTACAATTTTCTGGTTTTGCTGCCTTCACTTTGCATCAGTTCACATGCTAGTAGATATTTTTTTTAAAACAACCCCCATCTTTGTCACTTCTTATAGAACAATAATATCCCATCACAATCATATGCAACTTGTTCAATCATTCCCAGACTAATGAGCATCCCCTCAATTTCCAATTCTTGGCCACCACAAAAAGAGCTACTGTAAATATGTTTATAGTTATAGACATTTTCCTTTTTCTTTGATCTCTTTAAGATACAGACTTGTTAGTGGCAGTGCTAGGTCAAAGATAACATACAATTTTATAGTCCTTTGGGCACAGCTGATTGGACAAACTCACTACTCCATCAGAAGTTTATTAGTGTACCTATTTTACTCTCATCCTCTTCAGCTTTTGTAATATCTGATGATATGAGATGACAAATCAGAGTTGTTTTAATTTATATTTCTCTAATTGATAGTATTATCAAAAAAATCAAATCAAAATTATCAAAAAAATTGAGTATTTTTCAATATGACTACAGATACTATTAATTTCTTCTTCTGAAAACTGTCTGTTTATATCCTTTGACCATTTACCAAGTGATGAATTGCTCTTATTTTGTAAATTTGACTCAGTTCTATATTCATTAGAAACAATAAGATTTTTATTGGAGAAATTTGCTGTAAAAATTATTGATATTATCTCATTGTCTATAGTACTTTTTAGCATAATATATTTCTCTGATTATCTCTCTTAATTAGGTTAATTTTTCTTTATCTTGTCTTTTTTTTACTTTAGCTGAAGTATATTAGATTCTACTCCAAACTTTTTATTTTAACTTTTGTGTGTTTATTTCAAGTATATCTCTTGAACACAACACATTATTAGATTCTGATTTCTAATCCATTCTGCAATCTACTTCTGTTTTATTGGTAAGCTCATTCTATTCACATTCACAATTATGGTTACTATTTATTTCCTTTCATGCAATTTTTTCTCTTTCTTCTTTTCTTTCTTTTTTTTATCCTGTCCCTCTTCAAAAATCTATTTTATTTCTAGCCACTGCATCTCTTAATCTGCTCTCCTTTTTATCATCCCCTCCCTTTTGTTTTTATCCTCTTCTCTTTCCCATTGAGTAAGATACATTTCTACACACAGTTGGATGTGTTTGTATACTCTTCTTTCTCTGAACCAATTTCAATAAGAATGAGACTTAACCATTGCTCCTGACATTACCTTCTTCATTGTAATTGTAATTCTCTTCCTTGAGAAAAATTTCCCCATTCTACTTCTCCCCTCTTCTTGGAGATCATTCCAACATAACCACTTACATCCATGAACTTTGTTTATATTAATTCTTTTTGACTGCCCTAATAATAATAAAGTTCTTAGGAATTACATATATCATATATAGCAATATAAACAGTTTCACATTATTGGGTCCCTAATGATTACTCTTTCATGCTTACCTTTTTATGCTTCTCTTGAGCTTTATGTTTGAATGTCAAATTTTCTATTCAGTCCTGGTCTTTTCATCAGGAATGCTTGACAGTCCTCTATTTCATGAAATATCCACTTCTTTCTCTACAAGATTATACTCAGTTTTGTTGGATGAGTTATTCTTGATTATAATCCTAGCTTCTTTGCCTTCTGGCAATAATACTTAAATTATCTCTTCCCAATCTAGTTTTAGATCAAAATTGTGTTTTCAATAAAATATTCCCCATTTTCTTCTTTTTTTCATTCTTTTGACTTTGTTTTAATGTGTCTTGCTGTCTTATAAAGTCATTAGCTTTCACTTGCCCAATTCTAACTTTTAAGGAATTGTTTTCTTCATTGAATTTTGTACCTTCTTTTTCATTTTACTCTTTACTTTTTTTTATGGTGCTATTTTCTTCATCATATTTGGTGATTTTTTTATCAAGTTGTTAATTTTATTTTTAAAATGTTCTTGCTTTACTCTAATTTTCCCCCCAATTTTTCCTCTACCATCTCTCTAAGTCTCTAGGTCCAATTAGCATTTTTCTTTGAACTTTTGGTTTTTTGGGCAGCTGTTTTCACACTGTTTTTTTCTTCTGAGTTTATGCCTTGCTCTTTCCTGACACATTAGCAACTTTTATGGCCATTTTTAAAAATTGTTTGCTCAATTTTCAGCCTAATTTTTGACTTTGAATTTTATGTCAAACTTGGACTTTGATCACTTGGGGTTGGGAAGGCACTATCCTAAATTTCAGACTTTTTCATGCTGCTGTTTGCAGAGCTGGTTCTGGAGGTCTGTAAGTTTGGGGTGCTTCCAATGTGATCCTGAGAAAGGCATGATCACTGCTTTCCTGATGTGCATTGTGAAATTTAGCCAGGAAAGGGCTTGAACTTTTGGCCCTGCAACAACAAAAACTAGCATTTGGAACTATGATTCTGGTCCCTGCTCTCTTGTGACCAACCACCAGCATTCCTCTCCTCTCTGTTCCTGTGACACAAAACTATTTATGAACAACAGAGTTGCCAATCAGGCCAGCTATTTGTAGGTGCCAGCAAAAGAGTCTCCTATAATCTCTTTCTAACCAGTTGCCTGATCCTCTTTCTGTCTCTATGCTGAGAGCCCCTGAGATAGCCGCTGGTAGCTCCAGAGTATAGATTTCTCCTATAAACCTCTTAAGTTTTCTTGGCCTAGAATTTTTGTCTCCCTCCAATTTTAAAGTTGTTTGAAGGGAAATATTGAGAGACTATAGCTGAGTGGAAGACCTTAATCTGCCACTTTAACTCTTGAAGATTTGATAAATATACTATCCTTGACTTTAGCTAAATTACTGATAAAAATGCTATTTTATAGGGACAAACATAAATCCATGGGACACTCCACTGAAGATCTCTTTCATTTCAAAGACTGGTTTTTAAAGCAAAACTTTATTGATAAGATTATGGCTCTTTTGAAATGGTTTCTGTTTTTTGGTCTACTATATACTGAAAACATAAGAAAATAAAAGACACTCTTCCCGGGAACACGTTCTCTCCTCTCTCTCTCTTTCTCTCTCTTTCTCTCTCTCTCTCTCTCTCTCTCTCTCTCTCTCTCTCTCTCTCTCTCTCTCTCTCTCTCTCTCCCCTCTTTCTCTCTCTTTCCCTCTTTCCCTCCCTCTCTGTCTCCCCCTTTCTCTCTCTTCCCTCTCTCTCTCTTCTCTCTCTCTCTCTCCCCTCCTCCCCCTCTCTCTCCTTCTCTTTCCCTCTCCTCCCTCTTCTTCTCCCTCCCTTTCCCTCTCCCTCTCTCTCTCCCCCCCTCCCTCCTTTCCTTCTCTCCCCCTCCCACTTTCCCTCTCTCTGTTCCCTCCCTTCTTCCCTTCCGCCCTCTCTCTCTCTCTCTCTTTCCTCTCTCTCTCTCTCTTCTCTCTCTCTCTCTCTCTCTCTCTCTCTCTCTCTCTCTCTCTCTCTCTCTCTCTCTCCTTCCTCTTCTCTCCTCCCTCCTCCCTCTCCCTCTGCCCTCTCCTCCTCCCTCTCTCTCCTCTACTTATTTGAGTATCTCTCATAGACAAAATAGTCTAAGGCTGATTGGAATCTTATTTGCAGTCAACCCCTTAAATTAAAACACTTAGAAACAATTTAAATTAACAATGATCCATTTATGACTACTCATTAGTTTTGTTTATTCATTAAATTCATCTAACTGTACTTAACTTACCCACATTTATGCTTTCTATAAGACTATGATAGGAAAAAATTGTTAAACACTTAGATAATTGAACTATATTTACAACATTCCCCTAAGCTAACTATTAGCTTAGTAGTAATGTTGGTCAAAAGAAAACTTTGGTATGGCCTGTACTTAATGACCGCCCAGCCTCTTCTAGACTATCACAAAAGCCTCCTATTTTCTCCTCTCTTTCTCCTTAATTCATTTTTCACACAGTGCCAGACTTTTCCTTCTTACATATTGATCTGATCAAGTAATCCCTCTACTCAAAACTTTTCCATAGAAAAAAAGTCTTTGCTGACTTTCAAGTCCTTCCATAATGTAGGATCACCTACATTTTTATTTCATTGTTCTTTCCATACACTCTAAGGTCATGACTAACTAGTTCCTTGCCATACACTAAACACATCTATACTTTCTCTTTATGGCACATCTCTACTCATGCTTTTCCCTAGACTTGAAATGTCCTCCTCTTCCTCTCTACCTATTGAGTTCATAACCAATCTTTGAAGCATAAACTCATCTTTCACCTCCTCCATAATGTCTTCTTTGATTTCCTTAGAAAGAAATCACCATTACCTATTCTGATTTCACAAAACTATTTGCTTTAATCTGTTTCCTATTTATCACATATTATTTTGTATTATGTCTCTGGCACTCTATTACCTATAGGTTCAAATATAAAATCTATTTGACTGTCAAAGTACTTCATAATCTGATTCCCTCTTGCCTCCATTCCTCCAATTCTGGGATCCCAATGATGTTAGCCTTATTGTTCCTTGCTCAAGACACTCCATCTCCCTACTCTGTGTGTTTTAGTGGCTCTCCCTAATGCCTAAAAATTTTCTTTTCTTTTTCTCTAACTTCTAGTTCTTCTGACTGTCTTCAGGTCTTAAACAAATTCCCCCCTTCTGCAAGAAGTCTTTCCCAGTCCTCCCTAATCATAATGCATTCCCCAAGACAATTCACAAGTCATCATTTTTATCTCATTTTGTACAGTTTTTGCAGGTTGTCTCCCCATAGACTGTAAACTTCTTGACAGCAGGGATTGTCTTTTTAGCTTTTTTTGGGAGGGACGGAGAGTATACCTAAAACTTATCACAGTGCTAGTAGGTGCTTAATAAATGCTGGTTGGCTCACTCGGTATACATTTCTCTTGTCCCATAGGTAGCAGGGAAATATTCTACTACTAGACTGTAGGTTCCAAGAGGGCAAATAGTAACTCTAGATTTAGATTCTCATCCAATATCTAACATAGTAATAGGTATGTAATAACTGTTTTGTTGTTATTACTAATATTGATGAGTCCTGCCTGGGGAAAGCCCATAACTGAACTGACCTTTGAGATAGCAAAGGGAAAGTCATGGGTTAATATGGAAAAAATGTAAATAACCATATAAGTTCTTGGGTAACATTAGTTAAAAGTAAAATAATAAAAAGAAAAGAGAGAAAGTAAGAAAGAGACGAAAACAAAGAGAGAGACAGAGAAACAGAGAAAAGGGAGGAAGAAAGGAAAAGAGAAAAGAAGGAAGGAAGAAAAGAAAGAAGAGAAGGAAGAGAAGAAAGGAAGGAAGGAAGGAAGGAAGGAAGGAAGGAAGGAAGGAAGGAAGGAAGGAAGGAAGTGAAAGAAAAGAATGAAGGGAGGGGAAGGAAGAAGGGAGGGAAGAAAGAAAGATCTTTCATTCACTCATTCATTAAACCATCTTTTATTAAATGTCTGCTATGTGCAAAGCACTATTCTAAGTATTGAGGGAGACACAAAGATAATTAATCATGAAGTCTATCTTTACAAAATTATGCTTTCTAGAGAAACCCTGCACTAATTAGCTCATTGTTGATAAATCCCCTTTTTTTCAAAGGAAAGTCTAAGATAAAACTAAGGCTATAATTTATAGGATTCATTATTTTCACTTTTACTGTGACATAATTAAATGGCAATTTGTATAAGGGCATTGCTACCCCAGGACCACAAGGGATACAGAGTACTGCACAGAAAAGAACATTGGACTGGCAGTCAGAAGAGCCAGGTTCTAGTCCCAGTTGTCACACACCAACTAACTATGTAACCTATACCATGTGAAGTTCTCTAGATTTCAATTTCTTTGCCCGTAAAGATCTAAGATTTCTGTTAGTTCTAAAATTCTGTAGTCCTAACCTAATTGTTGTTCACTTCAAGATGTCAGTTTCTTAATAGCAGACATGCATTAGTCTACTTACTATTAGAACAAGTCTTTTCAATAACAGTGAGGGTAAATTTAAAAAATTAAGAACCCTCAATATTTAAAGAAGTTATAGCCTATTAGAGATACTATGTGTTTTTCTCTTGGTGTGTACCCCTCCTCTGGACCATCTCCAAATGACATTTCTCTTTTGCTTAATTAGCCCAGAACAAAAGGTAAATCAGAACCTCATCACAAGTAAGTATGTTGAAACTCAGCTCCAGGACTTTGCTAAGAAAATGCGTGAAAGGACAGCCCACCAAAAGGAAAAGTTGAAAGAGGATGATTTGTCTTCTCCTGAAGCCAGTCCCAAAGTTGGTAAGTATTTTTCATCAAAGTTTCACAAAAGGAAAATTTAGGCCAAAATACTTTAAGAAATATTTTACAGAGAGGCCATAATTAGAATCAATGATCATTGAGTAGAAATCATCCTCTCTCCTTTTCACCTACCTCTATCCTCAGTTCTTGGAATAATATTAGGTATGTAATAAGTCCTCAATAAATATTTGTAAGGTTGTATCATAAACAATGCATGCTCGATTTGATTCTATTCAACAAATATTGATTATACAAAAATAAACATTCTTTTCCTCAAGGGATTATAGTCTACTGGGAAGGGAAATAAGACAACAGGAGTATAAATATATACAAATATATGCAAAGTATTATAAATTAATTCAAAATAGAGATAATAGTAATAACTAGGGTATCAGGAAATGCCTTGTATAGGAGACAGCTCTTGAGCTGTTCTTTGAAAGAAACTTAAGATATATTGTAACCTATTCAACATGTAAAGGACTGCTTGCCATCTGGGGGAAGGGGTGGAGGGAGGGAGGGGAAAAATCGGAACAGAAGTGAATGCAAGGATAATGCTGTAAAAAATTACCCTGGCATGTGTTCTATCAATAAAAAGATATTAAAAAAAAAAGAAAGAAAGAAACTTAAGATTCAACACTGTCTCAATGAGGAGAAAACAAATTCCTAAAGAATGGATACTTTATTTCAAAGGCGATGGAAGATGGAATACATACAGAAAACTGTTCATAGAAAAGTGTTAAGTTGAATAGGGCATGTGTGAAGAGCAACTAAGTCATTTTGGCTATCATAAATGCCCAGATTGACTACAAAGCACACATGAAAGAATATGCTATTTGCATCCAGAAAAAGAACTAATAACTAGAAGTATGTATTGAATGATTTTCTATGTAGATAACATATTTATGTCTCACAGAAGCCATCTCTGAAGGATGGGGGCATAGGGAAGAAAAAAAAAATACATGACAACTTCATTATATATTTTAAAGGAATAGCAAGTTGTACATAAGAGATTTGCAGTTTCATATGCAGATCATCTTTTTATAATTATACTGTCATGCAAATGCTTATTTGATTCCATAAATTTCAAATTAATTAAATAATTAATTGATTAAAAGAAAGAAATAATGCTAGGAAGGTAAGTGGATGCCACATAATGAAAGACTTTGAATATCCTACTGAGAAATTTGCTTTTTACCCAAGAATCAATAGTGATTGGTGATGGAGTCTAAGGTGTATTAGATCTGTGCTTTAGGAATATTAATTTGGCAACCATAGGAAGGATAGATTGAAGAGAGTAGAGATAGATCACATCTAATCCTTAAGAAAGATTTTTCTTCTTTCATGGTACATTAAGCTGCACCTGCAGCTGTTCCTCCCCAGCCAGAAGAAGAGACTAAGAAAGAAGAGGAACACTACTGTGACATGCTGTGTTGCAAATTCAAGAAAGTCCCATTGAAAGAGTTTCTAAAGAAGATGAAATTGCCAAGCAATATAGATTCACACACAGGTAAATAAGTGGCAAGAGCTTTGAAGGCTGTCAGTGATTAATCACTTAGCAAGTATTTATTAGGTGCTAAGCTCTATATCAGGCATTAGGCTCACTGAGGTCTCAAAGACAAAAATGAAACAGTCTTTATCTTTATATAACTTACATGCTATCATTAGACACTGAGCTCCTCAAGAACAAGGGCTATCTTTTGCTATTCTTTGTACCTCTAGTCTTGTTTGAAGATGATTGCACTCAATGTAGCTTCTGAAATCAAGATGCAACAAAATATGGATCAATTCTCTAATGCTTGTGCTAATTTTGAACTAACAATTAAGACCAAGAAAACACAGATACTCCATCAGCCAGCACCAAACTATCCATATGTGGAACCATCAACTACAGCAAATGGTGAAGTTTTGAATTCTGTGGATAAGTTCACTTGCTTTGACAGTATACTCCTCAAGGATGTCCACACTGATAATGAGACCTGATGTGTTCAGGGTAGTAATTCCTGGCTCCAAATTATGTGTTTGATGCTTAGGGACCAGATAATGAGATTTAGAAGAACAATTGGCACCAAATGTTAGGATTCTCTCTGGCAAAAGATAGGTTTATTTAGGAGAAGAGTATATAAACAAAATGAAGAAATACAACAGATGCCAGAAATGGTAAATATGAAATAGAGTTAGGAGAGCATATAGTTAGCAAGAAAGGGAGTTTTAACAATTAATAATGAAATAGATAAATTACCTAGTGGAATTCACAATTAACCAGGGAAAAGTAAATTCTCCATGAGGTGGGAGTATACCCTTGACTGGTAGACTAAATCCATAAAGGAATTTAGCACTCTAAAAGAGTTAGTTAACTATAAGAAGGAGAAAGACATCATGAGGCATGATGGGGAGATGAAAGGAAAGATCCCATAAAGCATGTGGGAGGGAAGTAAGGAAGTTTATATGTTGCTTACTAGAGAAATCTAAACTCTTAGGTCAGAACAGGTCAAAAAAGTCCTCAGTGGATCATGCAGTGACTTGGCTTTTTAAATGATTCCTGATTCTTTTCTTTCTCATAGTTGCTATTACCTCCTTCCAAAATTACATTGTATATTCCTTGTATAGGTTTCAAATATATTTGTGTACAAATTGTTTTCTTTAATAGTCTACATGCATTTATTAAACACCTAGTACATGCTGAGACTAGAGATTGATTGGTTGTTGTGCTTCGTTCTCTAAGAGGACCAAAATGGCATCTTTGTATTAGAGTCATATTACAGGGTGTCCAGTTGTGGCTGTTCAAGCCAATATGAGCTCAAAATGCTCTGCCACAGATTTGACATAGATAATTCCTGTGAACATTTGGAGTGATCTCTCTAACTTTGAGCATCTTGCATTTCTTCTGAGCGAATTCAATTTTGCTTTGCTCATAGAGCACAGCATCTTCTCTGATGAGAGCACTCATGTTGGGTAATCCTGTACCAATGTCTCCCATGTCATACAGTCAGTTCTAAAGTTCTTAAGAGAGATGTTAAAAGTGTTCTTGTATGGCTTTTTCTGACCACCACATGAACACTTACCCTGTCTTCCCCTTCCTACAATGATTTTTTATTTGAATAATAGTCTCCAGATAGTTCTGCAGGAGAGACTGAGCTAGTGACTACACAGTCCTAACTCACTTAATTCCAATTCACACAAGTCAAGACAGCACCTTCCTGATGTCACTGGTTCTCTTTGAAAACAAAGAACAAACAACAACATTTAAATTTCACATAAAGTAAAGGATTGTTTATCCTACTAGACCGATAAGAGAACACGTATTATAATGGCTTGCAAGAGATAATCTAGATTCAGTCACCTTAATTGCTTCAAATAGAATATCACCCAGTTTCTTTTCTTAATAAAGGGTTGGACTTTTCAGCTTCAAATCTATGATCCTATGATCTTATTATAGGGGCAGTATGGTATAATAGATAGAGGCCAGTCTTGTACTCAGAAGGATCTGGATTCACCTCTCTTAAGAGTATAGTTAAGGATACAGGGAATTAACTATATGGGCATTTCCCCAATGAAATAAATCACTAGCTAAGATTTCTCGCTCTGAAAAGAAATTTGGAAAAACTCCCTTAAAGATTATTTAGTCTAATCTCCTCATTGGACAGTTAAGGAAAATGAGACATAGAGACAAAGTGATTTCTGTGACCAAGATCACACATTCAACTATGAATAGGGAGAGTAATAGTACCAAGTAATATTACTAAGATTTCACCTCAAATCTTCTGCCCACAAATTTAATACTCTTTCACCTATATTTTGCTGTTTCATTTATTAAGAAAGAACTCTTTTTTTCTTCTTTAAGCTGATATGGTGAAGTCAATGAGCTTAAGAGATATAAGAAGAATTAATAAACTGCCTCTTTCTCATTATTGGTCTCCCCTTCAGAAACTCCATACCCTCACTATCTGCTCAGAGCCATCCTGCTGTCTAGTGCCCAAATGAAGAAATGAATTGTAGTTTTGTCAATTACTGGTTTCTCCATGGAGCACTCTGGGATTTTCCTTGGCCTTACTGTGGTAAATAACCACTTCTGATGAGATAGTAGGAAATAGAAGGGATATTCTCCCTTTGAAGGGAAACTAAGGCTATTTTATAGTCTTTTTTTTTTAAAGCTCTCTATTATATATGCGTATATACCTGAATAGAATTATATATTACATTATATATGTATATAAAAGATATTCATGAAGAATTGAGCTTAAAAGCTAATATATTTATGCAAATTGCAATTGCAAATGCAAATGCAAAATGCAATTAACTTGCATTTTGGGATGGAAATCCTTTCCTATTCCAAACAGAAAAGATAAACAAAAGATGATTTAAAAGAATGTTTATTTTATGTTGATGGTATTATTCATTTTGTTTTGTTTCTCCTAGATGGTTCCTATATCTTGTGGCTCTTGTTAGTCACAATTGCTTATAACTGGAACTGCTGGTTAATTCCAATACGCCTAACTTTTCCCTATCAAACACCAAATAATATGAAATACTGGCTTATAATTGACATCATCTGTGATATAATATACCTGAGTGATATGCTGATGATCCAACCCAGACTGGAATTTTTAAAAGGTGGAAACAAAATAGTAAGTGAAAAATGGTAGGAAAATTTCCATAGATTGGGCTAATATAGTTGACAAACTATAGCCTGAATTCTAATTCTAACACTGCCTTAGTTTTATATGCCTGTACAATAAAATTTTATTCAAAATGTAATAGTTACTGTTATCCCTTCCACATCATTACTTTCCCCATCACAGTTTTAATCTATCACAGGTTGGTATAAGAAACTAAATAAGAATTTGGGGGGAGTTTTAAGGAAACCACAGACAACATAGAACCTGTGATCAAAACTTAATCCAAATTTTACAGTGTAAAAATATTAAAAATAGGGGAAACATTCAGATTTCTCTGGTTTGAAGAGCGGGCCAAAAAAATTTTATGCACATTTTCCAAATCAAAAGGACACTGAGTCCCGTTTAACACCCATGATGTAAAAAAGATAACTATATTTTCTTAAGCTCACTATATGCAAGAACAGACTAAAGTCTGGATTTGATCCTTGAGGGGCAGAATTTGGCTCGCTAGCTATAGTTTGCACTCCCCAACCTTGGTTCAAGGAGGGAATTTATTTTTATTATTATTTTTATTTTATCATTCAAATAATTTTACTTGGCATGTGAATATTCTATTTGTATGTGAGGCATTTGCCAAAAGGTAAAAAAACACCTGTTAATGGCATTCTAGTCTCTCTGAACCCAATACCATATAAGTGAATTTTTATATGAAGTCAGGAGAGGCAAGGTTTTGAAATCTTATAATTTTAGAACCAGATTTACTCAACAATAGCCAGTGTAGCATATCAAGTCAACACTCAGGCAGAATCTATCCAATGCATTCCTTCTGCTGGCTCCAGAGCATTAGTTAACTTGCCAACAATATCCCCAGAGCTCACTGACAGCTTGAGAAATGATGATGAGAGTGTACAAATAAAGAATAAACAAAAACAAACAAAAAAGAATGCTAATTTCAACCTCCATTAGATACACAAGGGGGGGCAATCGATGTTTGACAAATGGAAAATGACAAAATCAGTAAGGAAAGACTTTTATTTTCAATTTTCTAAGAAGCCTTCACACACAGTGGAGAGTTAGAGCTAAGAAAAATAACCTCCAAAAACACTCTCTGCAGGATCTATTTAAAATCCATTATCATGGGTTACTAATACATGGTAGAAACTACCAAGAGAAATTCAAAGCTTTCTCTCATTTAAAATAGTTCAAAGGTGAATAAGATCATAGGGATTAGACATGGACTGAATTTAATAAGTCATATATTTTAATTCACTCATTACAGGGCAAGAAAGTAAGACTCTAACACAGAGGTTCTTAACCTGAAGTCTAAGAACTTAAAAAAATTCATAATTGTATTTAAAGATCATTGGTTTTCTTTGCAATCCTATTTGTTTTATTTTATGTGTATAAAGATAGCTTCAAGAAGCTGTGTTTGGAGTAAAAGAGTGCACAACACAAAAAGGATTAACAATGCTTGCCCTAAGTGATTAAATAATTTACCCAAAATCACAAAAGCATTAAATGACAAAGCTTAGATTATGTACTTGACTGCTAGAAATGTTGCTAGCTAGTATTGTGGTAAGAAAACCATATAGGGCTAGGGTATAACCTGCACCACTATCTACATCTAAAGACCCATGTAATTCTTAGGTTCAGTTACATGCCACGAAACTAGTTGGGTATATGAGGCAAGATTTTCCATTTAACCGAAGAACTTTTTTTCCTTCTTAAAGTCAGAGAACTTTACTAGCAATAAATTAATAATAGATAACATTTATATAGAGCTTATTATGTATGTACTAGACATTATACCATGCCCTTTACAGCTATCTCATTTAATCTTCACAACAACTCTGGGAAGCAGGTGCTATTTTTCTCCATTTTAGCAGATGGAGAAATTGAGGCAAACAGTAATTAAAGTGACAGTCCAGGACTGTGAAGTATCTTCGATCTATTGATCTGTTTTCAAGACAATAGAAGCACTGTTGGAATTATTGTAGATGTAGATATATGAACAAGATTGTTCTTGGGCAAGATAAATGCTTAGTACTAGGCTGTCAAAATGAGTGCTATAAAGGAAACCTCAATTTTCTAACAGTAATTAAGAAGAATGTTCTTTTCATTTCCTTCCACTTTCCTAATATGGAATATGGAGATGATAATACTTGAGTTACATACATTATGGGGTAATATGCAGATTAAATGAGGTGATGCAGGTAAAGTGTTTTGAAAATATAAAATACTATACAAATAAGGTTCATACACAAATGTGAATTATTATTGTTGAATCAAGGATCCACTTTATGTAGATTGCTACACAAGTACTAAACAATCTATTATTATATTTTCAGCTATTAATATACTGTTTATTTATTTGAAGCAAAGAGGGGGAGAATTGGGCAGGATCTGTGATTTCATTGACTTCCCAGTAAGAAAACACTTTCTGCTAATGCAGACTGACAACTGCTCTACAATTTATAGACTTAGAGAATAGAGAGACCTTGAAAGGTTAAATGAGGGTTGCACAGTCAATAATTACAATTTCTATTGTTCTTAATAACTTACAAGGGATTTCCTCACAACCTTTTCTTAAGATAGACAGTACCTCCAATTTATAGATTTAAAAAATTTCAGTTCATATGTCATTTACAATGGTGCTGAATTTTGATCTAAAACAGTATAGCATATAATTTCACAAGGGATATTTTCAGCTGAATTTAACCCATATATCCAATCTTATGGCCATAGACAACACTGTGAATCAAAGCCAAGGAAACAATTTGCTGAATATGCTGTTATTGACCCCAGAAAGTGAACTTTTTGTTTTAACTTCTCCACTCAGCACTACCCATGTGTCTGCTCACAATAGCTTTCCTATGGGGATAACTGATTTTGTTCAGATTCGGCACACTACTAAAGGGTATAAAGATACACTTTAAGTTTGATTTGTGACAGTCAGAAGTATGACTTTTTGACAAATATCAATGAAATTTGGAGATTGGAAAAAGGTTATGGAGCGAAATGTCTTAAAGGAAAAACTATGGAGTCTGTTATCTTAAAATGGGTGTAATGTAACCGGACATGACTGGGAATACATCTAGATGCAAAAGCCCAGCAAAAAGGAGGCAAGAGCTGAAGAGTGTTCTTTGACTTAGCACTTATTGACTTCCCTTCATTATCTAGAAGACAGACTGAAAAAGCAATACATAAAAAACCTGCTAATTTTACCATAGCAGAGACACAAGTCCAAGCACCTTAGAGAATCTAAGAAATCATTGGAAGAAGTTACTCTATTCTCTCCTCTTGAAGGTGCATTGACTTTCAGTCTACTAGGACAAATGAGAGCTAGGAAATAGCTCCCACCCAGAAAAAACCAGACGAAGAAAGAAAAGAACTAAATACAATCCAGTATTAAAATTAATCAGGTTATATAGTTTGAAATGTGAATTCTTATGTTCTTAATATTGCATTTACATATATATTTTAGATAGATCCAAAGGAGATGAAAGAGCACTACCGGACTTCAATAAAATTTAAGGTTAGTATAGTCTTTAAAAATCCAGGCAATCCCTTCATATTAAGTTTCTTAAAACAAAAGACCTTCTCTCCTAGAATTAGTTATACCTTTTAAAGAAATGCATCATATAGTTGAAAATTAATTGACCACAAGTAAATAGAAAATATTTGTTCCTTATCAAATGCACTGTATTTTATTACATGGTTTAATAGATATTAAGCAAAGTTACTTCATGCCTTTATTTAAACCTAAAATCAAAAATGAAAGGTTTAAGCATTTATTAAGTGCCTATCATGCAGTGTATTTTGTCTAATTCATAGCAGTACATAGAAATAAAAGCCGGAAAATTTTCATTTCTACTCTTGGCTTCTTGGAATTGTTTATCTAACAGAATGAAAAAGAAAAAACCCAGAACATAGTTCTTCTAAGGGGAAAAAAAAGTTTTAAGCAAGTGGTTCCATGGAAAGAGTAGTAAATTTGGATCCTCAGGACCTGGGTTCAAATCCCCATGATCTCATTTATTGTTTGTATAACCTTGGGCTAGTACCTTAATTTCTCTATGTGTCAGTTTCCATATCTGTAAAATAATGGAACTGGACTACATGACTTCTATGGTCCTTTCCAGTTCTAAATCTATGGCCCTTTGAAAGCAGAATTAAAGATTCCTACTATCTTTATTGTTAATTAATATCGACTAAAATTCCTTTATAAGTTTTTCAGTTACTATTTCCTAGTAGAAACCTGTCATTATACTCTACTTACACCATAAGATTGTTATGAGGATCAAATGACATCATTTAGCCTGATACATAAGTAGGTACTTAATAAATGTCTCTTTCTTTCAGAATATCAAAGATTAATATCGTCTATGAATATCATAAAATTCATTCCAGAGTCTTTCTCAATTACTTTTTAATCTAAATATGAATGGAAGCATTTATTTGTTCTTCTTACCAAAACATGTATCTAGTTTGTAGCATAGGACATCAGTTATTTGACGAGTAAAAAGTTCAACTCTTATCTGTGGCCAACTTATATTTGTGGCAATGTGGAGACACTAATCCTGTTTTATGATGGAGTCTGCACATGTCAAGTGAAATAAGGAACCAAAGCCTGATGGGGCAATGGAAAGAGCTTTAGGTTCATTCAGGAATTCTGGTTTCTTCCAGTAGATCTGTGGGGTAACTTCAAATGAGTTAATTCACAGTTCCCGATCACAGTTCCCTCATTTGCAAAATGAACTTGAGGCTGTCCCATCTCCTTCTCAAAATTATAATAGGAACAGATAACACTTGGGAAATGAGATTAAGAGTCAAAATAAGAAGTCTTATTATATTACTTTATTTACTATATCAGTAATATATTAACAAATAACAAATGGTCTGGTTAATTCAGAGTAAAAGTTCCATTTTTATTCCCAAGTTTCAGTTCCCCAGATAATTGTCTTTATATCCTATTCCATATCTGTGACCTTGAATAAAACCTTTAATTGTTCTATAAATTAACTTTACTATTTCTAAGATGTCTATAAAAATATACATATATCTATTACTCAAAGTTATATGGAAATTAGTCCTCTATTATTCCCAGTGCAAACCATCTTTCCCAGGCTACATTCCATGTAGGAGAGTAAAACCTGGAGTCCTTAAGGTACAAGAGTTGGGTGGATGGCAAAACCTGAAGGTCCTTAGGATTTATTAGTAATAAGTCAGATGACAGTGCTGGGAATCTGGAGGATATAGAATCAGCCCAGATAGTAAGAAGTAGAGCACCCAAACTTTCAGTGGCAAAGGGAAAAAAATATAGTCCTCCATCTCACTTGGAGGATAAGAGTTGTATTCAATTCATCCAAATCGTGTAAATGTTCATACCATTTTCCCACCAGCTGCCTTGATGCAAACTTTATGAGGAAAGGAAAGGAAAGGAAAGGGAAAGGGAAAGGGAAAGGGAAAGGAAAGGGGAGAAGGCATCTCTGTGGTAGTCTACCCAGCCATCTCATGGGATCTGGAGTGAAGAAAGCCCTGGGATTAGGGAAATGAGCAAAGGAAAGAAAATGAAACAGGGTTTTCCCAGTGGCAGATCTTGCTGCCAGGTCACCTCATGGGGTCTAGGCTGACAAAGGGTCAGAAGAGGGAGAAAAGGGAAGGTAAGAAGGGAGAATGTCTCTGAGAGTAGATTAAATGGTGGGTGAAAGGTCTCAGTTAAGGCATTGCCACCAAGATAGAATACAAGTGTTGTATAAGAACTTTACAACTATCCACAGAAGAGGAAGAATAACTATTGCATACAGACGTGGAGAGGTATAATGGAAACAACAGTGATTTGGGACCTAGTTTTCACTCCTAGCTCAACTACTTACTAGCCATGGAACTTTGCCCAAGTAATTTAATATCTCTGATTATGTTTCCTCATCTTTAGAATAAGGATAGTCAAAGTTTTATACCTACCCTGAAGGGCTATTGTTATAAATAAATGATGTAATAATGCATATAATAGGCTTTGAATACAATTGGTGACCAAAATAAAAATCTGAAATGATCCTTTAGCTATTTAACAGCTCCTCCCTTCAGACCGTGTATGAAAACTGCTGAAGACTTGCAAAAGAAACTGACTTTGCGTTTCAACCCTTCTTCATTCCCTTACATGGACTCTGCTAAATGTGCTGCCCAAAGCAGTAAATTATCAGTCCAAAGGTAGATAATGGGAAAACAGAACAAAAGGCCCAGATAATCCACAAAATAGATAATGAGCCTCAGAATACTCAAGAATTTGGCTGCAACATAAAAATACACTGGAAGCAATGCATGTTCAGTTTCAAATAAAGCCAAGGAGAGGTTTGATTTTTAGGCCAAAAGGCTGCTTCCCAGCAGTATTTTAAAAATACTATTAGAATGTACTTAAGCATCAGCAGCTATGCCATAAATTAAGTGTATGTGATAACTCAAGCTGTGCTGTATAAGGGGTAAAAAATCTCCCCTAGGATTCAGTGACTAGAAAAGGATCAAGTTCATGGTTGTTAATCCATAATAAATTTAAAGTGGATAGCATTTATGAAACATAATAGAATTCTTGTTTTGTGATGATAATGTGGTTTTAGAAAGATTCTGAATTTCACTGTGGAAAGCTCCTTCAAATAGAGGCCTACAGACAAATTTTTTCTACGCAATGACTGTTGAATCCAGCAATGTTCAGAAAGGGGTGTAAACCCATTATAATTGTCAATTGTACTCTTTCAACAGCTGGATCTCATGTCAATAATACCATTTGATGTTCTTTACTTCATTTTGGGGTTTAATCCAGTATTTAGAATAAATAGGACACTAAAGGTGAGTTACCTATAATTCATGCTTCTTTCTGAAACAATTTAAGTGAAACAGCCACAAAGTTAATGAGTTCAACAGATGTTTACTTCTAAATTTAATTTTTTTTAATCTCCACAGTCTATATGATAGCATCATTATAAGCTAACATTTCTACAATGCTTACTATGTGTCAGGTACTGTACTAAATGCTTTACAATTATCATCTCCCTAGATTCTCACAATAACTCTCGGGGTAAGTGCTACAATTATTCTCACTTTACAGATGAAGAAACTAAAGCAAGAAAGGTTAAGTGACTTGTATAACTAGTAAATATCTGAGACTGGATTTAAAAGTCTTCCTGACTCCATGTTCTATTTACTATACAATCTGGATGGAGTGCTGTATTTGGATCCAGAAAGACTGCTTCTGACATAGACTAGCTGTGACAGTGGGAAAAGAAGGAAGGAAGGAAGGAAGAAGAGAGAGAAGGAGGGAGGGAAGGAAGGAAGAACGGAGGGAAGGAAGGAAGGACGGAGGGAAGGAAGGAAGGACGGAAGGAAGGGAGGAGGGAAGGAAGGAAGGAAGGAAGGAAGGAAGGAAGGAAGGAAGGAAGGAAGGAAGGAAGGAAGGAAGGAAGGAAGGAAGGAAGGAAGGAAGGAGGAAGGAAGGAAGGAAGGAAGGAAGGAAGGAAGGAAGGAAGGAAGGAAGGAAGGAAGGAAGGAAGGAAGGAAGGAAGGGAGGAGGGAAGAAAGGAAAGAAGGAAGGAAGGAATGAAGGAAGGAAGGAAGGAAGGAAGGAAGGTAGGTAAAGGGAAGTGAAGGGAAGTGAAGGGAGGGAAGGAGGGAGAAAAGGAGAGAGGGAGAGAAGAAAGAAGAGAGAAAAGGAGGGAGGGAAAGAAAGAAGGAGGGAGGGAAGGAGAGAGAGAAAGGGAATGAGGGAGGGAAGGAATAAGAGAGGGAAGGAGGAAGGGAGAAACAGAAAGAGGGAGAAAAGGAAGAAGGAGGGAGAGAGGGAGGAACGGAGAGAGAGACAGAAGGAGAGGAGGGGGAAAAGGGAGAGAAGGGGGGAAAGGGAGAGGAAGGGAGGAGAAGGGAAGGGAAGGGAAGGAGGGGATGAGAGATGGAAAGGGAGAAGAGAGGGGACAGGGGAGGGGAGGAAAGGGGCAGGGAAGAGAAGGAAAGGAAAAAGAAAAGGACCATTTATTAAGCACCTGCTATGTGCCAGGCACTATGCTAAAAGTTTTATAAATATTATCTTATTTGATGATCACAAGAGGTAGATGCTATTATGATTACCATTTTACAGTTAAGGAAACTGAGGAGAAGCTAAGTAACTAACCAAATTTAACTCATATCTTCCTGACTCCAGACCTATACTATTCCACTTTGCCACCTAATGCTTCATTTAAAAAATAATAATAATTAGTAATATACCAATGGATTGATGATCTGCCTGAGTAAAAATAATCTCCATATCTAGAAACTTCCAAATAAATAAAATTATAGGTTCAGCGTCCCCTCCCATAAAAAAAAAACACATGTTTTCATTTACATATACACATATGAAGAATGTTTATAATAGAATAGAGGGCCAAACTCAAAGTCAAGAAGAATCTAAATCCTGTTTATAATCCATACCATTTGAATGACCCTAAGCAAATTACTTAATCTCTCAATAACCTAAACAGTTCTCCAAGACTATATCTTATGGAGAAAGTTCTTACTACATAAGTAGAAACCCCTTCGTGGGAACTCTCATTGCCCCAATTTAATCTGTGATCCAGTAACCAGTCTTCTGGTTGTTCTTCAAATTAAACATCCAATTCCTGATTCTAGGCATTTTTCTCTGTCTTGTACTATATGCTCAGAATGTTTTCCTTCCTCATCTTTGCTTACCAGCTTCTTTCAAGCCTCAGCTAAACCCTATTTTCTACATGAAACCTTTCCTGTCCTACCCTTCTAAAAGTCTACCCTCTAAAATAATCTTCAGTTTTCCCTGACTCTAACTTACTTATATTTTCTTGTTTGTATATTGTCTTCCCCCATTAGAGTGACAGCTCCTTAAGAGCAGGTATTGTCTTTTTATCTGTATTTCCAACATAGCACAGTCCATGGCATATAATAGGCATTTAATAATTGTTTGTTGACTGACTACATAGATAAAATCATGGGTCCAGTCCCCACCCTCCAAAAAAAATACACAGTGTTCTTCAAATGCTTCTCAATTCCATGATGATTTATTCCCTCTAGTCTACCACCCAAATCAACAGCAAAAATCATAATAGAAATTAAAAACAAATAATGTGTTTTTTAATCATTGAAACTGATGTTGGGTTTTTTACATATTGGAATAGTTATTTCTAACACTTCCAAGTAAGCTCATTTTTAAATAAATCCCTGCAAAGTACAAATGTTTACATTTACATTTCCTTATAAAGGGAAAATCTAGGCTATTCTTTTATGTGAAAATAAACAACTTTCAAAAGAATCTAGGGAATAAGTATTTAGTTAACAACTTTCTTTTGTACCTAAAAAAAGAAAAAACATTTTTTAAAAAGTCAGAAATGCTACATATTTGTTATTAATAGCAATACATGAAAAACCTATGTCATGAATAATTAATTACTGATATGAGAATTCCCTCTATTAAAGGAGTTCTCAGTCACCCCAGATAATTAGATGGAACATCTAGATTAGTGATTTTCCCAAGGTGACAAAGGTAATTGTGTCAGAAATCTCATCTCAGTCTAAGTTTTCTTAACCCCAACATCAATAGTCTATTCATTATGTAAAACTTATCCAAATGATCTACAATTTAAAATGCAATTCTACATCTTCCATTTCCATGCCTCTGGACTGTCTTCCATTCTTAGAATGCACTCATGTCCTTCATCTCCACCTCTTGTTTTCCTTCAAGCCTTAGCTCAAATGTTTCTTGCTGCACGAGGCCTTTTCTGGTCACCCCCACTTGGTAGTGCTTCACCTTCAATGTCATGTTGTATCTACTTTTTTCAGGTTTTCTATATGACTACTTATAAGAGATATTTATATATGTGTTCACATGTTGTCTCCCCATTTGTATGTAAGTTCCTTGAGCTTAGTAGAAACTATTATATTTCTGCATTTTTAAACCACAAATGGAAGACTTCATAATTATATTACTTTCTAGAAGATAACAAAAAATGCTAGTTAACTGGAAGATTATATGCTGTCTAAGCTATACAAGATAGTAACACTAAAAAGTCATGAAATATTTTCACCATATGCAATGATCTCTGGAATATAGGTTCAGATTAAGGAATTCTTAGTGGCCACCTCAAGGACCATAATCATCTCAAAGAGTCACAGGATTCCTGGAGTTGATAACCCAGCTCTCAGCCCTCACCAAATTTCCAGTTCAAGTGGAGGTGTATTAAACCTGACCCATTAAGCTCCTTTGAATTCAATGCATTTGGGATCTTTCTGAGCTTAGATTGGGAGATTCCAGGACCTTAAATGTGCCATGATCTATAGCTGTACTCACCCTCCTCTTCAAAGAAGAACTAGAGCCCTTGAACTTTTAAATATCTTACAGATATCCTGCAGTCTTTACTAATAATTATGCCACCTTTGACTTTGACCAAACTATAGGTCATTTCAGTGTCCTAAAAAGGGTATCATTTTGAGACACCAATTCTTAGAGAGGTTTTTTTTTTTTTAAACCAAGTGTTTGTCTTTTAATTATAAATCAGCACAGTAATTAAGTATTGGCAACAAGTTTTTGTAAAAAAAAAAAAAAAAGATGGAAGCAAAAAATCTGGAAATATGCATCTCAATTATGATCTTTGTTAAAGGAAATTAAATTAAAATTCAACAATATTAATTAAGACCCTACTCTGATCAAAGTCCTGTGGGAAATTGCTGAGGTCATAACAGATTTTTTTTTAATTTACATAGGCCTTGTATTCAAGGAGTTTACATTCTACCTTTCAAAATTCATTCTATTATTCCCAAATCACAAATAAATTGAATGTATAGGTTGAAATAAATAACTGTACAATTGTAAAACAAGTCACTGTGTTAAATGTTCAGTGATTTTTGCTTAAAATGAGTTTCTTATCTCTCTCCCAAAATGTCTAATGCTTAATATGAATGTTTTCACAAATGCCTAACACATTTATAGAAAGATACCATTTCCATGTCAAAATATTTTAAATACTATTTGAGATCTGTCATACTTTTGGTTGGTCTGTTGTGAAGGTTTGGTTTTTTTGGTCCATTAAGAAATTTTAAAGCAGAATCAAGTTATTCTTATAAATTCCCAATCTGCTTAAAAGTGATTACCTTTTTTCTTTTGATATATATAAAGGGTGTGTGTGTGTGTGTGTGTGTGTGTGTGTGTGTGTGTGTGTGTGTGTATAGCAGCAGCTCCTCAAGAGCTTCCCCCTTCAAGTAACTGCTCACAGGTTTCAGTTGGGTCTTCCAGGGGCCTCAAATACTTTTAATTCATGAGATAGTCTGTGATTTTCATGAGGACTTAGAGTGAGAATAAATGACAATTATTTCTGTTTTGGCTAGAAATCCTGAGGGTCTTCCCCTCCCAAGTTGATTTTGTTTTTGTTTTTATTTATTGACTAGATAAAAGAGGCCATTCCTTGCCTCATTTCTTACTTAGCCTTAATCATTGAATGGGAGTTACCTCAATCAAACTGAGAGCTGGGAAAGATTTAGCTTTGAAAGTCTCTCATTGCATCAGAAACTCGCTCCAATGATGTTGATCTTTATCTTGCCACTGGACCCAGATGGCTCAGGAGGAAAGAGTAAGGCTGCTGACTTTGTACAATCCTCCCTCACTTAAATCCATTTCATTTGCAAGTCATGACATCACCTTCCTGATGTCATGATCCTCTTCAAGAACGCAGGACAAACAATGAATGATCATCCTCAACATAACTGCCAAACTGATGTTACTAAAGTTCAGGTCCAACACACCACTTCCTTTCTGAACAAACTCTGTCTCATTGCCTCTATGATCAAAAATATATATACTTATCATTTAAAAATTCTTCACAATCTGACCCTATCTCATTTTTCCAGGATTATTATGTATTATTTTCCTCACTCTCCTTTTCAACCATACTGGCTTTCTAGATATTTTTCACACATCACCCATTATTCCATATTCCATCTTCCATTACCATGCTTATACGCAAGGTGTCCATGCCTGGAGCAGACTCTTTCCTGACCTCTGCCTTGTAGAATCCTAATATTCTTCTAAGACTGTTGGGGGCCGGGCCAGGTCACAGGAAAACGGGAAACCACAACAGAGACTGCTCTTCCAGCTTCCCCGAGCCTGACGAGGCTTCCGACGTCTCCGGCCCTCCTCATGGAGACGGGAGGAGGGAATCACCAGACAGAGAGCCGAGGTTGATAGAACAAAGTGATGTTTATTGATGTTACAAGTCAGCCGTGTCTCCCCAAACCGTCCTGTGCCCGCTCTTTTTTATAGCTCTTTTCCTTCCTCCTTGCTGTACACCAATCGGGGTAGAGAGTCCTCCCCAATCCCTCCCCGAAGGAGGAGCCCAACCTTACTGTGCCTCCCCTGTCCCCCAACCAGTCCAGGCTCCACCATGCCAGCAGTGCCAGCGTGGTAGTCCAGGGATCCGGGTTAGGGTGAGCCTGACACAAAGGCGTCTCAACTCACTCCAGGAGGGTCAGGTCCAGAGCCTCTTACATAAGACTAAGATCAATTTCCCCCTGCCACACAAAGTCTTTCTTTGATCCTCCTTCAGAAAGAGTATTTTGAACTTATTTTATATCATTATGCAAAAGTTGTTTCCCTCAATAAAATATAAGCTCCTTAAGGCCAGGGAATATTTTGTGTTTGACATTACATCCCCACTACCTAGCATAATATTTTGCACTTAATAAATGCTTGTTGAATAAATAAATACATTTTATTGTTTCTATATAAAAATTAAGGATAGCAAGTTATGATGATTAAAGTGGTACACATGGAAACTAGAAGTCCTGTACTCATATTCTAGTCTTAATATTTGACTATGTGACTAGACAAATTTTCTAACCTCTCTGAACCTTAAGCAACACTCTAAATTTATGATCTACACTGTGTGATCTACACTGATGTTTCACCAATTAGACCCCTGATTTTACATATGTAAAGTAGCATTTGTATCCATTTGTTTAAAAAAAAAAAAGAAAGAAAGAAAGAAAGAAATTCTTTCAAGCTCCAAGGATTTCCTGCTATTCCCAGGACCAAATCCCAGGATTTGGTGAAGTCATAGATTGCTCTCTTCACTCCCATCATATTTAATCATTTAGAACCTGCTCTCTGAGTTAACATTATCTGTATTTTTCCCATCTTCTTGAGGTACAAGAACTAAAACTACATGTTCTAAGCATAAACATATGAACGGATCATATTTTCCATTTGGGATCTCTTGCCCATATCAATGATGTCCAGTTGTTTGTATGACTTTTGACTAGGGTGTTTTATTGGATCATTATGCCCAAAAAAATCTGATCAAAAAATCATTATCAAAATATATATCTTTGAGAATAGGGGAATAATTTTTTTTGAAATGTGAACAACTTTTTCAAACTAACTAAATAATTAACTAAAACTATTTTTCTGTTACTAGTAGATTTGTGCAACTTTATCTGTATGTTGCAATATAATTTTAGATATTTTAAAGAATATAACACCCTACCTATCTAGCAACATCCTTCTTATCCAATGATAAGACTTTTTAGCAATTCTAACCACTTGGGATGTAGTTATGAACCTGGAAGAGAAATAATAAACTTAAAGGAAAAAGTAGTTGTCATGTTTAAAAGCATGAAAATTATCAAAGCAAGTCCTAAAGGAGTATATGTATTTTATGCATATGTATTATGGCCAGTTTTAAGATTAGGGACAACTAGGTGACACACTGGCTAGAGATAAGGGCCTGGAGTCAGGAAGACTCAAGTTTAAATCTGGCTTCAGTCCCTTACTAACAGTGTGACTCTGTGGGCCTCAGTTTCCTCATCTGTAAAATGAATTGGAAAAGGAAATGGCAAACTATTCCTGCAGCTTTGCCAAAAACCCTCAGTGGGATCACAAAAAGTCAGATCGGAATGAAATGATTGAGCAACAACAAATTAATGCTGCCATTAGATAGTTGTTGAATTTAATTGAAATAAGAGCTATCAGAGCAGGAGATAGAGCACTGATCCTGGAGTCAGAAAGCCAGGTTCAAATCTGACTCAATCATTTACTGGTTATGTGACCAGGCAAGTCATTTAATGTATTTGCCTAAGTTTCCCTAACTGTAAAATGGATATGAAAATAGCATCTATCTCCTAGGGTTGTGAGGATCTCATGAAATAATAATTGTAAAGTCCTTAGCACTTTAGTCCTGGCACATAGTAGATGCTATATAAATGCTTATTCTTTCCCTTTTTTCCCTAAAAATAGCATTTATATATTTTACATATATATATATACATATATATATTTATAATAAATTTATATATTTAAATGTATAAAGCACTTCACATATAATATGGTATTTGATCCTCACAACCACCCTGGGATGCTACTGTTATCTCCATTTTGTAGATGAAGAAAAAGACACAAACAAGTGATTTGCCTGGGTTCACACAGATAATAATTATCCAAGGCAGAACTTGCATTCAGATCTTATTGACTCCAACGGTCAATCAATCAACTATATGCATAAAATTTAGATGCTACATACACATACACACACACACACACACACACACACACACACACACACACACACACATACACACCATAAAATCCCTTAATTATATTGATGTAAGGGACAGGAGTAGCATCCATGTGAGAACAATATTTGTTTGTTATAAATCATAAATTGTGGCTTTATTGGTGTAAAAACTCCCAGACAGGTACCCTCTACCTATACAGGTAACTTATAGTATTAGAGAGTTACTTACCTAGGGCACTGAAACATTCATTGATTTGTCCAGAATCACACATCTAGTTAGAGGTTGGATTTGAACTGGGACTCCCGATTCTAAAACAATTTTGTTTTCTTTATACTCTTTGTCTTCCTATATAATCTTTGTAAAAATTAGTATTATATAGTTGATTTTATCCCAATTTTCATTAATCAAAAAGTCAGTAATTTGATAATGTTACTAAAATAACATAGAAAAGTATTGTGTCTAAAATGGTACCTATAGAAAATGAAGCTGATTTTTTTTGGGGGGGAGGGAAGATTTATAAATGAAAATATAATGAAAATATATCATTATATAAGCACACAGATTATAATGGCTAATTTCATTAGGAGCAGCTACATTTAAAGAAGGTATCTATAAAACTAACATATTACTTGATTTATTTCACTTGCCATCTACAAAGTATACCTCATTCTTTGAGTTTAATGACCGCCTGGAATCAAGAATGAACAAAGCATACATCTACAGGTAGAGTATAATTCAAATTTTTGGAAAAGGGAAGAGATTAATTGGTCCAACCAATCAGACAGACCTGTGGGTGGAATTAAGTCATGACCTCCCTCTTCAGCAAAGAGAAGACATTTTCTAGAATGGAAACATAGGGGGTTCATTACAAGGCTGATCTGATGGGCACATTTTTAAATGAGATGTAAGTATAAGGATTACTTTATGATTTTACATGATTTTAGCTCTTGTGGGTGGGGGGTGGGGGAAGACTATTACCAGCTTTGGTTGGGATTACTCTAGACAGACAAGCTCTTTTACAAGTCCATTGTATGTCTCTGTCACCATACCTCAGACCTAATCTGAAATATATTCTTTTTGCTATTCTGATCTTCTTACAAAGTGTCCTTTAGTCATATTGAATTGTGGGATGGAATCCCATAAGCCTTTCTGAGATATCCAGTTAAATTAGTAAGCTATGCTTTATGAGGCTCCAAACACAGAGGTGAGTCTGGAGGCCAAGTCTTTCTTGGAGCTGATTCATACCATGTGTGAATGGAGAAAACAAAATCTTTTTTTCCAATTTTGTCAGATCCAGTCAAGATGCTGAAGCCAGAAAACAGGCAAAAGGCACCATCATTCTCAATAGTCCTAATGAGAGTTAATATAACTAGATGTGAAGGCAAGAGGGCCTGGGAGAAACTTCAAGGGAAAAAAATAGGTCATATTTCAGTAAAATCATTAATTCTTGCTTGGCATATGTTCTTCCTGACAGAGTCATTCGAACTACTGGATATCTGCTATTTGTCTTACATCTTAATGCATGCATTTATTACTGGGCTTCAGACTATGAAGGAATTGGTAGCAGTAAATGGGTATATGATGGCACAGGAAATAGGTAAGTGCTAATTTTGAGAAAAACATTTATTGATTTTTCTCAGCTTCTATTTCAAGGTATGTCTTTAAAAAAAAAAAACAGTTTGGATAACTAACTTTTCAACATCCCTACTGCTGATTGTTAGTAATGAATGATGCTAATTATTTGGTGGGCAGGTGCAGTGAATAATTAGTTTACCACTGAGGGGTTTTATGGGTTTATGAGTCAGCTATAACCACTAACTCAATTAAACATTTAGAAAGTAACAAGGGCTGTAAATTAAACTTGCCGATTAGGCATGCAAGTGTTCAAGGCATAAGAGATCATTTGAAAAGATTAGTGGAGTAGAATCAGAATGTGTTATACAGCAAGATGTCACTGGTTTATTTAACAGTGAAGTTTCCTTTCCGAAGGGACAAAGGCCTTGGGCTTAAAAAAGGCCCCACTAGTTTTCTGCACCAGTGAAAATCACATATGGGCATATTGTAAAGCAATGTCCTTGCTGGAAAGTAGCAGATATTAGTATGTACTATCAAGGGCAACTCATAGCAGCTGTGGGAAGGATAGCAATTATAGGATAAAGGAAAGAAAGTGGAAACACTAGAAAAATATAGTACCTGGAATGAACAAGGGGTGGTAGAAAAGTATTTGGACTTTTTTTCCATACCTGGTTTTAATGAATTTAAAATCATAGAGGCCCACTGACAGGAATAAAAACCAGATAATGGTTTGTTGGAAAGGCTTGTAACCAATCCTGTAGGTCCCTTCCTTTGGAAAATAAACTAATGTAAATAGAATTGCCCTTTTTCTCCCTCAATCCAAATGACTAATTAGGATAGAAAATTAAGCTGCTTTTAAAATACACTAACAGAAAGCATATGTGAGCATATATTTCAATATATTCAGGCAATGAGTTCAGTTTATTCAGTCATAACTTTATTCTGAAATGATTCAATTCAACAAATATAATTTAAGCACAATATAATATGCTATGTCCAGAAATAATAATACACAGATAGAAAGAACACAGACCATAGATTCAAGGAGTTTACAATTAAAATTGATGAGGGGTAGGGGTAGGTAACGATCTGCATGATAAAGGGTTATGTCTAAATGTTGGGAGACTCAGAGTCTATCTTAATTACTTCTTTCACATTGGAGAACAGTCTGCCTGAACATCTGTACAGTGTCCAAAACTAGTCATGGGCATTCTGACATAAGAACCAAAGAATTTTAGAATCATTTCAATAAGAATCTAACCTAGACAGTGAGAAAAGCACAAAAGAAGCAATTCTGTTTCTTTTGTACTGAATTTTATAAGAATGGTCTCTTCAGTGGTTTAAGATCATCCATCCTTCATAAAAACACATGATAAAAGATCCCCTCTACAGATTTCCTTTTATAGGCAGGATGACACAGGTAATTTTCTCCCCCAAGAATGAAGTCTGCTCAGAAATCAGAGCTATCAATGCAGAATTGAGGGTAAGTAGTGAAATCAGAATGCAGAAGTTAATATTCCTTCTAAAATAACAGAGGTTCTGTAAGCAAAAATGAAAGACAGAGCACAAAAATGCAGAAGTGGAGAAAAATTTGGCAGAAGAGAAGCAAAAGATGGTTTTAAAAAATGAATTCTATAAAACTCAGAGTCACTCTCCTTGTAGACAAGGATATGCAGAGATAATCCATGAATCATAGGTCTTCACAAATCAAAAATCTGAATCTTATATTGCAGTAAATGGTACCATAAAACCATCCATATTTGTCAAATACAAGCAGCAAAGAACTGGTTGATTAAATCCTCCAGATAAGCACCAGAAGGGGAAAGAGGAGTCCAGTCACTGATTGGACTAAAGTCACAGAAGACAACATGTTTTCCAGATTTTCAGATGACAAAAGGCTGAGAAAGATAGCTAATACACTATATGTCAATTCAGGATTCAAAAAGAATTTGGCAAGCTGAGTATTGTACTGAATTTGATCTTTCAAAAGTGCACGTGAAAGGGCATCTAAATACTGGAGTAAATAAGAGTGCCAGGCTGGGAGTTAAGCCAAGTATATTATTGATCCAAAAACATTCCGCCAACTAAGATGATTTTTGATCCACAGAAGAAAAGGTAAATGTATGTGTACTTATATTTAACTAAAGTGAATTAATTGCATCTTTAGACTGAGTAAATAAATAAAGAATGAAAATGTAGCAATTCTAAGAGCCAGGAATTCCTTGATGTGATTTAGTGATAAATTTGGATGCAGAATGTCAAGTGATCTTGGTCCTGACATTTATGTCAGGTCCCTGTTGGTATGTACAATGTGGTAAACTGTTCAGAAGGTTCTTGGTAGTTGATGGAGAAAGGAACCATTAATACCGTTTCCAGAGACATTGGAAATAGAACCTGATAGGACTTAGTTTGTATTTTCCAAAAGACAGTAACATCTCATTTTTAAGAATAGAATAGTCCCTGATGTGATATTTAGTATATAAACCAGATTGCTTTGATTTTCCAATATTAGTACTATTTTCCCAGAGTACTTGCTTCTTTGTTTCACTAAGATCTTTCTGATCTAAAATGCTCTGGGCATTTCCCTCATCAGATTTCTAGGTTCATCTCTGATGCACAGATTCTAGAAGTAAACAGTATAATCACAAGCAAAAGTGCCTCTTGGGGAATAGCTTTAGCAGTAACAAGAAAATAGCAAACTAGGACATCACCCAAGTGTAGTCACCAATCTACCTACTAGCTTGGAACTTTAATCAAATACATTTGGGGCATACAATGTCATTCTCATAGTTGAAGTCTAATACAGATAAAAATAAAGTGGAATACACACAGCTAGTAAGCATCTGGAGCTAACTTCAAACTGAGGTCTTCTTAACTCCAATTCAAGTGCTCTATCCACTGTACCACCTAGCGGCTTAGGAAAAGGGAGAGAGGATAGATGACTGTAGCATTCCATTTCAAATTAGATAAAAAAGGAAAACAAATGAATCACAATTCTGGTGGTGATCAATTCTTTCACAGTAATAGAGAAATTGTTTCCCCCATTTTCCTCCTAGAACCTTAGGTGACCTTTCACCTAAATAACAAGCTGTCAAATATGTATAAAACTACAACTAGAACTAGAAAGCAACTGGACTATGTCATGATGATGATGATGATGACAACGACAACAGCAACCTGAATTTATATAACATTTTATGATTTTAAAAAGTTTTAAGAAACATTGTTTTAAAAAATATAGAAAACTGAGTCTTTGAATTTGAAATAATTTGAAACTTTGCACTGTACTTTTGTCAAGATTCAGAATTTCCTTGATATTTTTACTGTGGTCAAAAAGTTAAATTGTAGTAAGTTTTGGTTGTTGGACAAAATCTGGGAAGATCTGAAGATAGAAAGTAAAAAGCAATGGATAGTATTTGCAGTAAACTTGTTAACTTTGTCTTAAGAATGCATTGTTACACTGAATTCAGTAACAGAACATTCAGTTCATCTGAGACCATAAAATATTTGAGGAAGAACTCCCTGTTTGATAAGAACTACAGAGAAAAAAAAATGGAAAGCAATTTGGCAAATGTTAAGTTTGGAATAGTATCTAACAATCTCTGACAATATTTTTCATATATTCTCTATAGATCCTTGTTTTTGGTTCTTTGCTTTGACAATAAATGCAATGATGGATAATTTGGCACATGTGAAAACTTTCTTTCTTTGATTTCTGTAGGGGTACACATCTAGCAAATATTTAGGAACACAAGAAAACCTAAGCAAATTGTGACATGAAAATGTAATAGAATATTACTATATTATAAGAAACAATAAATATGAAAAGATCAGAAAAGCATAGGAAAAATTAGGTTAAATTAATGAAAATGGGGTAAGCTAAGCTGGGGGGAAAACATTCACAATGACTACAACAATGTAAATAGAAAAACCAAAACAGAATAAAACTTAATTCTCTGAAGTTAAGGAGATTAATAAAATTTTAGAAAAGCTAGGTATAATAGACTTTTGGAGAAAACTGAATGGAAATAGAAGGGATTATATTTTTTTCTAAGTTGTCCAAGTTGTAAGTGGTACCCTCACAAAAATTGTATTAAGGCATAAAAATCTCACAACTAAATTCATAAAAGGAATGTTAAATGCATGGTTTTAAAACCATAATGCACAAAAAATTACATTTTTAAGAACAATGAAAGCATTGATTAAAAACTAATTGGGAACTAAATGATTTAATCCTAAAGAATAATGGTTCAAAGAATGAAATCATAGAAACAATTAATAATTTCACTTAAGAGAATGGTAACAGAAACAATATTCCAAAATTTATAAGATGCAATCAAAATAGTATTTAGAGAAAAATGTGTATCTATAAATGTGTACATCAATAAAAGAGAGAAAGATCAATGAATTGGCCATAAAACTTTTTTTAAAAAGCTAGAAAAAGAACAAGTCTTAAATCCACAATTAAACACCAAAATGAAAATCCTGAAAATCAAAGGATGGATAAATAAAATGAAAGTTAAAAAGAACTATGAATTAATGTATAAAATTAGGAGTTGGTTTTTAGAAGAGAAAAGAATTAAATAGACAAATCACTGGTTAATTTTATTTTTAAATGAAAAAGAAACCAAAAATGTGAAAAAGGAATATACCAACAATGAAGACAAAATTAAAACGATTATTATTAGTCATTACTTAGTAGTTAGTATAACTAATATATATTAAAACAGACAATCTAAGAAAATGGATGCATCTTTACAAAAATACAAGCTGCCCAGGTTGACAGAACCTAAACAACTTTATCTTAGAAAAACATATTGAGCTTCCTAAATGAGCTTCCTAAAACAAAATCCCCATGACCAAATGGATTTAAAGGTAAATTCTATGAAATATTTATGAAACAATTAATCTCTATGCTTTATAAACTATATAAAAAATTAGGGAAAGAAGGAGTACCACAAAATTCCTTTTATGGTACAAATATGATTTTGATTGCTAAACAAGGGAAAGCAAAAACAGAAAAAGAAAACTAAAGAACAATTTCCTTAATAAATGTCAATGCAAAAAATTTAAATAACATACTAGTAAGGAGATTACAGAAATATATAACAAAGATCATACGCTATGCCCAGAAAGAATTTGGTGGAAAACTATCAACATAATCGATCATATTGATTTATATCAATAATAAAAACAATAAAGTCATATTATTATATCAATAGATGCAAAAATAATATTCATAAAGTACAATACCCATTTCTTATTAAAAACAAAAACATTAGAAAACATAAGACTAAATGGAGCCTTTTTAAAATAAGAAATATCTACAACCAAGAGCAAACTTTTTCTGTTGTGGAGACATAAATCATTTCTTCCAGTCAGATCAAGAGTAAAATAAGTATGTCCCTCATCACCACTATTATTCAATGTTTTACTTGATTTACTAGCTATAGCAATAAGAAAAAAAAAAGAAATTGAAGGAATAAAAATAATGAAGAAATAAAACTATCACTTTTGTAGATGATATGATGGTATGCTTACAGAATCCTAGAGAATCAACTAAAAACTAGTTGAAGCAATTAACAACTTCAACAAAGCTGCAGGATATAAAATAAACCCATATAAATCATCAGCATTTCTTTATACTACCAACAAAACCAAGCAGCAAGATATAAAAGAAAAATTCCCTTAAAAAATAACTCCAAATATAAAATACATGGAGTATACCTGTCAATACATACCCAGAGATTATATGAACTTTTCACACAAATAAAGAAATAAAAATAACTAGAGAAATATTAATTGCTTACAGGAAAGGCAAGCCAATATAACAAAAATGACAATTCTTTCTAGATTAATTTATGTATTAAGTGCCATACCATTCAAATAAACAAAGAATTATTTTATAGAGTGAAAAAATAACAAAATTCATCTAAAAGAACAAAAGATCAAGAATATCAAGAAATCAATGAAAAAATATTAAAGAAGGAAGAGTAGCAATTCCAGATTTCAAACATTACAATACAGCAATCATCAAAACAATCTGATTTAAAAGTAATGGAATTAAGGAGTGATAGATCGTGGAATACATTAGTCAACCAATACATAAGAGTAAATCATCATAGCATTTTAGTGTTTAATAAATCCAAAAATCCATATTTTGAGAGTAAGAACTCAACATTTGACAAAAATGTTACAAAAACTGCAAAGATATACTAAGATAAAGTCAAAATAGATAAATGATTTAGAAATGATGGATATCAAAATTACATTAGGGAAGCATGGGAAAATGTAGCTGTCAGATAAATGGATTTGATAAAGCGTTTTTGATCAAACAAGAGATAGAAAAGATCATGGAAAGTAAAATAAATAATCTTGATTTCATGAAATTAAAATATTTGCACACAGACAAAATTAATACAATCAAAATTGCAAAGGAAAATAGGAAAATGGGAGAACTTTTATAGTAGATTTCTTCAATAGAGGTCTCATTTCTTAAATATATAGGGGCTGAGCTAAATTTATAAAAATAAGTCATTTCCCCAGTTGATAAATGATCAGAAGATATTAACAGACAGTTTTCATTGACTAGGGTATGGTTGAACAAGTTATGGCATATGCTTGTGATAGAATACTATTGTCCTATAAGAAATGACGAGTGGGATGCTTTGGAAAAACCTGAAAAGATTTTTATGAGTTGAAATTATACACAGTAACAATAATATTGTAAGAATGATTAACTATGAAAGATTAGCTAGCCTGATCAAAACAATGATCTTTCTATGATCAATGATCACATGATCTATGATCAACAATGATATTTCGAAGTACCCATGATGAAAAACTTCTTGAAAGCAGGAACTGTTCTGCTTTTGACTTTACATCCTATATAACAGTGCTTGGCACATAGCAGTCTCTTATTTTTGTCCCCCATTTGAACATAAACTTCTAATGACTATTTCATTTTTCATAGAGTATCCTCAGTTCTTAGCACATAGCCAGAACTTCTTAAATATTTATTGATTGTTTGAAAGATTGAAAGTTCAGTTTCTAATGATCTCCAAATTTTAATCTCCACACTGCTCACTCCCCAGCTGTAATAAATAGCTATTTTCATTCAGGTTGACACATACTTTCAAAAATTTTTCTTTGTGGAGGGGGGAACTGTGTTTTCTTTAGCTATAACATAGCTAATATGGAAATGTGTTTTTCATAACTTCACAGTATAATAAATATCAAATTGTTTGCCTTCTTGAGAAGTGGGGAGGTACCAGGAAAAAGACCAGAGGAAGAACAAAAAATTTTTAAATGGTTGTTTGGGATATACTTAATGATAGTTGAGAAATATTTAACAAAATAAGTAAAAATCTATTTTAAAAGGAATAAAAGTTTCCAGGCAAAGAGATTCTCTGGTCTCTAATATGGAGTATAATCAACAAGAAGCATGTTTGTTATTTTTAATTGCATATTTACTGTTTGCAAGGCACTGTGGAGTCTTTTTATTCAAAGATGAGAATTGTCTTTTATATAAAGATGAACATTAAAAAGATACAAAAATTGTCTTTCCAAAAAAAAAAATCAGTGATATACTCCTTTGCCAAAAGTTAACCTGCATAGCCACCAAGTGATTTTTCTGATGTCAGATTTGATCATGTAACCCCACCTCCTCAGCAATAAACTCCAGTGGCTTCCCTATTCCCTGTAGGATCAAATGTAAATTCCTTTGCTTAGTATTTAAAGCTTTCATAACATAGTCTTATCTTACCTTCCCACCTTTTATTTCCCTCCAATACTTAAATCCAGCCATATTAGCACACTAGCTAATTCTCCTCTACCACAATCTATCTGTAGTTTATAGGCCTTTGCAATAGCTGTCCTACATTTTTTGGAATATTCTCTCTTCATTTTAACTTCTTAGAATTCCTTATTTCCTTTAAGCTTCAGCTTGAGTTGCACCTTCTGTATAAGATCTGTCCTAGTCACCCCTGCGATTAGTGTTTTCCCTTCTATCTACCTTGTACCTGCTTTCCATGTATTTTCCATATCCTTATATATTTTCTTTTTTTTTTTAAAACTCCTTGAGAGAACAGGAAATGTTTTGGTTTTATCTTTAGATCCTAGGTAACTAACAATTTTTGGTATAAAGAAGCCTCTTATTTTTGTCTCCCATTTGAACATAAACTCCTAGTGACGTTCATCCTTTATATGATATTCTCAGTTCCCAGAACACAGCTAATACTTCTTTAAAATTTATTGATTGACAGAATGTCCGGTTTCTTAATCCTCTCCAAATTTTATCTCCACACAATCCCAACCTCTGCCAGCAATAGTTGAATAACTATTTTTCCTGAGGTTCCTCCCAGGTCCCATGGCGTGCCTAGAGAGTGAGCAAGGCAAAGGCAATAAGTAAGGTATCTCAAGTATTTTGCTCTGGCTCTGTCCAAATGAATTTCAAATTAATTCTTTTTCTCCAATGAAAAGGAAATGCAAAGCATTATACCAAACTACAATTTGTTAATAAATGTTCTTTTTATTGGAACCATAAATTTTGACTATCTCAAGGCACTGAAGATCTTACAGTATTTTTTTTTTGACAAGAGGTGAATTTTTGTCATTGGCAAATTATACTTTTTCCAATAACATTTCCCCTACTTCCATTCATCTGATCTAGCATATAGCATTCCTCTATGTTTTATATATTAAGATAATACATAGTAACTTTGATATGCATGTGTATAAACCATTGCCAGGACAAATTATATTTTTGAAATATATGTATATATTCTTATATTTAAGTCAATATATGCTTATAGATAAGTTAGGAAAAGAGTTTATAAGTAGTCATCATGGTTCTTCAATATTAGTGACCAAAGTCAGATTAAAAATCTAAATGAAATTTTTTTCTATTCACAGTTATCTGAGATGTTACTACTGGGCAGTACGAACTTTAATTACCATTGGTGGTCTTCCAGAACCACAAAGCACATTTGAGATTATATTCCAACTCTTGAATTTTTTCTCTGGGGTTTTTGTATTCTCCAGCTTAATTGGACAGGTAAAATGGAAAAAAAAAAGTGAGATATATATTGGATTCATTTTTAGCATTAATCTATATTCTTAGTTATGATTGTTTTTAATGCACCTTCATTTCCAAATAATATCTCTCTCCTATCTAGAAGCATTCCTTATGACCGAGAGAGAGAGAGAGAGAGAGAGAGAGAGATAAATGAGACTAAAAGAAATCTTCAAAATCAACCAACATATTAACTGAGTCTAACAGTGGATATATAATGTTCCACACGCCATAGTTTTCCATCTTTGTAGTGAAAGGATGATTGTATATTTTCTTCTTTCTTCTTCAAGATAAAGTTTGATCATTATAATTAAATAATGCTCAGCTTAATTGTTTTCCTTTGCACTTACATTGGTTTTATAATTATATATGTTAGCAGGGAAGAATAGTGTTCAAGAATGCTAGATTTGGTTAAGTGTCTTGCTTAGGGTCACATGGCTAGTAAATATCTGAGAAGGAATTTGAATTCAAATTTTCTTGCTGCCATAAAGAAGAAGAAATAAGAAAATGTACAATTGTTTTGTTCATGTAAAAGCTTTTTAATTTCATATGTATTTTCGTTTGCATTCTTTGCTATTGGTTAAGAATTCTTCTCCTAGCCAAAGCTATGTAGAGTATTTGAGCTCATTTTCATCTATTTTTTTCAAAATAATATGACATTCAGGTTGTAGTCTATTTTGAGCTTATGGTAGGATATTGGTTAATTTTATTTTAAATAGCGTTATAGACAATATTCTGAGGCTATTGGAAGAATATTAATGTTTTACTAAGTACTTTACCTATAGTATCTCATTTAATCCCCACAACAAACCTATGATGTAGGTGCCTTATTATTCCCATTATACTGACAATGAGACAGACCTAAAGAAATTTAGTGACTTGTACATGATTGGTACATAAATGTGAAAGTTGTTATTTGAACCTAAACCACTCCCGACTCCAAAGACAGTATTATTACTGTACTCTACATCTTGTTCCTGATTAACTCAAATCATGAATCCTGTGAAGTGGTCACATTATTTGCACTGCATATTTCCATTCGACTGGAACTATTATCATATTTTACATAATTATAGCTTTGAATAGTAAAAATTTAAATACACACGACCACTTCACAGGATTTATGATTCTCACCAACCAGGACCTGGCTTTAGCACATTGTATTTTAATAACTAGTAATATATATATTATTTGGCTTTCATCCACTTATGTATTTTTTATAGCACATGTCCTGGGCTAGACAGAGGTGGGGAAATGCCATATAGTTTCACCTCTTCTAGATGAAGAGGTCATTAATTACCACCATCCATCCCCATTTTAATACACAAAGCAAATATCAATCATTTATTTCATGGTTTAGGAGAGAAATAGGAGATGAATACAAAGGATGGAATATATGTATTTCTAGACTGATCTTAAAGATCAGGCTTAATTTACAGTGAATTTTTACATCACAGTTATCAGCATCTATAACTTGAAATGCAATAATTCCTTCATTACTACTATAGCTGCTGAGGATAGTTAAATAATTTCAGCATATTTTAAATTTGTATGTATACTATATTCTAAACATAGATTTATCTAACATTATATAAATAGCACTAAATGAAATTGGAAGTTGTCAATTATCCCAATGAATCAGGATTATTTAGACATTCGACTTGCATAATCCATGTACATAATTCACTTTGACTTCTGACATCTGGATTGGCCAGCTATTCTGCCAAGAAGTTACTGAGCTTCCACTTCATTCTGCTACCAAATGAGATCGTGTTTATGAAGCATTTTTCTTAGTACTTAGCACATAATAGATACTTGTGTTGTTTCCCTCTCTCTTGCCCATCACCCGTGTATTTTGTGGGATTTTTAAACATGAATGCCCTATAAATCAGTAAGGAATAAGAATATTATCAAATTAAAAAGCTAATTTCATAAACCTTTCCTTTCTTAACTTATCTTCTGGTACCACTTGTAAAATCAGATAAAAAATCAGAAACGATGGACTTTTTATTTTTCAGATGAGAGATGTCATTGGAGCAGCTACTGCCCATCAGAACCTCTTCCGTTCCTGCATGGATGATACCGTCTCTTATATGAACACATATTCAATACCCAAATTGGTACAGAACCGTGTTCGAACTTGGTATGAATATACTTGGGCCTCTCAAAAAATATTGGGTAGGTATACCTAACTATTCACTCTACTCCTGAAAGATAGTGATATGAGCATTAGACTGGGACTACAAAGACTTGAAGATGAGGGTGAACTCTGTCTCATGTCATGTTTGTCTTTGCACAAATCACTTAAAATCCATTTTAATCTGTGTTGCCTCACCTGTAAAATAATAATAATAATAATAGATTCACTACATATCTTATAGGGTGAGATGAGTTCTGTATATACCATAACATGGTGAGTGAATTTCTACATTATACATATTATATTATTATATGAGAAAATTACCTAAAAGCATTTTGTCAATGAAATAAGGAATGTTCCCAGAGGATGGGGGTAATTTTATCTTTATCTTCATATTCCCATTACTTATTTGGGGTGTATGGACATTTGGAGAAAACTTGTATCTCAGATAAAAGGGCTGTTGAACCCTTTTCAGGACTGCTCATTCACCATTGGTGTATATTTGTCACCCAACTTTCATCTGTGGCTGCAAGAAATTGCAATTAATATACACAGTGGCCATACCTTGATAAAGCATCTCATGGGCTAAAGTAGGTTAAGGATAACTGTTGGTGAGTTAGGATCAAAATCAGAACTGGACATGGGTTTTTCTGGAGTGGGCACAGTAATGGGGAGCAGCATATAAAGCTAGTGTCAGTTTAAAATCAAAACAAATTTGGTCAACAAGCTTGTATGACCCCTAAAAGAAGTGAATGACAATACAAATGCCATTTTCAGGAATGCTCCATGTCACCATCATTAGTGATGAAGCTTGATGAGGTTCCATATGTGGAACCATTGGTTCCTGCAAATGGAAAAATTCTCAATCCTATGGATAAATTCACTTACCTTGGCAACATAATTTCCAGGGATGTATACATTGATGATGAGATTGACAGATATTATTGCCAGGGTCAATTCAGCTTTGAGGAGGCTCTGAAGGAAAATGTGGGAGAAAAGACATAGTAGGTTGCCTACCAAACTGAAGGTCAACAGAGCCATTGTGCTGATCTTATTATTCTTGTATGTTTGTGAAATCTGAACATGTACCAGTAGCATGTCAGGAAACTAACTCACTTCCATATAATTGTCTCAGAACGATTCTCAAGATCATCTGATAAAAGAAGGTAACAGATACTTAGGTCCCTTCTTGAGCTAAATTGCCTCGTGTTCAAACTACCATACAAAGCACAACCTAATGGGCTAGTCACATTGTTCAAATGCCAAATGTACATTTACCTAAAAGACTATTTGATAAAGAGGTCACACGAATCAAGCCCTCAAATGGAGGTCAGAAAAATAGATACAAGGACGCCTCTCAAAGTCTCTCATAAGAACTTGAGAATCACTTGCATGACATGGGAAATGCTGGCAAAAACTTCCCAGCATAGAATGGGAGAATATTCTGTCCTCCGTGAGCAAAGCAGAATTGTGATAGCCAAAAGAAACACGAGAAGTATAAATTTAGAGACATTGCTACTCCAAATATTCACATGAATATTTTGCTCAACCTATGGTGGAGCCTTCAGAGTTCATATTGGTCTGATCAGCCATAATCAGAACCCAATACAATATCAGTTTGGTCTTTTTCAAGCACGAAAGATAAGAACAACCTAGCATAGTGCCTTTTACATAGCAGGCTTTAAATAAATGCTTATTTTATTAAAATACACTAAATTGAAAGTGATCTATAAAAATGAATTATTATTATTATTAAAAGCATACCCTCATTTTGAGACAGAAACTGGAGCTAGTTGGATTTGATAAAAGGTAATCTCAAAAGCAAATAATTCCACAATACATATGTCTTTAAAAAGTCATAGTTTTCATATAAGGAATTTACTAAATAGAGATTTTTTTTTCTTAAAAAGCTGACCAGATTTTCCAAGGCCATGTTATGCCCCCACCCCTAGGGATTTCAATAAGTATGTACAGAGAGATCATAATTCAAGCAACTAAGTGGCTTCTTTAGTATGTTAACTAGTATCTTGGTGACCTTAAAAAATTAATGCCACTGGTGGCCACAAAGTTGTTGTGTCCCCCAGGGCAATTTGCAGTGCTTATTGCTGATAAATGATATCCTTGAAGCCAAACTCTATGCCCTAAAAAGTTCAATGAGAAGAAGAATAAGGCAGCCTCTTAGAGCCTCTGGGAACTATTGGGTTTAAAGACTAAAAACTAACCCCTAGCAATGCTTCTTACTAGTGATGAAGGCTAAACATTCTCTGTTTCCCCTCCTGTCCTTTTTGGCTATCCCTCCTCCTGCTATCATCTTCATGGAGAAAAAGGGATTGGAGGAGGGAAGAAAGTGGGGAGGACAGTACAGAATATATACCTTAAAAGAGCTCTTAAAGCCATCTTGAAAGTAGGTAAAGAAGGACAGAATTAAAAGAATCAAGATACTTCCCTCTTTCCTAATAACACTCTCCCAGTACTCCATGATTCTCAGCCCCTGAGGCAAAACATGTTCTATTAGCACCTATGAATCAGCTATGTCATTTTATTTGAAAGATTATTTTGTGTCTTGTTTGTATTACCATGGGGAAAAAAAAGTCTAGAAAAAGTGATCTTATTGAGAAAATAATCATATTGATAATAATGATTATAATTAATAATATTTCATATTGTATCTTTCATCCTAAAAGTTCAAAAATATTTTCATATTGTAGGCTCTCATTAGACATGTTGCTGATGCAGAAAAAAAATGTTACCATTATCATCATTTTATAGTTAGACTCACCAGCAGAGCTCAATCTAGAATATGGGTCTATTTACTTCCATCCTAGCATTTTCTCTGCTGATATAGAGAGCAGCACTTAATAAATACGTGTTGACTTGACTCGTTTCATTTTTTAATATTGTTTCTATAGATGTGCAAAACATTAATTTTCATTGCTCTATTTCCTTCATCTAATCTATTTTACCTATTCCTATTTATTATATAATAATCTTCCCATTTCGGTGAATGTTTACATCTTCTTTTTTTTGCCTTTTTTGAAGATGAATCAGAATTCCTGGAAAACCTGCCTCTCAAGATGCAATTGGCCATTGCCATCGATATGAATTTCAACATCGTGACTAAGATCGACTTGTTCAAAGCAAGTGCTTATACAATGAGGGATAATACACTATACTTGGGGTCTGTAGAATCTGAATCATGGTTAGAGAAATAACTTTTACTCTAAGCTAAAATACACTCAAAAATTAAGGATATATATATACGTATAAGAAAGTCACTGCAGGTCTTTTTTCAGCAAAGTTTTCATTTGATCCTCTTTGTCTCTTAGCCTCTATTTCTTGATTAAAATCAAGGAAGAAGTGATTTCTTCAGACTGTTAATTTAATTTGCACTAATTTAAATATAATTCTACTTTATTATGGTACAGATGGGCAGTCTGCTTTCTGAATGTGCTTTAGCTAAGTCTATTGAGCAAGATCCTAGTTAGGTTCAGATTGGCTCAAAGATTGCATTATCAAGCTTCATGATGTCTCTCGTTCTGAAGGCTTTGGGTTCTAAACCTCTAAATTTTTCAGGGGGGTTTCTCTATAATTTTTGTAGAAATACCTTTCTTTTTACATATCTGTAAAGTAGAGATTTATTTAAATCTTTAAATTCTTATACAATTTACTATGCAGCTTTGTTAAGCCCCTTTAAGTGAAGAATAGTCCATAGAGAGCTAGTTAGCTAACCTTGGAGCTTCTGCTTCCTAATTTCTCTGGCTTCCTTCAAGACTCAGTTCAAATACCAATTTCTTCAGGAGGTTTTTTGTGGTCTTCCCAATTACTAGTATCTTTCTCTATGAAATTATTTCTCATTTTATATATGTTTTATATATGTGTGTGTGTGTTATCTACATATAACATAAATAAATATTTAACTATATCATATAAGCATCTTTATCATCATTGTGACAATATAATAGCTAGTATTTATATGGTACCTTAAAATTTGCAAAGTACTTTATAAAAATTACCTCATTAGATCTTCACAATTCCTTGGGGAAATAAGTGCTATCATTATGTCATTTTACAAATGAGGAAATGGAGATAGACAGTTGTTAAGTGATTTACCCAGAGTCACAGAGATATTGTTTGAGGCTGAATTTGAATTTTGAACTTCCAGGTCCAGTATTTTATCCATTATGTACTTATCTGACTCTTTATACCTTTTTTACATGTTGTCTCTTCTAATACAGCTTTTTGAGGGCAAGGACTGTTGTTTTCCTTTCTTTGAAACCCCAGAATTTAGCACAGTATTTGGCATATAACAAGCACTTAATGAATGCTTCTTGACTGACTGGCAAAATAAGGAAGAACTTTATAACAACAAACTCCAACTGAAGGGGCTATTTTAAGAAGGTATAAATCACTGATAATATTCAGGCAGAGAATGAATGACCATATTACAGAGTTATTTCAATAGGTAGTCTCCAAGGTTTTTTTCAATTCAGATTCTACAATCCTATGATTAATACAGCCTAGTTGATTAAAAAGAAATGACTAGCTGGTCTTAAAGCCAGGAATGTCTGGGTTTAAGTCCCTCCTCTGACACATCCTCATTATCACCATCACCACCACCACTAGTATTTATTACTATTCATAGAGCATTTACTATGTGCTAGGCACTGTGCTAAATTCTTTACTATTTATCTCACTTCTTTCTTATAACATTTCTGGAGGTAAGTGCTATTATTGTCACATTTACCAGATGAAAAAGCAGGCACAAACAAAAATTAAGTGATTTGCCCAGTTTCTCACAACTAGTATATACCTGAGGCCAGATTTGAACTCTGGTCTTCATGACTCCAGGTCCAGCATTATTTCTGGCATCATGTAGCTGGATATACTGGATTATGACTCTGGATAATCATTTAATCAGTGCTTTAGGCACTTCTCGAAGCATTGTGCAAGCAATGTTAATCTGCTTTGGTAGAGGGAGTTTCTTCATCTGGGAGTTCCTCGTACCAATAAAATCACAGATCCAATCCTTATCCCTGTGATTAAATACAATTCTTTAGTTTAGATCTTTGAAAATGTCATACTAATTTAAGGAATAAATATTTATTATTCTGTTAACTTACTTTTCTCATATTCATACCAGTTATTAATTCCCTTCTTTGAATGAGAAGTTTTTAAATCAGAGACTAGTAGCTTATATGAGATTATCTCTTATTTTCAAAATGGTACCTTGGTAACTCAATTTTTCCAGTTTTCTTTTAACATATATTCCTTGAAATCCATAAAGTCCATATTCTAAAGCAGATCTAATTGAAAAAATAAAATATTCATTTGTTAAGATTCTATATAAATTGAGTCATTATTTTCTAAAATTCCCATTAGAGAGCCTATTTCTTCCAGAACAATCCATTTCCATTTATATTTTTGCTAAATGAAAAGCAATTCTATATAATCGTGGGACATTAGAGTTGGAAAATAGCTCAGAGATTATCTTATCCAAAATCATCCAGATCATAAATCTTAGCCAAAATATCCCTAACAAATACCCACCCAGGCTTTCCCTGAGGACTGAAAAATCTCCTCTATCCCTCCCCAACTTATTATTTCCCAAGACAGCCAATTCCACTTTAGGATAGTTCTGATTGTTAGAAAGTTATTTTTTTCTTTTTGTTTAGTCAAAAATCTGTCTTAGTGACTTCCACATGTTAGTCCTAGTCCTGCCATTTTGGATCAAGTCAATTAAATTTCAAGGTAGCCTGATTCCATTAAAAGCCTACTGCAAAGAGAGAAGGTGACACAAACTATATTTTTTTATTTACATCTCAGGGAATATATATATATATATATATATATATATATATATATATATATATATATATATATATATATATACATACACACACACATATATATATGCATGTATATATGTATGTATAAATATATGTTATAATTGTACCTGAACATACATCTTCCATATAACATTTCCAATAAGGGTTCATCCATCTTCTCCTTAGAAGACAATCAGTAGCAGTGCATTCTGTGTTTTTACAGTTTTAAATATTGGAATATCTGTTCTTATAGATAGTTAATGTCTTCCTATTGCAAATTCATTTCATTGCTCCTAGTTCTGTGATCTGAAGAAAAGCAAAATGTATCTCCCACATGATAGCATTTAAGACATTAAACAACATTTATAATACCATCTCTAAATCAATATTCACTATAATAATGATCCCCCATTGCTTTGACTAATATGTATATAGAATGGTTTCCAGTCTCACTACTAAAATTGGGTTTCCCAATGTCCTTCCTAAAATATGATGTCCAAATCTGACTCTATGACTCCATATGTGGCCTAGCTGAAGCAAATTAAAGAGGAATGGTTTATATCCCTCATTTCAAGAATTATGCTTTTATTAATGCAGCTTGATCATAGCTTTTGGGCTATTATTGTCACCTTGTTGACACATAATGAGGTTGAAGTGGGCTTTTAACATTAATTTTTGTCTGACTGCCCCCTCTCCCAACTAATACCATTGATTTTTTAAACCAACTGTAGGACTTTCCATTTATTCCTATAAAATTTCATTTTATTAGATTTAGATCATCTTAGCATAGTAATATCTCTTAGGACAATATCTCTGACATATGATGGGTTATTTTTGTTTTATCTCTAAATTCTGTGTGTCCCTATGTCTTTATCTAAGCAATTTATTAAAATATTGAACAGCATAGGACCAAGAATAGACACATATCCAGGAGACTATAATAGAAACCTCTCTCAAGGTTCATAAATTAATTAATCATTGTTCTTTGGAGTAAGTTATTCAGCTAGTTCTTATTATGCTATTTCATTAAGTGTCTTTGCTTTGAACAAACTATTGCACATTTCTCTGATTCATAAACGTCACTATCAGAGTAGGATTTGTTCACCATAGTTGTAAGAGTATCTAGATTTATATAGGGTTGCTTGGGTTGCTTTGACTAAAGAACCCATTCGTCAAGTTGGCAGGGCAGTAAATTCAGATGCTATTGAATCGGAGCTCATCTGATATATCCATTTTGGACACTGAATATTACAGAGATTCTGCTAGAGAAAAAATAATTATTTTTCTTTGCTTTACAAGTTAAAATTAGGATCTGGCTTTTTCTGATGTGTTTCATGTGTGGTTCAAACTACTTGTTCTAATATGACTTTGCACTGTTGTGTGCTTAAATCCTGATCTATTTTTATTATTATGTTCATTTTATGTATAGGAACTGACATGTCCTAGATGAACACCACATTCTTGAAATACAAATGTGTAACATTGTACCTGGAACTACACAGAATGATGTTAATTAAAGTTATGACTTAATAAGAATGCTAAGAGTTTTAGAAAAATGCTCAAAGATACACTGGAAATAGGAGAAACATTAACAAAAATGGGGGTTTCATGGATCTTTTTAGGGAATAATCTGATGCCGTCTAGGGATCCTTTATCAGAATAATGTTTTTAAATGCACAAAATAAAATACAAAAGAAATCAATTAACAAAATATTTTTAAAGCAAATTCATGCATTACAAATTAAGAACTACTATGAAAACAATATTAGACACATACCAAAAAAAAAAAAAAAAAAAAAAAGCCTTGTCTTCCTCTAGTTATTTACCTCAATGAATAATCTATTCTGAATTTCCTGGGAGGAAATAAGCTCTGAAGTAGAGCTGGAAGCAGGTCATTGGGCCCATTCCCGATGATAAAACTATTGTTTTTGTCAAAGACAGAATATCAGAAGATAGAGCATCAGAGTAAAATGGAGAAAAGGTACATCTACAGAGGAAATAACAATACTCTTCATCTCTCAGTACGTAGACTTTATTATCCCAGGTTGCAAATATATTTACATATTTATTATATTATATACATATATAATTACAAATTATACATATGATATATTATTATAAATGCCTATGTAGGGAAGAATTTTTAATTTGGAGTGCTTTTACAACCAAAATCTTGAAGCACTGACAAGCAAGTGATATGGGAAGGGAATCCTCCCAATGAGTAAATGCCAAACTGACACAGTCAAAGCCCAGTTGTGACCATGTCACTCCCCTGCTACAGGGTCTCAGTAGTTTCCTGTTGTCTCTCCCATAAAATACAAATTTCTCTGTTTGGTCATTAATATCTTTCAAAATCTGCTCTGATCTTTCTTTCCAAAATCATTTCATCTTACTTTCCCTTACATTATATTGCAAACAAACCAGCCTCTTTTTGACGTTCACGTTCCATAAGCTTTAACATAACTTTGGAAAGTATACTGGCTTTGCAGCAGAAAGGTCAGACTAGACTTAAAATCTTGCCTATGGAATCTAAGCACAGCTACTAAGGAGGAGGATTATCTGATAGAAATCTGGGCATTGGCAATCCTTGAAACACAGCTGATTGACGGACAGGAGAGCAGACTGTAGAATTCAAAGAAGTCTTTTCACTGTTTGATTAAAATGGAGATGAAGGAATTAGTGTAATGAGGTCACTTAGGCAGAACCCCCCAGAAGAGGAATTACAGAATATGATTAATGAATTAGATGCTGATAGGAATGGCACAGTTGACTTTGCAGAATTGCTGCTGATGATGACAAGAAAATGAAAGACACAGTATGTGAAATTAGAGAAGCAGTCAGTGTGTTTGCTGAGCATAGCGATGGTTCAATTAGCACAGCAGAACTTGGTCACAGGATGACAGACTTTGGAGAGAAGTTACCAGAGAAAGAGGTTGATGAAATGATTGGAGAAGCAGATATTAATAGTGATAGTTGTCAACGATGAGAAGTTTGTAAAAAAGATGATAGCAAAATGAAGCAAAAGCTAAAATATATTAAATTTCTGATACAGAAAATTTTATTTGCCTTTCCTTTGTTGCTTATTTATAAAAGGCTTTTCCCCTATTACTTCATTTCTCCAAGTCTCTCTTCCCTTTATCTTATGTTTTTGTGCCAAAATTTTATTTTGGGGAAATGATGAGGTAATGTATTACATGTGGATTCTTTTGGATATATCTAAGCCCTTTTGCACAACTAAATGTAGCTAGAATTGGTCAAATGAGGGAACATCAGGTTATGCTTTTTTTTTTTAGTAAAGAAGTAGCTTTCTACAGGAAAGATCAGCATATTATTGAAATACGGAGCTATAAAACATTGTGTTGTCTACACTTGGGTGTATTGTATCCAACTACTCATATGACAAGTGTTTTTTTTGGTTTGTTTGTTTTTTGTTTGTTTGTTTGTTTTTGGGGGGGAGTTGTACTGCTGGTCTTGTATCAGATGTTTTTCTACATTTGTTTTATTTTATTTTTTGCTGAGGCAATTGGGTTAAGTGACTTGCCCAGGGTCACACAGCTCGAAAATATTAAGTGTCTGAGACCAGATTTGAACTCAGGCCCTCCTGACTTCAGGACTGGTACTCTATCCACGGCATCACATAGCTGCCCCTCTTTTTAAATGTTGTTAGTCACTTAATTTTTAAAATTAAAAATGCCTATTTTGGAAAACAATTTGCCTCAAATGCATTCCAAATTGTATATTTCTTTACCAATTTTAAAATTTATAATTAGAAAAAAATCCTGTCTCATCTGCCTATTACCTGTATGATTTGAACAAGTTGATTGAGTTTCCTAGGCTTCAATTTCCTTATCTCTAAAACAATGAGGTTAGCTTAGATGGTTTCTAAAGCTCATTCCAGATCTATTATTCCTCATAATATTAATATTGATCATAAAAGAAAGCTAGACATCACAGTGGATAGAGAACCAGGCATTGAGTCAAAAAGATCTAAGTTCAAATCTGGCCATAGATGTACTAGCTGTATGACCCTGGACAAGTCACTTACCCTTGGTTGTCTCAGTTTCCTCATCTGTAAAATGACCTGGAAAAGGAAATAACAATTCATCTTTGTTACTAAATCCCAAGGAACAAAAGTCCATGCAGTCACATAAAGTCAAACATAGCTACATAACTGAACAGTAAAATTCATATTATACCCCTCATCCCAAAATTACTTGGCATATACTTTGAATTTATGTCACTGTGGACTTATCATTTTCTCTTGTAGAATGTAAACTTTATAAACAAGACCATTTTCATTTTCATCCTGAATATCTTCAGGACCAAGTATTGTCATATAATAATCACTCAATAAACACTAATTCTATTAAATTGAAAGAAAATAATAATTTTAACAATAACTAGCATTAATAGAGTATCTTAAGGTTTATAAAGTATTTTAAAAATATCTTATTTTATATCCTCACATGAACACTAGAAGGTAGGCACCATCATTATTCCATTTTACAGAGTTTACAGAAGAAACTGAGGAAGAGTAAACTGTTCAGTATCATACAACATAGTAAATTTCTAAGACTAGATTTGAACTCAGATCCTCCTGAGCCAAAGTCAAGCAGAATATAAAGAATTAAACAGAAACTACATCTCATTAAGACAAATCCAGATTAGATAAGAATTAGTATTAACTCTTGTTATGCAAGGTAAATATAATTACATTAACTAATAATTCCTATCAATGCAATTCAGCAATAGTGGTTTTCCTTTCATCAACATCCTCTCAGTTGGTATGTGATCAAACAAATTGATTTTGACCTAATCAAAATATAATTATTATTGTGAAACTAAAGCCTTAAAACAATCCCACTATATATTTTATGATTTTATTTTTCATTCTATCTACTATTTTTAACTTATTTTCCCAAGTCTTCTGCATTAGTGTGGAAATATGAAAGTAAACTCTATCTCAATAAAAAAAGACTTCATCTTTGTGTGCTTAGGCACCACCAAGCATATGTCTAATGCATTTTCTTCAACATCAAAGGCACTACTGGCCTTAAAGGGAGAGAGCTTGTGTCCAATTTGAAGTTGCTTTGAAGGGAAAAAAATCCCCTCTAAATGATTGGGATGCCTTCCTTCTAAAAAATGTCTTTTCAACTGAGAAACAAATAAGAAGGTTGTGCCCAAAGGATAATTTATTTTGAGAGTCACCACTGAAAACTAAGTCTTAGAAGATGACTCATCAAATGAAATCATAATATTAGCTGCCTAGAATTTGCTTTGGAAAAAAGATTTCTCAGAAGGAAAGGCATTAAAAAAACAAATATTGAATAAAAAGTAAAACTCCTCTCAAAGGTACCCTACCCAAAAATGGGGAGTCAAAGTTTCAGTGACTCAGGGAAAGTAAGATCTGTGCTTATATTAATTCAAGTGGAAACCTGGTAATTAACTTAATATTGTCAATTCAGTTGAGGTCATCAATGCAGGACAAAGTACAAAATTTCCCCATATTGGCATTTTAAAGGCATTCATAATCTCACTCGTGTTTACCATTCTAGGTTTATTTCATATAACTGTTCTTCATATGTTCTATATACTACTTAATTAGTCTACTTCTTGCTTCTTAAACTAGGAGATTATCCCCCACTTCCACACCTTTGTATAACTGTGCTCCTGTTAAGAATGCGGGCCATGCTCAAGTCCACCTTTTAGAACCCTGTACATTCATCAAGGTGCAGCTCAGACTCCTGCAACAGAAAGCCTTTCCTGATCTCCTAATTATTAGTGTGTTCTCCTTCCTCAATTTTTTTCATCCAAACCTATGGTTTTATCAGTGTGGGAAACTTCCTGTGTGAAAACACTGTCCAGCAACACAAACCAGCAAACTTCTCTGTAACTTATTGTCTCAGAGAGATGTTTGGAGCACTGAGAGGTTAATCAATTTTGCCTACAGTTAGGGAGCTAATAATATGTGTCAAAGGCAGAATTTGAACCCAGATTTTCCTTACTCCAAAGTCTTCCATCCATCCATTATGTTTTACCACATGCCTTTCCCATAATAATCATGTATGTATACTTCCATATTTTCATGTTTTATCCATCTTCCCCAAATAGAATGTGAATTCATTTAGAATAAGCACTTTTTCATTTTGTGTGTGGGTATGTGTATTGTATATTAACTTATTAAATTGCTTGTTGCTTTGGATTAGGTGGATGCTTGAAGTCACAAAGTGATGTTCCTGTGATTTGGCACAAACTTGACTGCAGCCTCCTGGGAACAGAGCTCACTATGTAAAATGCTTCTCCCTCAGCCGTGATACATTTGCACGGCTCTGCCTCCCCACACCCTTTGTATGAAGAATAATATGTTTGCAAGGCAATATGCTAATCCTAAAAGTCATAACCTATAGCCATGGAGCAGAACAAAAATCCCATAATCTTGGCCCAATTCTTACTTTATCAAATAAAAATGATTGATTACTGTTTGACCAACCAAAATAACTAATCATAAAGCTATATAGTTATCCATCCATTGTATGTACTTCCTAATTTTCTCCTAATCAAGATTCTCATGTCTCCATTTCCCCCCCAAATGGTCCTATAGTAATGGTAAGATTCCAAAGGGAAAGGAAGGAAAATAGGTAGAATAAGCCAACCATAAAAGCCCAGGAAAATAGCTGACATTCAAAAAAACCAACAATACTGTGAGTACAGATTAAATTTCTATTCAGAGACACACATATCAAAGCCATAAAGAAGGATTAAAGACCCAGGAGTGAATTTATCATCATCAAGAAAAAAAAAATAGATTGGATACCTATTCAATGCAAAAACACAGATGCAAATCAATATAGAGATAAGTAAACTGAGGCCCAGAAATGATCCTGCCTCTCAAGAAGATTGTACACTAATGGGGAACATAAAACAAATGAATTTAATTCATTTTAGTGAGTATTTATTGAGTGCCTATTATTATATTCACTCCCTTCCCTAAGACTGACTTCATACTCAAAACTGTAGATAAAAGTGTTCTTCTCTAGATACTTGCTTGCCTTCATGTAGATACAAAGCATTAAAGAGAAACTAAAATTCCTTTTTTAAAAGTTCATCACATTTTTAAAAATTGCATCAAGTCACTCTATTTTTCAAAGAAAACTTTTGTATCCTTGATGAAAAATGCTTACTATCTGAGAAAGGTGACACATTGACAAATTCACGCTCTAGTTATCAGTGATATAACATAGAATCAACATTGAAGAGCTAAAAGAGATCTCAGAGACCCTGTTGTCCAACCTTCTTATTTTATAAATGTGGGCAGTGTGCTCCATATAGGTACTCACCTGCTCATAGCCAGGTTAAAATCAGCATCTGAATCCAGGGTTTGAATTCACTATTTGCCAGATGCTTTGCTATCTACTTTACAATATTGATTATTTCTACTCTGCTTAAAAAGTCATTTGGGCTATTTTTTTAAAAGATCATAAACAAAGTTATATTACTCAAGTCTAGAAAAAAATGTGGTGGTTTTTTTTTCATTTACAATAGGGGTGTGATACACAGATGCTTTATGATGTGCTACTGAAGTTGAAATCCACTGTGTATTTACCTGGTGACTTTATCTGCAAAAAGGTGAGTAAACTCTGTTTTTCAAATGCAATAATAACCAGTAGATTCAAAATGGAGTTTGAATATAGGCCAAAAATGAAATGATAGAAATGATATTGTCCTAGGTCTCTTCCAGCTCTAAATTTAGAATCCTATGTCAGAGTCTTCTTTTAAGACCCCCAAAAAGATGAAATTATTTCTCCAAGCCAAAGCTTTGTCCCAGGAAGTCTAAAAAAATTTTTTGATACTGATAGCACCTTCAGCAAAGCAGAAACAAATAAGCTTAGCACCTGTAAATAAGAATAATTAGTAAAATGAAGAGTCTAGTAAGGGGCTCATAAATCTCCCCTCACTCCCAACACTTTCATTCCTGGTCAACCCCCTTCTAACTGAACTATCCCACTTTGACCCATTCTCCCCATTGACATCTCAGAATCAGTATATCCATTCCCACCCTCCCCACTCCTTAATGGAATTCAGACACATTTCACAAGTTTCCCCAGGCATATTTTATGTCCCTTGCTCCAGGAGCAAAAATCACTTAATTCAGCTCTAGTCCAAGGATCACTTAGCCATTGAATACATATTAAATCATTTGGCTGGGAATCTTACTACAAAAAGTAGTACATAATCAATTCTCAACCATCAGGTCAAAAAATCCCCACTAATTCGGGTCCTAAAGAAGTCTATATCAATGAAAACAATGGAATATTATTGTTCTATAATGATGAACAAGCTGATTTTAGAAAAGCCTAAAAAGATCTACATAAACTGATGCTGAGGGAAACAAGTAGAACCAGGAATATATTGTACACAGTAACAGCAAAATTGTGCAATTATCATTATGAAAGACTTGGTTCTTAGCAGTTCAAGGCAATCCCAAGCATATCCAAGGAAATCCCAAAAAACTTGGGATAGAAAATGTCAGAACTATGGGGAATGAATGTAAATCCATACATGCTATTTTCGCTTATTTTTTTTCTTTTTTGTTTTTTTTTTCCTTTTATGTTTTTCCCTTTTGTTCTGATTTTTCTCTCTCAACGTGATTCATAAAGAAATATGTATTTTTTAAAGTAATGTGCATATATAATCAGAAAAATAAAGAAAACAAATTTTAAATCGAAATCTATACCAGTTAAGAATGAGGCTGTTGTTAAGGAATCCTAATGACAAAAATGCAAAATATAAATTGGAACAATCCTACTTCTTCCATTCTACTTTCAGGACACTGATGCTACAACCCTATATTTGGAAGTTCTTATGTTGACATAGCCTTACATCCCCAAAAAAGTATTCCAAATTGTCCAAATGGCATCAGAAAGTGCAAGTGATGATTATTCCTATTTTGAGCCTTATCCTTAAGTAGCTCTAATTGCTTGGCAAACTTTGAGATATATTATAAATGCATCTCCCTAACAGACTGGATCCATGCTTATCCAAATAGCACCCAGAATAGGACTGGGTTTATGAGCATTTCAATTTCTTTGTGGAATTCCTAACCTTCCTTTCAAGTTCTACTCCGAAGCCAGTGCCACTTTTCCATATCCATAGATTTGTTTATCTAAATGTGAGTTTGAATTTTTGGTTGTTTTTTTAATTATCTGAACTGTTTATTCAGTTATTTAATACTGAGTTAATATGTTCAGTTATATTATTTCAGTTATTCATGTGAGATTTAAAGACTGAATTCCCAAGATTTTAGTCACCTAGGTATAGTTAGATCCACAAAAATTTTTTTAAGGCTTTTATTTTATATTTTGCATGTTAACTAATTTGCTAACTAATCTATCTGGACTGGTAATCCCCAGTGGACAATTGCCAGCTGGGGAGCTTTACTTAGAACATTACAGATGAGTTCAGGGAATAATTGGAGCTTCCCCTGAGTGCTATGGGGTAGCTTGCATTTGGGGGAATAGAGAAAAGCAAAGAGGTCTATCCTCCCTGGAATTCAGTCTCCACAAAATTATGGTGGAATTTCCTTTTTTAGCAGATATTGCTTAGGACTGGGTTTAAATTGTATTTCTTATTCTGAATCTGATTGATTTGACTTTATCATGTAATTCTTTACTCTAGAGAATGTCTACTTCCTTTGGATACTAAATAAACATCCAAAAAAATTTAAATTAGCTTAAAATATGCATAGAACGGTAAATGCTTAGCTTGTTAATTTTTTGTAATCTCTTTAGAAAATTATGGAAACACCATTAAAAAATTAATTTAAAACGCTGAATTATATTTAAGAGCCATTATATATTTCTTCCCCTAGTCAAGTTTTTAAAAAATCATTTCAGGTCCTTTCAAGTTGATTCATATCAGGGAGAAGAAATGTGATACTATTCTTTTGTTTTAATTTTTATTTATTTAATAATTTTTTCCAGTTATATTAAAAATATTTTTACATTTGTTTTTAAGATTTTTGAGTTCTATATTATTTTCTTTATCTCCATCCACAATTAAGAAATCACATATGAAGTTATGCAAAGTATTTCCATAAAAGTCAAGTTGTGGAAGACAACATAGATCTCCCACCCTAATGAAAATAAAAATCTCAAGAAAAATGAAATTTAAAATAGAGAGATAGAGTAATAAAGAATGCTTCAGTCTATATTCAGACTTGATCAATTCCTTCTGAGTATGGATAGGATTTTTCTTCATAAGTCTTTCACAGTAGATGTGGATGATTGTATTACTGAGAATAATAAAGTCATTTACAACTAGTCATCCTAGAACATTGCTATGTGATGCTCTTCTAATCATGACCTTCTGCAGTGTTTCTTGAACAACTATAGCCTGCAGAATGTTTCCATTATTCCTTATTAAACACACATAATTTTATATTGAGAAGGGGGGAAAGGCAATTTTGCTTACCAATGCACTTAAAATCAACTTTTGTCTTATATGTTTCATTTATTATTAGCAATGTTTTATCATGATGCTAGTAATGCTACAAAATAATCAAATTTCATTCAATGCAAATATATGCTTAAAGATAAATACAAACTTGAAATGAAATCTCTGATCTGGAGGAGACCTGAGTGCTAGCCCTAGTTTTACTTCTAATTTTGATTTTGAACTGATAATTTAAATCAGGGCTTCTTAAAGTTTTTCCACTAATGTCCCCTTTTGGCCTGAAAAATTTTTATGTGATACCAGGCATATAAATATATAAAATAGGTATATAAATCAAACATTTATTGATAATAATTCATAATTTTGTAACCTGTACATTGAGTTATACAACACCGAATGGGGTCACAACCCACAGTTTAAGAAACTTTGATTTAAATGACTATGTTGTTATATCAAGTAAAGGTGAAAATAAGAATTGTATTGATATAATATGAAATAAATTAGGAAGTCTGTTAGAAATTAAGAGTACTTTGTGAATCTTATGTAAAAAAAAAAAAAAAGTGTGTTTCTTTGGTATTCTTGCAACCAGAAATCCTAATAATCAGCATTTCCCCATGTTTACAATGACAATTTAAATTCATGATGTTTGTCCCTGAGGGATGACAAAGTTCTGAAGTACCCTTGCAACTATCAAATAGAAAACCCAATATTTGGTATTCAAGCTTTTCCTTCATATCTAGCCTCCTTCATATCCCCACCTCCAACTTTCTACCAGTATTCCCATGTCTTATTCCTTGCCCAACTTCTTCATTCCAATGACACTGACCTCTTTGCCATCCTATGAACAAGATTCTCCATCTCTCACTGCCCAGCCTTTTCTCTGGCTCTCCCTCATTATTGGAAAGCACTCCATTTTCATTTCTAAATTTAGTTAAGTGGATATGGAATCAAAGAATATTCATGTTGAAAAAATTTCAAAGCTATACTGAAATCTCAGTATAAGACAGTAAAGTGAAATGGTGAGTACATTGGGAGATATATTCAGGACTAGGAAGGTTTTAAGCCCCCACTGTTCAGTCTCCTAGTGAAATCACATCTGAAGTATTATATTCACATTAAGTTAAAGTTAAATTAAAGACATACAGAGGAGGGCAATTCAAATGATAAGGGGCCATATCATCTGATAATTGATTAACTTAAATATTTAATTAACTTAACTATATTTAATTTAAAATATTTAACAAAAGAAGAAAAACGGACAGATATAACTGTATTTTTTTATTTAAAGGACTATCTTGAAGATGAGAAACTAGATTTAATGTGATTGGTCCAAGATAGCAGCAGTAAGAGCAATGAGTCAAAAGTTCCAAAGAAAAAACTAGGTTTGTTTTTAAAAAAAAAAACTTTGCAATAATGAAAGCTATCAGATATTGTGTGTTATCTCAGTAGGCAGTGGATTCTGATATTAGAAGATTTCAAGAAAAGGCTAGATATTAACTACATTCATATAGTTCTTTATGATTTTGCAAAACACTTTACAAATATTATCTCATTTGAACCACACAACAATCTTGGGAAGTATTACTGTTATTATTCCCATTTTACAGAAGAAGAAATCAAGATCAAGAAAAGTTAAGTAACTTCCCCATTTAATAAGTATCTAAGACTGAATTTGAACTCAAGTCTTCCTGACTCCAGGTCCATCAGATTCTGATTCAGCTCTGAAGTTTCAAAGCATACCTAATTAATGTCTAATAAAATCTAGATCCTATGGCAAATATACTTTATCCACCACACCATCTAGCTACTATCTTGTATATGTTATAAAAGGCAGTCTTGTTCAGATGCACATTTTATTAGTTAACCCTTTTTGTTTCTTCAAACTCTTGATACTCTGTGACCTGGTTCAACCCAGATTGAACCCAAAATCCCCAATATAAATAATATATCTAACAAGATGGCCAACAAGTAGTCATTTAGCCTTCTCTTAAAGATCATAGATAACCTCAGGTGAGAAGGAACTCACTACAAACCAAGGCAGCCCACTGAACATTAGGATATCTCGTTGATAAAATTTATATCTTTTTATCATAGCTATATCTTTCCCCTTTATGTTTATCATCCATCATCCTGAGATGACAAACAATCTATTTCCAGGCCTATATTCAAAGCCTTTGTAGCTTAATGAAAGTAATAACTAAAGAGTTTTGAAGTTTGCAAAACACTTTCTTCACAACAATCCTGTGAGACACACAGTACAAAAATTATTATTACTATTATTATTTTACAAATGAAATTATTGAGGCTCAGAAAAGCTAAGTAACTAACTTGCTGAACATTATCAAACTAAAAAGAATACGTATCAGTCAAGGCCCGAACTTTAGTATTTAAGGGACCAGTGCTCCTTCCACTATGATCTCACAGACCTTACACTCTACTGACATCTTTAGGAACCCAAGGTCACATCCACACCATGATGAAGAATCAAAATTTGACTTACGTGAAAGAATGATAGGTCAGATTATTTGATTAAACTAAACATCCCTTAATTTTATGTAATAATGTGTATTATATTTTTTAATAACTCAGATGATTTTTACCTCATCTCATTGTACCAATCTTGATCTATTTTAGGGGTGAAAATCTGGTGATACAGTAGGAAGCTAGAATGGTCTAAGAACCCTTTTTGATATATGTACAACTTAAGTCAATTTATAAGTTTCTTATTCTTTTATCAAAAAGTAATGAATAGAAATATGCTAAAAATAGAAATATATTCAGTAATATATGGTTTTCCCGATTCTTGGCCCCAGAGTAAAATTCCAAAGGTGCAAGAGCAATTTCGGAGCTAAGTACTGTTTCCTGCTGTTGGAGGAGTGATGGTACATCCATTTAACTCCTTTAAAACTCAACATTAGTTAATACTAGTTAAACCTTCCCACAAATTGGCAGGACAAAGAAATGAACAGCATGTGAAACCATGATATAAGCTGGTTCCGGGATTAAGAATACTATGATCATAGTTGATCTATAGTTTCAAAGCATATATAATTAGTGTGTATCATAAAATCTTGATTCTATGACAAATAGCTTTTCTTTGATTGTCCTTGTGTCTTGTTTCTTTTTATTATTTTAGAGATATAAATTTACATATTGCAGGGGTTTTATTATAGTTATTTATAATAATGCTACTCTTAGAAAAACATTGAATAATGGGTTCTCTTTCAGGTTGAAGCTGGACCACCACTTCTCAAAAAGTTATAGTGGGGATTCCTTCAGGGCAGAAGTTCTTAACCTATTGTCCACAGAAAGGTCCATGGACAGATCTCAATGAGTCTGTGAACTTGGATAGAAAAAAAATTACATCTTTATTTTTCCTAACTTCTAACTAAAACTTAGAATTTCCTTCCATTACCAATATAGACAACAAATATTTGGACATATTTGCTTCACAAAACTACCAAAAGAATCCATGATGAACAAAAAAGGGCCAAGAAAAAAGATAAGGGGTAGGACTGATAACCACTCCTTCTAATGGACAAATTCTTTTCTTCTGTGGATGCACAAAATGATCTTTAAAATGGACTATTATTTCTTCTTTATGTTTTGCTTCTAGGGAGAAATAGGTAGAGAGATGTACATTATTAAACAAGGAGAAGTTCAAGTTCTTGGAGGCCCTGATGACAGACAAGTTCTGGTTACTCTGAAAGCTGGAGCTGTCTTTGGAGAAATCAGGTATCTTGAAGACATTGTGTGATTGTTTTAAAAATATCATTCGTCCAAGGAAAAAATGTTTATCTTCCTACAAAATTTTCAATGGCATTGCCCATATTTACCAATATCATGCCTTTAAAGATATTTCTAACTGATATAATATATGATTCTTAAAAGCAAAGACTATCACACTTTTATACTTGTTTTCCTAATACCTATCACTTAAATGATTATTTATTGATATTTTTCTACTGGATCACATAAACTAAATAATTACCAAAATTTTGCCTTTAACAGATATACTCATGATTTTATCCAAAAAAACCTTATTAAAAATTAATGAAAAAAGAAATATAGAAAAATCTAGGAAGATTAACTTCATTTACAATACAGTAAACATATATTTAGCATCACTATGTACAAGATGACTTGCTAAGCTCTGGGGACACATAACAAAATAAAAAAGGAACTTACATTCTACTAGAAGAAAACAACACATATACATGAAATTAAATCAAATGCTGTATAGGCAGAAACAATATGACTTGTATAGAGAAGTTGGGGGAAAAAAAGGGAAGAGTTGAGAAAGAAGAGCTAAGGAAGACTCCAAGGTTGTGACCCTGGATGACTAAAAGGATGCATAGGAAAAAAAATTACATCTTTTTCTTAACTTCTTTCAATCAAAATCGGTCAAATCAGGGGAAGACTGCATTTGGAAAGAAATTTGAGTTTGAATGGTATGCTCAACACAAATTTCTAGTAGGCAGTTGGTGTATTCAGGGGAGTTATCAAGACTGTAAGTACATAAGGATTGTAAATACTGTAAAGACATGTGAAGAGTGGATTGTAAACACATACATTTGCATAAAAATTCAATTAAACCTATAAGATCTGATGAGATCAGTGAGGAAGGAAGTATAGGGAGAGCCTACAAGAAGGTCCAGGATAAAGCTTTTTTTAGTGGGTGGGAGAAAGACAAAAACACAGTAAAAGATAGTGATGGACATATGAGAGGAGAATCAAGAGTTAGCAAAGCCCAGGGTAAAGAGTATATATAGGAGAAAGGATCAATCAACATTGTCGAATCTTACAGAGTCTAGAATGAAGACTGAGAAAAGGTCATTGGACCTAAAATAAATTCCTTAGAAGGGAACAGCTCTAGTCAAATAGTTACATAGGAAGCCAGATTGCAAAGACTTGCAAAGCAAATTGGTAGCTGAGGAAATAGAGACAATGAGAGTAGATGATAGTTTCTAAAGGTTTGACTGAAAAAGAGAAGAGAAAAAGAGAAGGGGGAGTGAAGAGACATAGTGAAGATCTTTAAGAATGAGGAGACCAAGAACCATTACATTGAATTCCCAATCCCTATATTTTTGCCTGCCTGCATTTTTTTTTTATTTCCTTCACAGGCTAATTGTATAATATTTCAGAGTATGATTCTGAAAGTACAGAAAAATAATGGTTTGGACATGTAAACTTATTTTGTATTTAATTTATACTTTAATATATTTAACATGTACTGGTCATCCTGCCATCTAGGGGAGGGTATAGGGGGAAGGAGGGGAAAAATTGGAACAAAAGGTTTGGCAATTGTCAATGCTGTAAAATTACCCATGCATATAACTTGTAAATAAAATCTACATATATATTTAAAAAAAAAAAGAATGAGGAGACCTTAAAATATATGTAGATTGAAGATGAGAGAAAAAGAAGGACCAATCAAGGAGTCAAACTCATAAGGCAGACCATGAGGAGATAGGATTAAGAACACAAATGAGGATTGCCTCTTGACAAGGAGGAGGACTATCTCTTGAACAAGCATTAGAACAAACCAGAGAATGAGGAATGTGAAAAGGAGTTTTTAAGGTATGGAGGAGAGAAGAAGCAGCTCAATAAGGACTGCCTCCATTTTCTCAGTTAAGATCCTTACATGCAAGGGAAAAGAGAGGATTTGATTTATAAGATTTGAGGAAAGGAAAAAAGGTTTGTAATATCTATTGTGAATTTGGTAGAGAGTTAATTAGGAAAATATAAAAAGATTGATGTACAAAAACAAAAACCCAGTTGAGACTATATAAAATAAATTTGTAGTGAATCTCAATCCAGATGGTTTACTTTCATTAGAAACATTAATTTATCATAAAAATTGGCTAAAACTTCTTATTGTTAAACTGAAGGCAATTAAACCCCTGAAGTTAGCATAGGCTAAAGGTGATATGGAAACAAATCAATAAAAATGCATATTCTTAAAGAGTTAATACTCAATTAATTTCCATTTTCCAAGGGTTTAAGGCTGGTGTTTTCCAGATAGAAATTTTCATTATTCATTTACACACATTATATAACTCTAATAAGCAATGTGATATATTTTTTAAAAAGTCCAAGCACCAATGCTCCTAATTTAGCCTCTGAACAAGTCTGTAGCTCCCCTATATTTCCTGAAAAGGTGCCACAGACAAATACTACTGAAAACAAGGAAATCTAATCAGAAACAGCTAAGTCTATAAAAAGAGGCGTCAAGAAAGAAAAGTGAGAGAAGACTAAAATTGGCCTAAATTGCTCTGGTTTAAAAGACAGCAGAAACCCTCTAGCATCTAACATATTGGTTTTTGACCACAAACTCCAAAAAATTCTCCTGTTGTATGTGTGTTGACAATAGTGATCAGGCAACAAAGTCTATTAAAAATCAAGACACTGTTTCAGACTCTGAGACCAAGGACTACAGGATGTCTATTCATCATTTCTCTGCTACCTGACTGTATGGTGACCAGTCTCTAATCATATTTTGCCTCTTGTACAGCATTTAACCCCTTGTAACTCAGACAATTGTCTTTGACACTACATAATCCTAAAAAATTATCAGCATATAATTGATTGACTGCCAATTTTTCTGAAAGAGAGTTCTTGTAATAACCCATAAATAGAGAAAATAGCTGAGACTGCTGATACCTGGTACATCAATACAGGGAAGAAGCATAATGCAAGGGATGCTGGATTTAAGGGCAGGAGACCTGGGCTCAAATACCAGCTCTATAATTTACTACCTATGTTATCATGGGCAAGTAATTTAACTTCCTAAGCTTTAGTTTTCTTACTGTAAAATGAAAGGGTAGTCCAAATGACCTTTGATGTTACTTCCAGCTTTAAATCTATACGTTTATATCATATATATGTGTGTATGTGTGAATGTGTATATGTCTGTGTATATGTATATATGTATCAATATGTACTTTATTAAACTAGTTAATATAATTATCACTATTTGTAAAATAATATTCCTTTGTCCATTTATCCTATTTTTAGAAACAAAATTTTCTTTTATTCATGTAAAATAAATGAATAATTCATGAGTGACTAAATGAAATAGGACTTCCTTTACTTATAGACCATCATTTTTTTATTTTTCTTCCTATCTCACCAAGTTAAAGGAAAGTGATTGAAGAGAAAGGTACTGTTCAGACATTTTCTCTGTTCCATGACCCTGCCTAAGCTGTTAGGCACATTTTCTTCTTCATTCCCTCTTCCATCCTCTCTGAGACCAAATGAGATGAGTCAATATGTATTTTCTGGGCTTTTATTTATATTCAAATGGATTATCTACTTTCTGGTTGATTGGTTTGACTTATCTACTTCTCTCTGCCAAGACAGATAATAAATCTTATATAAGTCTGCAAGGGTCAAAGTATGAGAAGGTCAAGGTAAGAATTATAATTGTGCCAAGATATAGAGCAAACACAATGTTTGTTGATTGAAAAAAATCAAAAAAAAATAGAATCATAAAATTAGAAGAGAATTTAGAGCTCATTTTCTATCATTCTAAAGATAGAAATTATTTATTATTATTACTCCTAATGAAGTAATGAATGAAGCTCTCCAACTCAGAAGAAACTTATAATGAATAAAGAATGATTATGAGTCTAAATATATTTGTGCCAAAGTGATAACCAAACATGATAATTTACATCTTCAATTTTTCATGTCACAGTCACATTGGTGTGGATACTGTCTACTGCTATGCAGATCATAATCCATTCATACTTTCTTATCCTATGTGATCCTCATCTCCCTCCTTCCTTTCATTCTTTAGAGCAGACCACTCAATGTACTATAGATCTTCTTCTGATCTTTTAAGATTCTATAAGGACCTCTGAAATATTTATCCTGTATATTTGTTATCCTATCAGCAGCTAGGTAGTACAAGTGGATAGAGCATTGAGCCTGAAATCAGGAAAATGAGTTCGAATCTTGTCTTAAATACAGACTAGCTGTGTGATTCTGGGAAAATCACTTAAACTGTTTGTTTCAGTTTCCTCAGCTGTAAAATGGGGATAATGATTGTTCCTATCTTGAAGTACTGCTGTTAAGAATCAAATGAAGGATAGCTAGTTGATGCAGTGGATAGAGCACCAGCCCTGAAGTCAGGAGGACCTGAGTTCAAATCTGACCTCAGACACTTAATACTTCCTAGTTGTGTGATCCTGGGCAAGTCATTTAACCCCAAATGCCTCAGCAAAAAAAAAAAAAAAAAAAAAAAAAAAAAGAATCAAATGAGATTATATTTGTAAAGTACTTGTAGTCACACAATAGTGCTTAATACATGCTTATTAAATTAATAATACCTTGTTCTCATAATGGATCTGTCCATATCCTTTTCCACTTGTGGATGTGTTCTGTCCAACTTGTTCTGACCAACATCATTATCAATCATATGCTCTAGTCAAGAGCTTTTAGACCCACTATGTGACTCTGCATTGTCTTCTGGGTCATTTCAAATTTTGATATTCCAGAAACTATCAGATCCCATGAATTTTTTAATAAATGGCTTTTAGATTAGATATTTATATTAAATTGCTTACCAGTCTCGTCTTGCATGTCCTCAGAGGTTAGAAGTAGGAACAATGGGTGGATATTAAAGACAGGTAGACCTAGTTTTGATGTAAGAAAAAACTTCTTAGCTGTCCAAAAAATGGAATAGAGTGCCATGGGAAGCAGAGGCCTCCACCCCACTTGAGATTTCCAGCAAAGGAAGGAAGACTACTTGTTGAGGATGCTAAAAAGGAGATTGTTAGGCAAATACAAGAGATAGTAGAGGCCTCTAAGGTCTTTTCCAACTGAAATTCTGTGATTTTTCTATTTTCAAATATTTTGGGCCTCTATGCTTTCAAGTATATTTTTCTGTTCTCTGACTTCATGAAATACTACTTTTTTTCCCCTTTTGGCTCACTGAACATCTGGGACTACATTCATTCAATCTTTTTTTAGAGAATCCTTAAAGGCAATGGAGGATATCACTGGTCATAAAGCCATGGAACTAAATTCTATCTAATTCTATCCTTTGCTTACTATGAGACCTTGCAAAAGTAATTTAACCTTTCTGTGACTTAGCTAATAATAGCTATAATAATTGGGATCTTAAAACATGCCATTCTCTACTCCCTCTGAAATGCTGTGAAAATTAATTAGCTGACATCTATAAAGGATTGAGAGCTCCCAAGAGAATGGTGCTTTGTAAATAAAAAATATTATAATCGCTGCCTGTTGCTATTATCACAGGAGGAAATAGCCCTAGGAATAGAATCCAGGTGTTACTCAATCACAAATGAATGAAATCCTTCATTCCTGGTAGCAGCTGCTTGTGTAAATTTTCCTGTTACCAACTAGGTTAGCTCAGCCAAAAGGGAACTGGTAGATCTATCAAGCCACAAACACACTCAATTATCTGGATGATTCAAACAAATGGTAGTTTTTTGCCTGAATGGACTTTGTAATTGCCTCCTTCCTATTCAGTGCTTTGTCTATACAGACAGAGGAGTGCCACAGCCTTTTGTTCAACTACCTGATGGTCCCAAGCCATATGCCTTCCCCACAGCTTTCACTAGCACGCAGAGCCCTAGGCTTTTTATTCCAGAGGTGCCATTCAAATGTCTGCCAAATGTGAATCCTGAAAAAAAAAATTACCTCTGGCATTTACTATTCAAAAATTCCATGACCTTTGTTTAAAAAAGCTAAATTAAGCAGAATCATTGGGTTTTTTTTAAGGGGGTTCTTCTCTTTTTTCAAAAAGAAAAAAATCATGATAGAGGAGAATTGAAGGTTTCAGAGGCAGCACATATCAATATGGAGGGAGACAAAACTAAACTGAGAATCCATAATGGCCCACAAAGAAATTGCATACTACATGTCCACATTTTAATCAAAATTGCATTTTGGAAAACTTAATTATCTAATCTTAGACAAGAAGCCTTGGACTTAGACAAGAAATGTTTTGGTACTATTGGTCAACTTTCCCATTCTCCCTGAATATGGGTTAAGCAGCAAGACTTTTGGTCCAAGTATTTTATTTAATAATTTTCCATACAGATTTCTTGTTCATTTGTTAGAATTCTCTCTTTTCCCCTCTTTAGGTGAAGCAATATCAAACTGATAAGTATCTGAAGACGTGTTTCTTCATTATGTATTGCTATAATTCATAAAAAATCAGTTTCATTAAAATTCAAGGGGAAGGAAGCATGGCATAGAACACAGGTTGGCAAACTCTAGCTCACAGATCACAATAAGTCTGTCAATTCTTTCTTTATGACCCATAATTTGAGAACAGAACCAAATACAAAATTTGTATTTGGTGTATAGACCATAGTTTGCCAATACACAGGATGTCTAGCACAAATTCTACTCCTTTCTATTTGTGCAATCTTAGGTAAGTCACTTGATAGCTTAGCCTCAGCTTCTGCAAAATTAGGATAAGAATATTTGTGTTTTGTAATGATAATACATATAGCAAGCATTAAATATCAATAAAGAACTTTTGTAAATACTATTTGTGTTATTAGTAATAGGGCTATGGAAGAAGGACATACTGCTGATGACTGAGCTATGTAAGGAAAAATATAAAATAGACCATTTTTCGTCTATTCCTCTTTCATCCCTATTCAACATCTTCTCCAAAAATCTTAAACAAGTCTCTTTTCTCAATCCTATTCTCCAACCAACAAAGCACCAAATACTCTTTCTCCTCTCTTTCCTGTCCAGAATTTCCTTTAATTATGGACCTCCCCTCCACAGCAATATTACATATGATAAATTTCTTCTCAAACTAAAATATTTACCTTTCCCTCTGTCAAAACATACTATCTTATGTCCCATTCCCCCAGAATCTTAATTTACTTTCTACTAATTTGATAAATGAACTGTGTTGATGTTAATAAATCAACAAGCATCTCCCTTATGCTAAGTACTGTCCCAGGCAGTAAAGATCCAAAAACGAAACTATAATAGTCCCTGTCCTTGAGAAGCCTACAATCAAATTATATAATAGCATTATATAGGTATAGCACTTACTTTGGGGCTATTCTCCTAATTCACAGTTGTGCTTCAATTCATGGGTTAGGTACTCTAGTGGACATCTTCCATTCCAAGTTTCAAGGCATAAAAGTACTCTAGAAATCTTTACTACCAATAATTTACAAGCTCCCACTCAAATATCAGTAAACACAATTAGTTCAAAACAAAGGTATCTACTAAGTTGGAAAAGTAAGAACAGTAACTACAAAACATTCTTCCATAAACCTGGATGTGTGCTCCCCCCATTTCTCCCCCTCTCTGTGTCTCTTTCCCCTTTCCCCTTCCTCCCCTTTTCCCTTCTCCTTCCCCACCTTCTCCTCCCCTCCCTCTGTTTCTCATTGTAAAACTAGTTGGGTTTTTTTTTTAAGTCCACCCAGATTGTGGTCAATTTTCAGCCAGCTGATGAGACTTTTCCTTCAATTCCATCAGGGAAGTCTTCACACTTCATAAAGGGGTAACAGGAACAGGTTTGCCCAGTTACCTGTCCAATCTGTGATTTTGTCAGCTGGGCTCGGGGCAGAGAGGGGGAAGGGGAAAAAAATCAATTTGTCAGCATATCCTGATCAACTCCCTCTCCACAAGGGTATATACAAAAATATACCCAAAATAGATCTTTCATTGAGGAAAGGGGAGGGAAAGACTAGAAGGAAACACTGGCTGAAAACAGTATATGAGTAGTGTAGACAGTATCATGGGGTTTATGAAGTGGTTTGTTTTATATTTTGATCATTATATTTCAACATAATTGGTTTCCTTTTCAACCTTATAAAATCAAAAACCTTATTTTGAAAATATTTCCATAGATTTCATTAGTCTGTCAAAGAGGGCCTATGACAAGAAATAGATTATATCCTTCTTGTGTAGAGAGTGACACTTGAACTGTCAGATTCAGTGTGGTAATGGGTTAATGTATTTCTCTTCCAGGTATAATGCCAACATTACAGAGTTAATACCCTAACCCAAGTGCCCTATGGAAAGCTGGGTGCTGTCCTTAAGTCCCCTAAAAAGCAAACCATAAAAATGTCTACTTACTCCATTTACAGTAGGGCCAAGGCAAGAAAAGCACATACGATGGGTCATGTCAGCAGAAATTCATTTGTAATCATATTCAAAGCAAAACATCTTTATAAGTTAGTAACTCCAGCAATTTTAAAGGGAAAAAACTCAATCTATTGATAATTAAATTCTCAATTATTTATATTCTTTCAAATTCTCCTATTTTTGTTCATGAACCTACACAAATTTTTGTATAGCCTGTCATATTGATTATAACTATCTGATATGCTATTTTTTGGCATCAGCATTTCTTAGACACTTTATATGTAATGGCATTTCATAATCACTAAAAGTTTTAATAGTTCTAAAGGATTTTACTATGCTAATGTACTAGAATATGTAGTTAAACCTTTCCCCTCTTCTGGGTTGTATTACTTTTATAATTGTTGTTGCTACACACACACACTTATCTTTTCTCCTGGGAGGAGGGGAGGAAGAGGGTAATTGACTTTCCAAGTCAAAAGATTTAAACTATTTTCGTATTTGGTAGTTTTTGTTACAAGTTTCCCAAATGCTCTTTCACAACAATAAATAAATACATAGGAGCACCACATTTGCCTACAATGGACATTTGCCATATTTAATTATCATTCTGGTTTAAAGTTTTAACCTACATTTATTTAATAGCAAGACTTCATTTCTATGTGATTATTTGCCATCTATTTTTTTGTTTGTAAATTTTATAAAGAAATACCATTTTTAATAACTTAGATCAATAACCTGAAAATCATCCTTGATGCTTTCCTTTCTATTACCCCTCAATCAATCGCTAATTCTTATCAATTCTACCTCTATCATCTCTCTCACATCCTTTACATTCTCTACTCACATTCCTATTACCCTGGTTCAAGTCTTCATCGACTCTCACCTGGATTACTGTAAAAGGTCCCTAATTGACTTCTTCTACCTTTTCTCTCTCGTCTCCAATCCATCCTCTGCAAAGTTGCCCAAAGTCTTCATTAAAAAATAATAATAAATAAATAAATAAATGAATAAATAAATAAATAAATGAATGAATAAATAAATAAATAAATAAATGATGGTCTCCAAGATCCATTCTCCATAGGACAGAATTCTGTTGTAATTGTTCATTCCTGTCCAACTCTTCATGGCAGGTTTTTGGCAGATACTGAAAGTGATTTGCAATTTCCTTCTCCACCGCATTTTATGGATATAGAAATTAAGGCAAACAGAATTAAGTTACTTGCCTAATCTCACACAATTACTAAGTGTTTAAGACTAGATTTGAATTCAGATCTTTTTTAACTCCAGACCTGGTGCTTTATTTATACTCTACCTACCTGCCTATGAGCTAAGGTGAGTGCAATAGAATATGATTGGAAGTAAGAGGACTCAAACCAAATTGGAAACTACCATTGTTGTTAATTAGAGTCTTCATTCTATCCTAGTGATAAGTAAATACATAGAGAGAGGAGAGAGATAGGCAGATAAACAAGCAGACAGGTAGGTTGAGTATTTATTAAGTGCTTACTATATGCTAGTCACTATAAAGCACTGTTTATTCTCAAGGGAAAATTATCAGATCCCTGCCACAAGACAGGAATCTGTCAGATAAAATCCATCACAGATCACCACTGCCAGTGGATCCACGGACAAAGGACATCAGCAATCCCCAATTCCGAGGACCACCAAGTCTCAATATGTGCAGACCAGTCCCACTACAGATAGGACCATGTCTTTTAACAAAACCATCCTGCAGGATATCAGGGTACCCAGTCAGATTCTAGGCTTTACGATGGCATCAGCAAAAGCACAGACCATCCTATCTCAAACTCATGGCTATTCTATGGGCAGAAACAAAGGAAAGACAGAAACAAAAATAAAGAAAAGACAAACAAAGATAGGACTGAGAAAAGACTGAGATCTAGACTTAGAGACAAAGCCATACAACTTTTTGTTACCATGAACATCCTCTTGAATAGAATGACATTTGCAAAGTGCTTTACAAACATCATTATCTCATTTTCTCCTAACAACAAACTCCTGCACAAGGTAAAGCTAGTATTGTCACTTCCATTTCATATTATCACCCCCACTTTCCCTAAGAACCTAAAATTCTAAGAAATCAAGTGACTTAAAGTCAGTGGAGCCAGACTTCCAGCCTGGTCCTTTAACCTCAAGCCTAGCATTCTTTCTCCTGTATAGGCTATCACTTCGGAGCCAAGAATGGCAGAATAAACAAGAACTTGCCCAGCCTCTCCCCCAATTGCTCCAAATTCCTTTAAATGACTTTAAACAAATGTTGGAACATCAGAATACCCAAAGAGATGAAGTAGAACATTTTCTAGCTGAAGGCAACTTAGAAGTAAGCAGCATCAGCAAGGAGCCCAGAGACAGCAGGAAGGTCAGCAGGAAGAGTCTGTGGCAACAGGATGGGAGTTGGGTGTGCAATCCCAGGGCAGGCCCCACTGGCACAGCTCAGGCCCCAAGTCTGGCAACATTGCTTTGGCACACTAGATCTTACTGCTATTATGGGGCAGGGACAGTCCCGACAGCTTCAGGGCAGGAAAGAGAGCTTGTGGTCAGATTCCTCGAGATCCCTGAAAACAGCTGCACAAAACCCCTGAAGTGTGGGACAATGCACCCTCCATGCTGGAAAGAGAGCCCTACTTTCACAAAAAGTTAAAAGACGAGTAATAGGCTAAAAAATGAACGGATAATAAAAAAAAAAAAAAGTTTCTGACCACTTAAAGTTATTATGGTATCAAGGAAGATAAAGATACTCAGAAAATGATAACAAAGTCAAAGCTCCTAGATACAAAGCCTCCAAGAAAGATAAGAATTGGGCTCAGGCCATGGAAGAGCTCAAAAAGGACATTGAAAATCAAGTAAGAGCAATAGAGGAAAAATTAGGGAAAAAACTGAGAGTGATACAAAAAGAAATTCAAAAAGCTAATAAGAAGAATGCCTTAAAAAGCAAATTGGTCAATTGGGAAAGGAGGTACAAAATCTCACTGAAGAAAATAAGTCCTGAAAAATAGAATTGAGCAAATGAAAGCTAATGACTTTACGAGAAATTAAGATAACAATGCAAAACCAAAAAATGAAAAAATAGGAAAAAATATAAAATATCTTATTGAAAAAAAAAACAACTGACATGGAAAATAGATCCAGGAGAGATAATTTTAAAATTATTAGTTTACCTACAAGTCATGATCAAAAAAAGACCCTGGACATCATCTTTCAAGAAATTATAATGCTGTCTCCTAAAAGATAAAAAGCAAAAAATAAACAAATATGGGATGAAATGAAGTTGACCTTTCTCTGGAGAGCCTACAAGTCATGAGCAACTTTTAAAAGATAGCTTTTAATCTATTTCTTTTCCTGTCTTTACTGATCTCCCAATTTTTAGTTGGTCCCCTACCTTTTTTGAAATTGACCTATAGTCAATTTCAGAATCAAAACTTTATGAAAAAAAAAGAATCTGAGTTTTGTTCCCTGCAGACTCTGAATTCTCTAGAAGAGAATCTATGAAATCTATAGACAAAGAATCTATGGATGCAGATTCTCCTCAAAATGTTTTTCTTTTAAAAAAAAAAAAGAAAACTTTTTGAACTTCCACATTTATTTGCTACCCTCAGATCTGTGAATATCAAAGTGTGTATGGGGAAAAAGACACCAGAGTAAGGAAGTACCTAAAATGTCTTCTGAAATTTTCATAGTGCACATACTGGCACAGAAACAGTTTTATTCAGATTTATTATCTTATTATCATGGGGGCAAGAGAGACAAAGAGAGAAACAAAGAGTTATATTCAAATTTATTATTAAGAAGTTGTTAAAAATCCCTAGCAGCAGATTTTTTTCAATAACTTTGACCTAGATGCAAATTTTTCCCTAAAGAGGCCTAGAAAGTAAAGACTTGACCTTTCTCTCTACAAACTGTGACCCCAGTTGGAAATGTGTGTTTAATGCTAAAAATGCTTAAAGTTTTCATCTATCTCAATGCTTGATGTGGTGACCTCTAAATAGAGAGCACTAGACTTTGTTTCTCCCATAAAAAATATCTCAAGTGACAGTGAATGCTGTCAGAATAGAATTATCTCTAATTTAATAAGTCTCCCAAACTTTCCTTGTCCAAATATCTTTTCCTCCAATTATTTGCCTGTTTTCCCCCATGTGTCCCGAAAGTATATGTAGTGGAAAAGAAAACTAAATTTGTAGACAACCTTATATCATATGTTGCCTTTATACCAGCTATGTGGCCATGAATAAATCAGTTAACTTCTCCATGCTTCAGCTTCCTCATCTGTAAAAATGAAGACAACACTAGCACCAATTTTTTTTTTACAGGACTGTTACAAGGAAAATATTTTGTGAATATGACAACTAAGGCATCACAATTGCACAGGGCTACGTCTGGAGTCAAGAACACCCAAGTTCGAATTTGATACTCAGATACTTACCAGCTGTGTGACCCCTGAACCCATCACTTAATTTTTGTCTGCCTCAGTTTCTCAAGCTGTAAGATGGGGATAATAATAATGGTTATTGTGAGGATTTAATAAGATAATATTTGTAAAGTGCTTAACATGATACCTCATACATGTTTCTACATAAATGCTTGTTTTCTTCCTTCCCTTCCTTACAGAAGCAGAGTTAAGGAAGGGAGATAAAATGCATAGTCATTCTAATAAAGAATCATGTATTTAAAACTGCAAGAGACCTCCATAGTCAGCTAATCCCAGTCTCTCATTTTGCAGATATGGAAACTGAGACTCAGAAAGGTCATGTAGCTAGTAAGTGCTGTTGTTGTAGTTTAATTATTTTTCAGTTGTGTCTGATTCTTTGTGTCCCCATTTGGGATTTTTTGGCAAAGATATTGGAGTGGTTTGCCATTTCCTTCTCTGGCTCATTTTACAGATGAGCAACCTGAGGCAAACAGAGTTAAGTGACTTGCCCAGTCTACATAACTTGTAAGTTTCTGAGATTAGATTCAAACTCAGGAAGATGAACTTTTCTGAATCCAGTCCCAGTACTCTGTACACTCCATCAATGTCATTTGTCTCCAAATTCAATATCCTTCCAACACTAGAAAAGGTACCAAAATGCTCTGGCACTTCTGAGGTAAGCTCTCTCATCACACGTCTCCGTTTAGTACAATAGTCACTCAGGTTGCTCATCTCAGTTATTCCATTATACTCTGCTCCTTACCCACAAAGCCAAACAGTTGCCAAAGCTTATCATTTTTATAACCACAGCATCTCTCACTCAGTCCCTTTCTCTCCAGCTGCACAGTCTCCAACCTAGATAGATCTTCACTTCTTCTCACCTGCACTATTGCAGCTACCTTCCAATTGGTTTTCCTACCTTAAGCCTCTTCCCTTTCCAAGACATCCTACACAGAACTCCCAAAGTGATTTTCCTAAGGGCCAAGCGTGACCACGTCATCCCTTTTTGTCTCCTTTTTGTCCAGTGTCTCCTTACTATTTCTAGGATCATATACAAATCCCTCTCATTTAATATAACTCTAATTTAATTTAATGTTCTTCACAATTTCATCTTTTCAGCTTTGCTATATCTTCTTCCTCCCAATCTACAATTCAGTCCAAATTCACCTTCTCACTGTTCCTCATACATGACACTTTCTCAGTCTTGTCACTGACTATCTCTCACACATGAAACACACACACACACACACACACACACACACACACACAACACACACACACCTTCCTCATCTCGACTTCTTAGAATTTTTGTGTCCTTCAAGATTTAGCTCATTCATTCAGTTATTCCTCATTCTCCCAAGCAGTAAATGCTTTTTCCTCCCAAAATCATCAGCCACCACATGAGATAATATTGTGCTTTGCAAACCTTAAAATCCTATTTTTTAAAGAAGTAATTATTTTATTGTTACAGAACCTCCCTGAGAGAAAGGATTGTTTCACATTTCTTTCTATAGCTCAGATGCCTAACCCACAGTAGGCGCTTAAAATTTTTGTCACTCTCTTATAAATGTAACTTCTTACACACACACACACACACACACACACACACACACACACACACACACCCCACAACCTTATCTCTCTTCCCTATATAATTTCTGCCTCCCAGATCCTAGGCTTCATATATAAATCCTAAGTTAAATGGTATAAACACTAGGCAACAAGCTCTAGAAGGAAACAATATGATCTAGTGGAAACAGTCCACACCTTGGAGACAAAAGCTGTAGAGTTAAATCCCACTTGATGCTGACTACCTGTGAGCCAAGAAGAAATCACTTCATCTCCCTGGGCCTCAGTTTTATCTGTAAAATTAAGGAGTTGTAGTAGATAGCCTTCAAAGCCTCTTCCAGCTTTAAATCCATCAATCTCTATGACCAATTTTCATTAGCCAATAAATCCCTATTACTCCCCACCTCTACTCCCTAGTGTGATTTATCTTATTATATCTTAAGAATTAAAATGTAAACCCAAGCAAAATTTAATTTTATCTATCCCCCACTTCCTCTATCCTACCCAATAACCTTACAATACTGGTAATACTCATGACTTCTAACAGAAATCTAGTTAGCAACAGAAGGTGCCAAAATAAAAAAGTCTTTTTTATAGGCAAATAGGTGGTCCATAACACTGGGCCTGAACTCAGGAAAACATGAGTTTAAAACCAGTCCCAGAGGCTTACTATGTGAGTGTAGACAAATCATTTAATCTCTCCCTCAGTTTCCTTAACTGTAAAAGTACCTCCCTCACAGGGTTTATTTGGGGATCACATGACATAATATTTCTAAAATACATACTACTACCTGGTACATAGTAGGCTTAATAAAATACTTGCTTCCTATTTTCTTTCCTTGTTCTCCACCAGTTCAAAAATCTTACTTGTCTCCTCATTTTTTTTGCCAATACCTGACATAAAGTATGGCAATTTGGATTCATTGTCAGAGAGAGGAAAATATGATTGTTTGAGAACGTATGTAACAATGAGAGTAATATAGAGATTGGCGGTAAAAACAGACAAATGACCAGAGATTCATTAAATAGCTATGAAAAGGAGAAATACATAATCTCAATTCTTGTTGAAAAGAGGATGAAAATATTAATTTTATCTCAATGCTCCTGCTCAAGCACTTTCAATGGCTCCCTATTTTCTACTGCATCAGATTTGGACCTACACCTAAACTCCCCTACACCTAAATTTTAAGGCTGTTCATAATAATAGTTAATAATGATAACTAATATTATATATCCCGTATTATATAAAAGGTACTATGTTAAAGGCTTTACTACTATCTCCTTTGATCTTCATAGTAATTCTGGAAGATAAGTGCTATTATTACCCCCATTCTGTAGATAAGGAAACTGAGGCAAACAGGTTTAAGTGACTTGCCCAATAAGTGTCTGAACCCTTATTTGAACTTCGGTCTTTCTGACTCTAACCACTATACAATCTACCTGTTCCCATTACTATTTCTCTGTTAATATGACCCCACTACTACAAGTTTATTTCCCTCTATTCTGTATATATATTCCTCCGCTCTGAACCAGCCAATTTCCTCAGTGTTTGTGAATGTCATTCTCATTTCCACATCGGTGCCTTTATTCCTTCTTATTAGTTCCCTCACTTAAAATGTTCTCTCCTTCAGGCTTTATGCTTGAACTAAAGTCCTACTTTTTTCAATAACTACTTTGAGTACTTCATTCTTCTTTCATTTTTCTCCTCTCTGATTTTCTCCAGAACTTCTAATCTGTACTCTACAATTCGATACCATCGTCTTTTTTGCCTGTCATTGTTGTCCGTCACTGTTCCTGGTCTCCTTTCCCCAACTAGAGTCAGCTGCTTAAGAGAAAAATCGATTTTCCTTATTTCTGTTAAAATGGCTAATATATTAATGTTCCTCTACCTGCCTTTTATGATCTAGCCAAGCTAGGCTTCCCTATGTTCCTCATATGTAGCCCTCCATTTCTGAGGGCTCTGACACTTAGCACAAATCTTTTTCTATGCCTGAAATATATTTTCTCCTCACTTCAGTCTCACAGAATCTCTCAATTCTTTCCAGAATCAGCTCAAACAGTATGTTTTCTGTGAAGCCTTTTCTGAGTCATCAAACTTTTAGTGCCCTTTCTAATGTTTGGCTTTTATTTTCTATTTCTTATGTCTATTTGTATTGATTCTGTATGTACAAATGCCTTTAATAGAATTTAAGTTCCATGACAGCAAAGACCAGTTCCATTTTTGCCTTTGCACTACCATCACCTGGCATATACCTGGGTCATCATGGGTATTTAACAATCTTTTTCTGATTCACTGAACACTTACTTAGTGAGCATTCAAAACACCAAGTTCTCTGTGTGGACATTCTTTCTTCCCCTGTTCAGTGAATCAGTAAAAGATTTTTAAATACAAGATTCTAGGAGGTGCTATACCAAAAAAAAAAAAAAAATCACTAGCTGGTATAAAACTTTCTGATGAGAATAGTCAGTTAATAAATCCCACAAATACTTCTTGATTGATTATTAAAGCCCATAAAACATCATGAATTATTCAAGGTTGCCCAGAAAATAAGTAGTGGATTTGGGCTTTATCCTTACATTACCAGTTCATTATTCTGCTCGCTGTTTTGATTTTGGTCAATGAACTTCTTCCAATATCAATAAGCATCTTCTCTGCAACTTACTCTTAGTTCCTAAGAGGTTAAAAGACTTGCCCAGCACCACACAACCGAAATTTGTCCCGCATCTTCCTGACTCCTAAACTAGTTTTCTCTCTATGGTGCCATACTGAAGCTCAACTGTGTGATTAGATGAGCAAAGCCTTCCTTTGCCAGAGAACTGGAAAAATACTCTATGGACAAGAAAGAAAAGAAGCTATTTTAAACATTGCTGAGAAAGTTTGGGTAAAATCCATCTGGCAGACAGACTATTACTCCGCTTCAAAAGCTCATCAAGATCTCTCAACCTGTGACCTATAGGCAAGTTTAATTAAAGCTTGAGAAATCTCAAAATAACCTGACATTTAAATATTCTATTTCTGTTCTGCTCTCACAGTCTGGCAGCCATGCATAAACACTCAAGTCTCACTCAGAGATCAAAACTGGGCAGCTTTCAGAGCTGCCTTTATCCATCTTCAACAGTCAAATGCTCAGTGACTGACTAGCTTTTCAACTGGGTAATCCTGTGGTGGGGTCCAGTTAGCCATTGATGTTTAAATTCTATCACTTATTTCACTTCTACAAAAGCAAAGCAAGGATATTGCTTTGGACAAAATCTCAGACCTATGTCTTTTTTTTTTCTTTTCCCTAAAGAATATGGAAAACTGAGACTTAAAATTTTTACTCTATTTTCTGGGTTGAGAGATATTTAACAGAAAGAATAGCAAAGACTAACAAGGGGAAATCAATAACAGGCATTTATTAAATGCTTATTTGCAAGTCACTGTGCCCTATAGGTTTATATAGATATAAAACAGCAGATACAGAGGTATAAAAATAACAATTAAAAAAAGGTATTAATGGATTTAACCACTATAGATTCAAGAGACTTTTTCCAAATGCTAACAGAGATATTTCATTTTGGAAACAAGTCTTAAACGAGCCCTGGATTTCATCAAAGTACCTTTTTGGGTGGATTCTGGAGGAAGCAGATAGATGTTATTCTTAGATAGAAAGGGAAAAAAGTGAGATTTATGGGGAGGTGGGTATTTAAAGCAATAAAGTCTACTATTAACCAGTGGAATTATGGATTACTTTATTTGCCCTAAATTATAGGAACATAGATTTGGAGCTGGAAAGGACCTTAAAGATCAATGGACTCCAATCCCTAAATTTAAGATGATAAAACTGAACTGAAATATATAGAGAATGGATGACTTGTCCAAAGTCCCACAGATAGAAGGTGTCTGAGACAGGATTTGAACTCAAATCTTCCTGACCTTAAGATCAACATTCTGTTCTCTTTGCAATATTCTCTCTCACTTTGAATGACAGCAATAACAGGGCGTGTGCTTGATCAATATTCCTAGGCATAGTACTGCCATAGAATGAAGAAGCTGTCTGTTTCTGGTTTTATCCAAACTGTCATTCCAGGATAGTGTCATAAGAATCTCTACATTACTATTTCTGAGGACTTTTCTGAATTCTTTTTATTCTTTAACTATTTTATTTTTGATTAACATTTTCCTTCACTCCCCATTTCTTACTAATTGACTCTAAAGATAAAATCTTCCTGCTTATCCTGACACAATGTATTCTCTAAATGCTTTGAGGGAATTTATAGTATATTATTTTGGGTTGTCATATTCTGGAAATTCACCTTTTTTCCTCATTCATTGGTATGTTGGATCCTTTAGTTACATTCACTCAGATTTGACCAAATATTTGTTGAGCATCTGCTATATACAAAGAACTTCACACTGAAGAAAAAGATAAAATTCTTCTTGACTTAAGGTAATAATAATAATAATAGTTAATGTTTATATAGCTCTTACCATGTGGTAAGAATGCATGAAGTGTTCAAGGAAGATTAGCATCTCTGGTGTGAAGGCTTGCCAACCCTTTTTCAGAGCTGCTCATCTATCATTGGTATCCACCTTTTCCCAACTCTCATATATGGCTCCAAAAAGCTGTAGCTTAGGCAGCAGCCATGCTATGGTAAACCTTTTCTGCACATGGGCTAACTCAGGTTGAAGCTTCAAAACTGTCCCTGAGTTAGAGGCATGTCTATCCCGAACAGGTGAAGACTTCCTTTCTGAGGAATGGGTGGATGAGAACAATTTGTTCCAACAGCCATGAAGTCAGCTGAAACAGTGTGGAACACTTAAATTTGGTCACCCAGTTCATCCACTACATCCTGGGCCATCTGTCATCCTGACTTTTGTTTTGCCACTAGACTTCAATGAGTCAGGAGGAGAAAGTGAGACTGCAGACTTTCTGTAACTCTGCCTTACTTAAATACAATTCATTCTAGAGTCATGATATCATACATGGTACAGTGAAAATTGAAAAGACTAAAGAGACTACTTTTAGTTAGAGTAAATGTTCTTAATTTTTTGGGTCATCGAGCCCTTTGGCAGTCTGGGGAAGCCTATTAAGCTCTCCTCAGAATAATATTTCTCTCCTCCATTCACAATTGAAGGAAATGCTATCTTTCAGGTCTTTTTGCTTAACTGGAAAATGGAGACTTGACACTTCCCCTCTCTACTTGGCAAGGGTATCATTGTAAGGAAAACCTTTGAGTTTTAAAGCTACAGAAATGTGAGTCACAATTAATATTATTACCTCACAGGGTAACATTTGAGGAGCAGATGAGATCATATATATATATGAATGTGTTACAGCCATAAAGACCTCACATATACTTCAGGTTGAAATAAGTTCTGTCCCCATAACATCCCTGACCTTGTCAGGAAGCATACCTGATCACTTGATGGTGAGGAAGCACCTCTTAAAGTGGTACCATTTCTAAATTTTGGACACTACAGGGATTTCTGAAGACTCTCAAAGGAAGAAAAGAGAGAGATATCACAAAAGGTAAAAATGACCTTTTTCTATCTTACAGCCTTCTGGCAAAAGGTGGAGGAAACCGCAGGACAGCTAATGTGGTGGCCCATGGATTTGCCAATCTCTTTATCCTTAACAAAAAGGCACTCAGTGAAATCTTAGTGCACTATCCAGACTCTGAAAAGATCCTCCTGAAGAAAGCCAAGTACGTCCTTAAGAAAATCCATAGAAAGAGGATTTTAATTTGTGAAAAAACTGAGAAGTACACACATGAAAAGAGGGGAGAAAACATCAGACAGGAATACCTTGAATATTTATTGAGAACTTTCATAAGGGAAGAACTGGATGCTTGATGGCAACAGACAACTTAGTCCAATTGACATATTAAACCATTTATGCTCACAGAATTAGTGTTCTTTGGTAGGAAGATATAATTTTTAGACTTAAATAGTAAGATAAGACCCTGAACTGGTAAGGATAATAGCTAGATGATATCCTATTTCTTTTCCTTTTTTTTTTTTTTTTAACATAAGGTAAATGGTGTGGGGTGTGTGTGTGTGTAAGCAATACAAAAGGAGGAAGAGTGACCATAGACCATAGGATCTTGGCTTACTTAGTGCTTTCTCTTAAGTTTTTTACATAATTTAGTTTGTACAAGTAGATAATATTTTATAGAGAAGTAATGGTCAGGATTTTATGCAAACTTTCCCAGAGCTCCTTAAGGATATCTCTTTTTGTCTGTTTGCAGATTACTTCTAAAGCAGAAGGCTAAGCCCACAGAGGCCCCACCTCCAGTGAAAGGTTTTGCCCTTCTTGTCCAGTCCAAAGAAGAGACACCCAAAATGCTTAAAGCTTTATTGGGTGGCTCAGGTAAAACAAGTCTTGCAAGACTACTCAGACTGAAGAAAGAAATCGCAGCTCAGGTAATGCATGAATTGTAATGCCGGAGAAACTGAGGCAGGATAGAGATTAGAGAACAATTTAATATTTTTTTTTAAAAGGGAGAGATTTACTGGGACCAAATGGATCCATGGTTTGATCCCAAGAATCCAGCTGTGAAAGATTCTTTTAAAAGTAACAAGAAAGGTGACAAAATGGGAAAGGTACCTAGGATGAGGATGACACAATGGAGGCAGGCACCTAGGATGACATAATGGAGGGAGGAACTGGAGAATCTCCTGATATTCTAATGATGTTTAAAATATAAGACCTTTATCCTATCAAACATTAAGAGGGAATGGTTATAACCTAAGGCAGAGTAACTGAGTAGGACAATTAGAGAAACTGGGTCAGGACATTAAAAGGGAACCTGTGGCACAACAAAAAATTAACTTCTGGGGAGGAGAGGGGGTCAGACAGAGGAAGGGGGAAATTTCATTTATATAGCATTTTAAAGTCTGAAAAGCACGTGATATACAATTATATATTTTGATGACCACAACAACCTTACAAGAAGGGTATTAGCATTATTCCCGTTTTACAGATGAGGAAACTGAGGCTGAGAGAAATGATGTCAACAAGCACTTATTAAACTCCTACTACCAAGTAACTATGTGATCTGGAGATAAACTTCCATCCTCTCACTCCCTATTCCACAAAAAATTCATGCTCTCAAGGAGTCTACAATCTAACAAGGGAGGGAGGGAGGAAGAAAGAAAGAAAGGGAGGGAGGAAGGGAGGAAGGGAGAGAAGAAGGAAGGAGAGAATGGCTTCTTTTTCTTGTCCAAAAAATAAAATAAATCTAGGAAAGGAAGACCCTCAGGGATTCTGACCAAAAAGAAACTATATTGTCATGGGTTATGCTAATCAAATACTGGGGATGTGAATATCAAAGTATAGCACAGCCCGTGGCAAACATAATAAGCATTTGTTTTTTATTCATCTATTCTCTCTAAACCAATGAAATCACAGATTTGTCTTTTTATTCACTTTCTGCCTTTCATAAGCACTTATATCTAATTCAAATTATTACTAAATGAGGGACCAGAAATATGATGAAATTTAAAGAATTATAGATCTAGGACAAAAAAGATCTTAGCAACCCAGTGAATCCAACCAATTCATTTTATAAATACTAACATTAGGCCCAGTCTAGTTAGAGACAAAAAATAGCTAAAACCCAGAAAAGTGCTTTTTAACAAACACAATAAAACAAAAACTAACATTTACATATAGTGCTTTAAGGTCTGCAAACTGTTTTGTGAATATTATCTCATTTGATCCTTGCAAAAAACTCCTGAGAGGTGGATGCTATTGCTATTATCATCATTTTACAGATAAGGAAACTGAGTCAGACAGGAGCTAAGTGCATGGCCCAGGATTATACATCTAGTAAGTTTTTGAGGTTGCATGTGGGCTACAGTCTTCCTGGCTCTACTGCAACATTACCTTCTAGCTGCTGCAATAGGATTACAAAATAAAATCAATTATGTTAAAATTATCAGTTATCCAAAAAAAAAAATTCAAAATAAGTTCATCACCCCTATTTTAAAATACTTGTACTAGATCTAGAACACAAAGTGGCCTCTGTCCAAGCCTATCTGTGACAAATAAAAGGAAATCTTCCTCAGAAAAAGATAATCATTTCTATTCCATTCTTTCTTAGCAACTTGTATCCATAGAAAAAAAGATATTCCTAAGTATTTTGAAATCTGATGCTTCTGCTATTTAAATCATGGCACAGTTAAGTGGAAAATCATTTGGTGAATGTAGAAATGCATAGGCCAACTCTACCCTTCAACCTAACTCAGAAGTTCTATATTAACATTACACTCGACTTGTAGAGACGACATGCAGAGATTCTCTTCCCCTGAGAAGAATTCAGAGATTCATTTTCTAAGCAATAACCTTGAGCCATTAAGGTAACCACTAGTCAAATGAAGTTGAGAACCCTTGGTTGTGATTTTAGGGCTAATTCTGTGTCAACACTTTTTTTTTCCAGGAAAAAGATAAGAAAATTGAAGGAGTAGAGTACCAAGGAAATGAAGTAGCAGAAAAACAAGTGGATGGGGCCAAAAGTAAACCAGGAGATGAAACAGGAAAAATAGAGGACAAGCTCAAATGTAAATCCACACCTGTTACAGAAGGAGTGTCCCAACCTATGCCAAATGCACTCCTACCCAGGGGAAACACTAAAGAATCACTTATCATCACCATGACCCCTTCCTCTAATGCAGAAGAAGAAATTCTTACAGTTGAAATCAAAGAGAAGGCACAGTAATAAATGCTTGATTTCATAAAAGTCTAGGCATTTTCCTAAGGGCAGAATATCCAGGAGCATAGCTTAAATGAATGAAAGAAGAAAGGTTTTGTTTCTTCTACTTCTGAGATCTTTCACAGACAAATCATTGGCTTACTTGAATTACTCTTGAATTTGATTTGAAAATTCTATTTTATATAAGAATATCTAGAAGAATATTAATAATCACTCAGATTTATATTGGTTATTACCTTGATAATTTTACTCATTTTTCATTTCTTTTTTCTAGTTCCATTTGTTTTCTTCTCCATTTGGTCCTTGCTTCTTCCTATCATCCTCATTTTATCTTGATTCTTAATTGGCTCTTGGTTCCTCTTATTTTCTGGATAAACCCCACCTTGTAGCCCTCTCTCATGTGACCCTATTTAGATATATATGCCTATTTCTCTCTTCTTTCCTCTCTGTCTACTTTACCTTGATAACTAATGTGGGTTTAATTACCATCAAAAGTCTGATGACTTCTATTCAAAGATTAATGACCCTTCACATTAATGTACATATTAATGGTATTCACAAAACCAAATAAGAAACAGGCCACTCAACTAGAAACAAACAGGAGTCTTGTAATATGCACTTCAGATGAAAAATGTCCCCATACAAAAGTCTAAACTCAACATACATATTCAAGCACTTTGGAAACTAGCCAGATCTAACTTTTTTTGGTAGATTAGAATAATATGGTAAAAAAAGGGTAGAATGTAACTTTACATGATGTTCTAAGGAAACAAATTTCATACTCCTATCAGTTTCCCTACATAACACACAAAACAACAATTCAACCAAATAATTTGATCTAAACTACATAAAATTGAGTTGCAAAAGCAAAAAGGAAATTTTTGCCTCAAAATAACCACTGGAGTTTTTTTTTTTAATTGAATGGGAAGTTTTGTGAAATAATGGAGCATCAAAGGATCTCAAACAAAGGTTCAATGTTCAGATGAGTATGTTGTAGATAGTACTTAACTATGTGGCAACAGAGGCCTCTTACAACTCCAAAAATCTGTGATTCAATGAAGCCTGTAAAAGGATTTTTTATTGTTGTTAGACATTTGGGGCTTGTTTTAGTTTAATTATTTTTAAAAGGAATCAAATCTCCCAGGCTTTCATACAAATTGAAGATACATTACTGAGCCATTTCTTTAAGGTCTTACTCTGAAGGATAGCAGATCTAAAATGTACTGATAAATTCAAGCCCTAGGAAAGGTTTCAGGATCAGAGAGACAAGCTGCATCCATGAGTCCAATTGAAGTATACTTAAAAACATGCTGAAAAAAAATCTCTTAAGTTAATTAAACACTTTAGGATGCTGGCTTGATGACTTAATTAGTATCAATTAAACTAACAAAATCTGATGTCCTTAGGAAGCAGATAGTGACAGATTCTTCACAGAAGAATCATCAGAATTTTAAGAGCTAGAAAAGACTCATTAGAAGTTTAGAGACATGTAGGCTTCCATTTTAATAAATAACTTCATTTAACTAAAGAATGCAGAAAATAAAAGAAAAAAGTTTCAAGTTCTTAAATTAGGAGTTTTTTAATGAGTAAAGTAAATACAGTTAAGATAAAAAAGGGAAACTATAAATGGGGGGGGGGAGAGGGAGGATAATCTTTGCATGAAACACTACTGATAAAAGTCTGATGTGTGGTGTATGTATAGAAATTTTAAAACTAAGATCAAGAAGCATCCTCCAATAAATATTTGGTCAAAGAATATGAACATTTTTTTGCCAAACTATAAACAATTATGTGAAAGTTTCAAATCATTAATGACAGAAATAAAAGTTAAAACAGATTTTGCCTTATAGTGAACAAATTTTCAAAGATTAAAAAAGATGGAAATATAGTCAATGTTGGAGAAGCTATAGAAAGACAAACACTCATCTACTATAGAGAGAGCAGTGAATCTGCCCAACCATTAAAGAGAACAATTTGAAATTATGCAATAAATCTCTGAATTGTTCATGTAACCTTTGACCCAGAGATCCCACAATTAGAGAACCAAACAAGTTGTACTATATAAATGTACTAAATAAAAGTTGGGATATTACTGCATTTCAAGAAAAAATTAGAAATTCAAAGGAATGGGAAGACCATAAAATGATAAGTGAAGTAAGAAGAACCAAAAAATGATAACTGACAACACTAAAACACAGCTAAATGCCTTGTAATTATAATGACCAACTTGGATAAGGAAACAGAAGAGAAAATGCATCAAGTTTTCAATAGGAAGAAAATGAACCAGAGATGGAGAATGTTTTATAAGGTTTTGAGCCACTCCCCTGTTGATAAATGATCAAAAGATATAGAAAGTTTTCTAATAAAAAATAATCCAAACAGTTATGAGAAAATACGTTCCAAACAATTGAAAATAAGAGAAATATAAATTAAAATAATTGGAAAGTATTTACCTCACACTTAATAGAAAAGATGACCAAAAAGTACAGGGACAAATATTGGAGAGTGTTCAGGAAAAAAGGCATATTGTTGATTTGACATTTTCAGTTATGGCGTCTTGGCAAAGATCCTGGAGAAATTTGCCATTTCCTTCTCCAGCTTATTCTACAACTTTAAAAACTGAGGCAAACAGGGTTAAATAACCCTTATTTGTAAATGACTTATAGAACAATAGTATTCGATTACCTTTTTATAACATAACTTATTCAGCCATTCCCTGAATGTAATAAATGTAAATAAATATAATTTTCCAAAAAGTTCACATCGCTAGTAGGGTATCTGGTGGCAGATTTGAATTCATGAAAATGAGACTTCCTATTGATAGGGTTGTGAATTGGTCCAGATATTCTCAAAAGTAATTTGAAAATTATGCCCTTTAAATCACTAAATTGTGCATGGCATTTGACCCAGTAAAAACACTATTAGCTTTACACCTCTCAGAGATCAAAATAAAGAAAAAGAACAACATATAGAAAAATATTTAGAATGGCTCTTTTTGGAATGACAAGGAAAGACATCACTTGAGGAATGGCTGAACATGTTATATGAATGTAATGAAATACTATTATGCTATAAGATGATCAAAAAAAAATCCAATTTCAGATATTTAGGGATTTCCTTGACTATGCCTATTTGTTACAAAGACTTTCTTTTGTTTCATTGAGGGGCAAGGGAAAAGGAAAAAAAAAGCTTATTAATTGAAAAAATGAAATAAAATCATATACTTTCAGATGAAGTATCTGTTTTACTTGTCTTTCTTTTTTATATGTGGAAGATCACTGGTTAGAAATGGATGGAAATGACAAAAGTAAAAATGAAAATAAAAATTTTTTAAATACTTTCAGAATATGACACAGATCTAGATATTGAAGAAGCACCCATAAGAAATATAAATGATGAGTATACAACATCTCACTACTCTTAACCTTCAACTCTCTGAAGCCTCATCATACTCTTGTCCACTCCTCTCCACCACATTCTGTTTCTCACCTGCAAGCAGTTGAACATCCTCACATATAATCATTTCTTTCAGTCCCTTCCACCAAAGGGATGGTGAAATGGTTAATAAGCCTCTCCCTAGCAAAGAATGCTACTAATGCAGCTACAGAGGCTAAAGGAGGGGGCTACAACTCTCTGAAACCATTTTGATACTTCATCAAATTGTTTTTTTAAAAATAGGCTTTTCCCTATAAAAATCTAAAAAGGGAAGGGTGAAGCAAGCCAAGAAACAGCCATTAAAATCATCACATTCCTGACTTTCTAACACAAAAATCAGGAAGAGGAGGTCGCTTAATGTATGGTCTGGAAGAAAGCTTGAAAATTGCATTTGTCAGGTGCTCAGGAGCCAGGGGAAGTTTGTGTTGGTTAATGAGTCTGCAGAACAGAACTAAGGGCAGTCAGAGGGTTCAGACTATAGTCCCCAGCCCCTCCTACTGCTCTGCCCAAATATAGCACTTGCAGAAGAGACTTCTCATTCCATCAGCTGATTAGGGCCTACCTCTTTGACCCCAATCAGCTAAGAGAGTCTAGATTCTGCAGCACATGCCTTCATTTCCTCTGCTCACACAGCCCCAAACTTTAATATGTACATGAGTTGTTTTGTTAAGAATATTATCAATAAGTTGTGCTGAAGTCTACAGCCTACTCTGCCAGCTCCAAGTCATGGTATAGAAGGTTTTAAAAAGATAGAGTCCACCACACATGCAAAAATGTTTGTAGCAGCCCTTTTTATCATGTCAAGGAACTGGAAATTAAGTGGATGCGCATCAGAGAAGGGCTGAATAAGTTATAGTATATAAAGGTAATCTAATATTGTTCTGTAAGAAATGATGAGCAGATTGATTTCAGAAAAGCCAGGAAAGACTCACATGAACTGATGCTGAGTGAAGTGAGCAGAACCAGAACACTATACACAGTAACAACAAAATTATGTGATGATCAACTGTGATAGATTCCAATTCCAACAGATTTGGGATGGAAAATGTCATCTTCATCCAGAGAGAGAGCTATGGAGACTGAATATGGATTGAAACATAGTATTTTCACCATTTATTTTTGTTTTCTTTTTCATTCTCCCCTCCTCTTTTTTTGATTTGATTTTTCTTACACAACATGACAAATATGAAATATGTTTTAAAAAATCAAAATAGAACAGAAAAGAATATTATCAATAAATGTAGACACATAATACTAACAGTTAATATTTATCAAGTCCTCTAAAGTTTGCAAAATGCTTTTCCATGAGATATCATGTGTCCCTTATGTAAACCATGTGAGATATTGGCTATCATTTTTATTTTACAGTTGAAGAAACTGAGGCAGAAAAAAATGGCTTGCTTAAGGTAACAAAGCTAGGCAGTGTCTGAGACAGTGTTTAAAAACAAGTCTTCCTTATTCTAAATCCAATAGTCTATTCATCATACTACTTGCCATAAAAGCCTTAAATGTGTAATTTTTTTGTAGATATTAACTATGCTAATTCCAACAACCATGAGAAATGTTTGGATTTTTTCAAATTATTGTCTTCTTTCAATAGACACCAGCCCCAGAGTTCCCATAAGTAAGTGCTAAAGGCTTTGGGATGGGGGAGGAAGGAGGAATCTGAACCTGTGATTTTTTTGGTATAGAGACTTTTTTTCCACTAATATCTATCTCCAAAGCATCTAGAATTTATAATTTTAAGGAGATAATTGGATCTCTTCAAAGTTAAGTGATTGCCCAGAGCCACATGGTAAGTACTTGTCATTGGCAGAATTTAAACCTAAATGTTCTTGACTCCAAAGTCAACCTCCAGCCCCTTAATCATGACTCTCTTGCCAGATGTTAAAAAATACAAAAACCTAGATGAGTGTTGAAGGGAGGATGGGAGAGTCTTAGGAGATGGATGGCTGGGGGAGGCGAGGGTTGAATGGGATCCAAGGATAAGTAGAAAACAGACCAAGAAAACTGAAAGGAAGAAAAAAATATATTTCCCTGATTTTTTTTATCCTGAAGATTTTTTCATTTTTGTAGAGGAAGGAGAGAGTTTTATTCTAATCAATCTATAATCTTTTTTTTTGGTTTGTTCTACATTTTTAGAGGATCGATGATACTGTGGATGATGTCTTGACTCTAGGTTTAAGTGAGGCAGAGTTGCATAAAGTCATCAACCTCACCCTCTCTTTCTGAGCCACTGAAGTCCAGTGGCAAGACAAAAATCAGGATGACTGGGGATGGTCTAGGATGCAATAAGTCACCCTGGAGTCTTCAATGTCTGACAAAGCTCCTGAGCTCTCCACAGAGCTTGCTTTAGCTGCCTTCAGGGCCACTGGAGCAAATTGTTCTCATCTACCCATTCTGCCAGGGGAAGTCTTCACATGCTTGGAGCAAACATTCCCTCTAACTCACTAGCAGATTTGAGGATATTGGTTACCCTCAATCTGGTTTAGCCCTTCTTCAGTAATAGTTTACCCAAGTGTGCTGCTGGACATATTATAATTTCTTGGAGCCACAGATGAAAGTAGGTGACAGATCACCTAATGGATGAACATCCCTGAAAAGGACTCAGCAAACTTTCACACCAGAGGTGCTGGCCTTCCTTGAACACCCTGTATATTCCAAACATCTATTAAGCACCTCCTAAATGCCTGGGGTGGTGCTAGGTGATGGAGATACTAAGAAAGATAAAAGACAGTCCCTGCTCTCAAAAAATTCTCAGCCTAATAGGGAAGACAATATATAAACAATCACATGCAAATAAACTATATACAGTATAAATTGCAGATAGGGAAGACAATATATAAACAATTACATGCAAATAAACTATATACAGTATAAATTGCAGATAGGGAAGACAATATATAAACAATCACATGCAAATAAACTATATACAGTATAAATTGCAGATAGGGAAGACAATATATAAACAATCACATACAAATGAATTATATACAGTAAAAATTGCAGATAGGAAGACAATATATAAACAATCACATACAAATAAATTATATACAGTAAAAATTGCAGATAGGGAAGACAATATATAAACAATCACATACAAATAAACTATATACAGTATAAATTGCAGATAGGGAAGACAATATATAAACAATCACATATAAATAAACTATAGACAGTATAAATTGCAGATAATCCACAGAGGGAAGGCATTAGAATTCAGGAAAATCAGAAAAAGCTTCGTGTAGAAAGTAGAATACAGATAATCAATAGTGATACACCTTAGCATATAGGAGACATCAATCAATAATTGCTGAATAACTATGAGGCAAGATGGTGTATTGATGAGTGCTCAGGTACAACTGGATTTTGAAGCCTACCTTGACTTTACTACTAATTGTGTGACCTAGACAAATCATTTCATTTCTCAGTATCTCATTCTTTGCCTCTGAAAAGACCAATATTATCCTCCTGGCTCTTTCACAAACAAGACACCCCCTCTATCAGCTCCAGACATTTTGTTCCCCCATGCCTGAAATACTCTCCTTCCTTTGACTTTTGACTACTGACCTCCTCAGCTTCTTTTTAAGTCTAAACTTATTTGTAGGGTGTGTTCAGAGAAGGCTAGTACAGCTGGTGTGAAGGCTATGGAGCCCTTTGCAGGGCTGCTTTCCACCTTTGGTGTCCACCTGAGCCACCTAGCTCTCACCTGTGGCCCCAAGAAGCTGTAGCACGCACAGTGGCTGTATCATGGTAAACCATTTCAGCAGACAGGCTAAATCAGGCTGAGGAAAATCAAAGGGTCTCAAACCCTACTGTGAGTTAGGGGGGTGTCTCTCCCAGACATGTAAAGACTTCCCTAGCAGAATGAGTGGATGAGAACAATTTGTTCCAAGGCCATGAAGGCAGGTGAAGCAGGTGTTGTGGAGCACTTAGAGATCAAAGTCATCCATCGCATCTTAAGTCATCTTGACTCTTTCCTTCCACTAAACAATAATGGCTTTAGAAGAGAGAGTAAGGCTATGACTCCAAGAACTCTGCCTCTCTGAAATGCAATTTATGCACGAGTCCAAAGACATACCATTTGCCGTTTCTACCTATCTCAAAGCCCTGTGGAGATAGGCAAGTGACAAAGCAGCAAGTGCAGATGCTAGAGTCCTCGTTAACAGGATGATTCTACATCTGGAAAGAAGTCATTTACCTGAGAGCCAGTGTGGCTTCAGAAGGAGCCAAGGAACAGCAGAGATGGCATTTACTGCCCAACAACTCTCGGAAAATGCCAGGAGCAGAGCAAAGGTCTGCATTCAACATTTGTAGTTCTGACCAAAGTCTTTGATACTGTCACTTGTGAAGGTTTATGGAAAATTATGTCAAAATTAGGTTACCCAGAGCAGTACATGTATAGTAAGTCATGACGGCATGATTGCCCGGATTCTGGAAAATGGGCGATGCTCTTCAACTTTCCCAGTTGCCAATGGAGTGAAATAAGGCTGTGTGTTTGCTCCCATGCTTTTTAGCATCATGTTTTCAGCCATGTTGTTAAACACCTTCCATGAGGACAAACATGGAATCAAAGTCAGCTACTGCACTGATGACAAATCAACTTGAAAAGGCTACAAGCCAAACCAAAGTGGAGGGATGTTGGTACATGATTTTTCTGTTTGCAGATGATTGTGGACTCAATGCAGCCTCTGAAAGTGAGATGCATCAAAGTATGGATCAATTCTCTGCTGCTTGTATGAATTTTGACTTAACAATTAACACCAAGAAAACGCAGGTACTCCACCAACCAGCACCACACCATCCTTCTGTGGAACCATCAGTTATAGCAAATGGCAAAGTTTTGAATGCTATAGATAAGTTCACTTTCTGGGGCAGTATATTTCCCAGGGATGTCCACATTAATAATGAGATCGACAAACACATTGCCAGAGAACTAGCTTACTGTTTGGTAGGCTCCAAAGGAAAGGTATTAGACTGGCTACCATACTGAAGATCAACAGAGCCATTGTGCTGACCTCATTGTTGTATACCTGTGAAACCTGGACAGTGTACCAATGCCATGCCAGAAAACTGAAAAACTTCCATTTGAATTGTCTTAGGAAGATTCTGAAGATATCTGGCAGGATGAGATACCAGACACCGAACTCCTTCCTTGAACTAAATTGTCAAGCATTCCAACTTTACTACAGAGTGCACAACTCCATTGATCTGACCATATTGTTCAAATGGCTAATGAATGTTTGCCAAAAAATAATCATTCTATGGAGAATTCACACAGAGCAAGAGCTCACAAGATGGTCAAAAAATAATAATACAAGGACACTCTCAAGATATCTCTAAAGATTTTTAGAATCAAGCATGGTGTGCTCTCATCAGAGAAGGTGCTGTGCTATATATGAACAAAGCAGAATTGAATTAACCCCAAGGAAACACAAAATATACAAAATTAGAGAAATCACACCAATGTTCATATGAACTGGCAGAGCATTCTAAGCCCATATTGGTCTGCTCAGTCACAGTTGAACACACTGTAACTCAATTCTAACATAGTGATGTCATTTTGGTCCTCTTCGAAAACAAAGGACAAGTCTAAACTAAAATCTCATCTCCTACAGGAAGCCTTTCCCAAACCCTTTCAATTCCAGTGCTTTCCCTCTGTTATTTCTTATCTATCCTACATAGGGATTGCTTTATATATATTTGTTTGCATGCTGCCAGTCCCTACTCCTTCACCCCCATAGATTGCAAGCTCCTTGAGGGCAGGAACTATCTTTTGTCTTTTCTTGTATCCCTGATGCTTAGCACCCTGCCTGGTACTAAATAAATGTTTATTAAATTAAATGTTTTCCACTAGTTTTGATGAGGTTGCTCAGATGTAGGAATATGCTGCAGGCAATTTGAACCAGCTGCTGAGAGTCAGTTGCTAAATTTTCATTGTGAGCATCAATGTAAATCAATGCTTAATGTATTGTACTGCTGATTGTTTAGACTTTTAAAAGTGATGGAGAAAGTGTTAATAATGCATATTAAACTTAAACATGCATTGTATATACATTTTTTCAGAGACCTGTTTGTTAAACAGTTATTAGCAGAAGCCTATTCAGAGCTAAATATTATAATTCTTTGCTCAAAAAAAATGATATTTATTTTTTTAAAAACTTAAGTTAAATGATGTAATTAAGTAAGCAAAATAAAGAGAACAATATACCTGATGACTACAATAATGTAACTATAAAGAAACTAAAATGGAGCCAAAATCTTAGCAATCATAATTTTGTTTTTAGCAAACAGATGGTAAAAGACACTTTTTGCTCTTCTGTTAGAAAGAGGGCACAGAATGTTGTATATTCTGTCCATTACCATCACTGTATCAGTTGATTTTGCTTAACAATGTGACATTGGATTTTTTACAAAGAAATATTTACCAAAAAATATACAAAGAAAAACACACTGTAAGGCTCAAGTCCCAGGCACCCTGGTTTCTCAGAGCTTTCTTGCAAGCCTGGTTTGGTTGCATTACTTTGCCTGCAATGTTGGCTGCAAAGTTACCATGGCTCAGACAACAAGGGCCATATTGATCACTTCTGTCATGTGGAACTGAAGACAAAAATGATAAGAACAAGACAGAAACAAACACCACCAGACTTGTTTCTCCAAATAAAGGTAAAGAGAAGTAAGCCAAGAAAGACAAGCCCTTCCCTTTTCACTGGTTCATTTCATGACACCCACATTGGATGTAGTAGAAATAAGCCCCTGAAAAGAACACAGCTAAAAGATGGAAAAGAGAGCAAACACCTCAGGCTCAGCTGCAGACAGCTGATGCAGACAGCCAGTCAAAGGAGATATCCTCTCAGAAAAAGCAGGCTCCATATTGGGAAAACTGGACATACTTAAAAGATGCATGGAAGAACCTATGAAAGATCCCAATTAAAGACAAAGATATATTCCTATAAAATTTCTGGAAATCGTTTTGATTTAAAAACAAAAGGCATCAATAAACCTTTTTTAAATGGTATCTATTTAAGGTAACTGATGTCAGGCAAACAGAATATCAGTGCTTGCCACTGGAAAGTTAACCCATATTGTAATCATTCAGTCAATTAATCATCAGTCACTAAAGATGAACTAAATGAATTGTTCCATACTGGCATTCATAATACTGATGATATCTAGCAGCCACAATACTGGCAAGAGAGTAGCAATTTCAAAAAATAATATTCTCTCTCGTAATTTTTTATTTCTTTGCATTATTAATCATTTTGTAAATCTGGCTTGATTCCTAGTGAGTCATGTAGTTCTTTCAGAATAAATTAGCAGAAATTAGATAATTTAAGTAGTCATGAACATTAATCATTCTCCTCCTTGAAAAAATGATGTTGGACCCATAAAGCTCACATAGGGATTGTCTACAGATGGCCCTAGCCCTGGATTCCTCGAAGCTCTTAGGCTAATCTTCCATGATCTTCCTGGCTCCAGAGCTAACATTCAGTCTCTCTGTGGTAATGATTTAGAAAGAAAATTCTGCTGTGGGACAGATTAGAATACCGGTTTAAGGACACCCAAGTGGCTTAAATGGGAAGTGCCTTTACTAAGAAACTAGAGAAAACAAAGCAATCAAAATTGAATTGCAACATTTTTTATGCTTATATCATTTTTAAAACATTTTAATCTTAGGAACTGCTTATATATAGCACAATTTAAGATTGGAAAAGAACTTTATATTATCTGTTTTACAGGAGAACTGTTCAGTTCTGCAAATATGTATTGTATCTAGGATATACTGCAACATATTTAACATATATAGGACTGTTTGCCATCTTGGGGGGGGGGGGGATGGAGGAAGGGAGGGGAAAAATCGAAACATAAACGAGTGCAAGGGATAATGTTGTAAAAAATTACCCTGGCATGGATTCTGTCAATACAAAGTTATTATTAAATAAAATACAATTAAAATTAAAAATATATATATTATCTGTTTTAAAGAATTTTCAAAAAGTACAGTGGAAAGAGCATCAAATGAAATGATAAAACATGGGTTCCATTCCTATCTCTGTGCCTTACTTTTTGTAGGAATTTAAGCAAATCATTTCCTCTCTTTGAGTCTCAGTTTCCCCAATTGTAAAGCAAATGGTTTAAACTCAATGATCCTTCTGTATCCAAATGTAAAATTCTATAATTCTACATTAGCAAGATGGATACCCATTTGCTGAGTACAAATTTTTTAACTCATCAGAATGTTAAAACATAAATATTCAAAATTCCAAACAAAACTAGATGAGTTGGCACCACTTCCTGGTCTTTTGAAAACCTCCCAGAACCTGCTTTCTCAACTGGTTTTCTAAAGAGCATTGCATTTCCCCTCCATGGCCATTACTAAGTACTATAATAAGGAGTGTATTTTTCTCTCCAGCTCCTAGATGCTCTTTCCCCTGATCTTTAGACTTTTACTGTTGCTTCAATTCACATCAACAAGTAACAGAAAAGCCAGAATTTGAACCCAGTATCACAGATTCCAGAATCCAGGCTCCTTTCATTACACCATGCTGCCTTCCTACTTTACATAAGTTACTATACTTCCAAATCCTTGGAATTTCTGTCCTTCTTCCCAATTAATTCCAGCCTCTATTGATCTACCAGCTTTCCAGAGTTAGTTGTTAAATTTTCATCACAAGCATTACAAGGCTCATCTCAGAAATTAGCAAAGACTAAAAATCAGGGCTTGATTTATTATCAAGAAACTGATGGGAAAAAATGCTAATGATGTGGCGAAAGATGTGTCCATCGTACTTTTCTCTCCAGAGAAAGTTTGTTTTAAAACATTACCAGCACATTCTGTCATCTTCCTTCCCTAAACAATCTTTCATTTTTTATTTTGTTGGGTTTTTTTTCTTATATACAAATATGTTGTCTCCTCTAATAAAAGGTAATCTCCCTCCCACTGTCACTTAGTAAGTAGTTAATAAATTCCTGTTGATTGATTAATTGATCTCTTCTTCCTTTGGACAGCTCAAGATAGCTCCATATGAATCTCTTAGAAGAGATAAATCTTGAAAAGCTTCCCAAATTTTTTTAAGTCAACTATTTAGACATCAACTATTTAAGTCAACTCTTTAACCTCCCTGAATCTCAGTTTCCTCCTGGTTAAAAGGTGAGAGTTGGGCTAGATATCCTCTAAGATTCCTTCAAGTTCTAGATCTGATCCCATAATCCAGTATCATTAACCAGACCTTAAAATATTCAGGAATCCAAAGCACAGTCTCTTTAAGGCAGTAAATAAAACCTGGTGTGTGGGCCACATCTGAGCCAGTGAATGATTCCCTCTGGTTCACTGAGGGCATCCCCAAGAGTTATTAACATTGTGCTTGTTATATGATTACCTCTATATGTTATTCTTGTGTGTGGCCCTCAAAACTCAGCATGACTCATAAAGTGAACCTCCAGTCAAATTGCCCACCCTGTTTTATATCAATGTCACAGTATTTAAAGAAACAAAAACTTATTTCCTTTATTAAGGAAAAAAACCCTTAAGCTAGGAATTATTTGTAAAATGTACAACTATACCAAACTTTTGGTATTAAAACAGGCTACAAACTGTAAGTAAGTCCTCTCTGGGGAAAACTTTTTTTTCTTTTGCATTGCCCCAAAAGGAATACAAAAATGCATGTATACTTAACAGTGAGTATTTAATAAATGTATAGTAATAAATAACAGTAATGGATACTCTTAAAAGCTTTCCTCTGAGCATCTGCTTTATTTCAGTTGCAGGCATTAGTTGTAAAATTACTACATAGACATTCAACCAAAGTCGAGTCTGTTTTCAGACACTGTATGCTATTTGATATAAAATTTGGGCCTGTTTCCTAAGTAATCTACTTCTCTGTAAGACTTTCAGAAATCCAGGAGATGTTATTCATTGTTTTGAATTGGAGTTAATTATCTCAACATAGTCCCCAAATCATTTAGAATTGATCTTCCCAAGTAATGCAGCCCTACATAGCATTCATGCCATTTGTGGATTTATGAGTAGATGTATTTTATTATTGTTACCTCTGCGAATAGGGATGATGGTAAGGTCAAAAAGATATGTGTTATATAAGATGTTATATCTTCAGGCAAAAATAAAATTATATCCAAAAGGTCATCTATCCTCTTTATAAATAAACTAGGAGGGTATAAATTATGACATGGAAGAACAATGTCAAAGATATACAACCAGCATTTTAATTTGTATGATATAATAATTTTCTCTCAAAGATAGCTTTGTGTAATGTTAAGAGCCCTGAGCTGGAAATGGGAGATAGGAGCTATGTAGTTTTCAGCCATCATTTTATCCATTGCTTTGTGTCTTCATCTATGAAATGAAGTTCATCAAGATAATTTCTAAACTTCCCTCCAGTTCCAAATTTCTTGAAGAACTTTATTTCCAAAATGCTCTAAGTAGTTCTTTAATGTGGGTTCTAGATAAAGAAGCTTTTAGCAAGTAGGTGTAACAATGCAGAAATAGTCACATGATCCATAATAATCACATGATCAAGAAAATATAACCATAAGCAAATTAGGGAAGCTTTTTTGTTTGTTTTTTTAAAGATGGATTACTCCAGTGAAGTGATGCCAGGAAGCCAAAAAAGCTATTTAACTTGTGTGATGTTCTGTACTGAAACAATAAGTAATCTTCCCAACATCAAAAGGATAAATAACTTTTTTTGGAATAGCAAAAGGTCTTGAGAGAGAAAAAAAATTAACAAAATAATGTCCAAATTTCAGGGAAGGTGAAAAACCAAAGAATAATATAAGGACATGAAAATAACTCTGGCTAAGTATTTGCAGTGGCTTTGTCCCTAAAAGTTGAGGGGGGAAAAGATAAGTCACTGATCCACCAACCTGCTTTCTGAAATATTTATCACTTTTAAAAAAGGAATTTCCAAGAAAAAGTTGAATTTCTCAAGAGTTCTTGAGGAATTGAGTGGACCACATTAGAAATGCATTGGTGTTCTAAACCTTAGATAGCACTCTAACATGAGATTTTAGATTTTAAGGTCTATTCAGAAAGTGAAAAATAAAGAAGACATAGAAAGATCAATATGGCTGCCCATACCTACTGATGGGCTGAACTTTGAGACCTCACTTATTCATATAGGCAAAAAAGGGGTTTTAATAGATCTTTATTACACCAAAAAGCGAATGTTTTCATTTCTGTTGTAACAGAACTTAAAACTGGGGAAGATAAATTCTATGAGCCTAAAATCCCCAAACAAACACAAAAGTCCTTTTTCCTCTGAGTTTTTAGAAACTTCTGACCTGCTATTTTCCCAAGCATTTGCTTCCAGCAAGCTGCAAGTTCTTACTAGGGACAAGTGCTTGCAGGTGGGTGGGGCTGTGGCTGCTGCCGCCCTGTTGCTTTAGCTGCTGATCCCTTGTAGAGAATAGCTTCCGGAGAGTGCAGTAAGGGACCCCAGGGTTGTGATGGCAAACGCTGGCTTGCGTTTTCATACAGGACCCACTAGTGAAATCTGATTTCAAACCCCTCCCACCTTTCCCCATTTTCTCCTAAGAGTTGATTTTAGCAGATTATTGCCATGGAACCCTTTTCCTTAATCCTTCTTCCGGGGTCCCAGAAACGAGAATAAAGGAGGCGGCTCAGGAAAACAATTTTTTTTCACCTTTTCTATACGACAATTTTTTATTTTTAAATAAACCATATGACTGCTTAAAATCAATTGCCTGAATCTTATGAATAAGGTCGTTTCAAAGCAGATTTTTTAAAAACAAAACAAAAATTTTTAAAAGGGGGGAGGGAATCAGTCCAACTGAAGATTCCCATGATTTTTATATTTCAGAGCAATTTTCCCTTTTTTTTTTTTCCATGACCTTAGAGCAGTACTGAATAAATCACTCAAGAGTTTACGGCTTTTTCAGTAGCGGTCTTAAAGTTTGTAGGAAAGCGCCCTCTGGTGACCATGGAATATACTGCAATCTCCTGGAAAGCATTCCATGGGCACCAAAACTGAGAAAGATCTCGTTGGTGGCTTGAAAAGAGCGCGGCTTGGTGGTAAAATAGTCCACTATTCTTCCCTGCTAGATAATCAATGCATAATTGAAGTGAGTACCTACTTTTCTGTAGGTTGCAGAAAGACAGCAAATGAGCCAAACATAGTAAACTATTGCTAAGAACAGACCCACCAATGTCACATATTGGGCTAGGTGATGAGTGTTTTAATTGAACCAAAAATCTCTGACGCATGGGAAGAAAGGAAGGAAGGAAGGAAGGAAAAAAGGAAGGAAGGGAGGGAGGGAAGGAGAAAAGAAGGAAGGGAGGAAGGAAAGAAGGGAGGGAGGAAGGGAGGAAAAAAGGAAGGAAGGAAGGAAAAAAGGAAGAAAGGAAGGAAGGGAAAGAGAAAGGAAGGGAGGAAGGAAGGAAAGAAGGGAGGGAGGAAGGGAGGAAAAAAGGAAGGAAGGAAAAAAGGAAGAAAGGAAGGGAGGGAGGGAAAGAGAAAGGAAGGGAGGAAGGAAGGAAAGAAAGAAGGGAGGGAGGAAGGAAGACAAGGGAAAAGGGAGAAAGAAAGAAAAAGGGAAGGAATGCACACTTGGAAAGTATATAAGCAAATAAAACAATTTCACTTTTCAGCATAATACACAGCATACTGCTCTGCTCTATGCCCCCAAACAAAAAGTTATAGGTATTCTGTGATTATGCCCTATTCTTCACCTCTTCCCACAGCCATACTATTTCCTCTGTTAGAAGTCTCCCCTCAAATGTTCATTGGATTGGATTAGAATTCTAATCCTAAACTGTCAGAAGCTATCCTTCAAAGCCCAATTCAAATACCAGCTTCATAAAGGAAAAGATAGGGAATAAGCTACATAAAGGATGAATAGATAATCATTAACAGAGGGAAAGCACTAGAATTAAGAGTTGGGGAAGGCTTCCTGTAGGAAGTGGAATTTTAGGTGGGCCTTAAAGGAAGCCAGGAAGGTCAGTTGTCCAAGATGAGGAGAGCATTCCAAGCATGAGGGATCCCAGAAAGCATGCCCAGAACCAAGAGATGGGAGTATCTTGTTAATGGAAAAACATGGAGATCTAAGTATGTGTACAGGAGAAAGATGTAAGACTGAGAAGGGAGGAGAGCGTCTGGGTTATGAAGAGCTTTGAATGTCAAATAACATTTTGTATTTGATCCTAGAAGTAATAGAAAGTCCCTGGAGTTTATTGAGTTGGAGGTGAGTGATATGATCACACTTGATTTAAGAATATTGCTTTAGGAGATGAATGGAGGATGGACTGGAATACGACAAGACTTGAAGCAGGCAGGTTCACCAGTGGACTTCTAAAATAATCCAGTCATTAGGTGTGAGAGCTTTGAATTAGAATAGTATCAGAGGAGAGAAAATTACAGAAAGAGATGTTACAAAGGTGAAAACAATAGACCTTAGTAGCAGTTTGGATGTGGGAGATGATAATTTTTTTTTTTTTTTGCTGAGGCAATTAGGGTCAAGTGTTAAGTGTCTGAGAACAATTTGAACTCAGATCCTCCTGACTTGAGGGTTGGTGCTCTATCCACTGCGCCACCTAGCTGCCCCTGAAGATGAAAATTAGTGAAGAGTCCAAGAAGTCTACTAGGTTGAGAGCCTGAGGAACTGGGAGAATGGTGTTTCCCCAAATAGTTAATAGGGGAAGGTAAAAGGTGAGGAGATTTTGGAGAAAACTTGAGTTTGAACATAATGAGTTTAAGAGGTCTAGTGAAAATCCAGTTTCAACTGTCTGAAAGGCAGTTAGATATGTGTTTGAGGATCAATAGTTTGGGGCAGGATAGGTAGATTTGACAATGATGAGCATGATGCTAGTGATTAAATCCATGGGAGCTGATGAGATCACTGAGTGAAGAAGTACAGAGGAAGAAAAGAAGAGAGTCCAGGACAAAAATCTGAGAGATACCTATAATTAGAGAGCATGATCTGGGAGGAGATTCAAAGGAGACAAAGAAATGATTAGATAGATAGGAGAGAGAGTTTATCTAGTTTAAAAGTTGTGCTAGGAGAGCTACTCAGAACTATGCTCAAAAAGTTATCAAACTCTGCATACCCTTTGATCCAGCAGAGTTACTTCTGGGCTTATACCCCAAAGAGATACTAAAGAAGGGAAAGGGACCTGTATGTGCCAATATGTTTGTGGCAGCCCTGTTTGTAGTGGCTAGAAACTGGAAAATGAATGGATGCCCATCAATTGGAGAATGGCTGGTATATGAATATTATGGAATATTATTGTTCTGTAAGGAATGATCAGCAGGATGAATAGAGAGGACTGGAGAGACTTACATGAACTGATGCTAAGTGAAATGAGCAGAACCAGGAGATCATTATATACCCCAACAACAATACTATATGAGGATGTATTCTGATGGATGTGGCTCTCTTCAACAATGAGAGGATCCAAATCAGTGCCAATTGATCTGTAATGAACAGAACCAGCTACACCCAGAGAAAGAACACTGGGAAATGAGTATGGACCATAACATAACATTTCCACTCTTTCTGCTATTGTTTGCTTCCATTTTTGTTTTTTCTTCTCAGGTTATTTTTTACCTTCTTACTAAATCCGATCTTTCTCATGCAACAAGATAACTGTATAAATATGTATACATATATTGTATTTAACATATACTTTAACATATTTAATACAGATGGGACTACCTGCCATCTAGGGGAGGGGGTGGAGGGAAGGGGGGCAAAAGTTGAAACAGAAGTTTTTGCAAGGATCAATGTTGAAAAATTACCCATGCATAGGTTTTGTATATAAAAAGCTATTAAAAAAATTTTTTTAAGTTGTGCTAGCAGGGATTTAATATAAGGAATATTTCTTTTTAAAAATTTTTAGTATCTGAAAGTATGCTTTGCTGTGCCTTTCAGGAGTTTTTATTCCTCACCTATCTGAGGAAGTCTATGGGGCAGAGGGAGAGTCTGCACATATACCTGTGAAGAAAAGGGCTAAGTTAGGGGAAGGGAAAAAAGAGCTGAGTCAATAATTCTGCTCATTTGAGCTTATATAAAATTCAACTCAATAAATCTTTTAATAATTGCTGTTAGAAATCACTGGAAAACTCAAAAAGGAGGCTTGCTCTTCCTTGGAATCACTCCTACAGATACCACATCTCCCTTATGCTGAAAAATTCCTCACTAAATTCTTTCATCCCTGCTAACTATTGTCCTACATCTCTTCAGCACTTTGAAGCTAAATTTTGATAATCTTTCCACAATAGGTATCCATTAAAAAATGATTATCACGGCAGCTAGGTGACGCAGTGTATAGAGCACCAACCCTGAAGTCAGGAGGATCTAAGTTCAAATCTGGTCTCAGACACTTAACACTTCCTAGCTGTGTGACCCTGGGCAAGTCACTTAACGCCAATTGCCTCAGCAAAAAAGAAGAAAGAAAAATATACATATCATTATTATTATGCTTTCAGCTCATTACCACAATAAAGGAATAAGGAGAATTAATATATAAGGCTGGATGATGCAAGGACCATTGTGGGCATTAAGGCTTCCATCTATACCTACAAAAATAAATGCAATTATCATACTTCAAAAAAAAAAAAGGGGGGGGGGCTTTGGATAACAATCAATACTAAAGGCCTGAGTTTTAGAATGGGCAAAGCCAATATTTAAATAGAAGTGTAGTTATGGAAAGATCACATTAGTACAAGTGTATGATTATGATTATGATTTGGTATATCTTCCCCTGTTGTTCATTCATTTCATATTCAACTCTTCATAATCCCATTTTGAGGGTTCTTGGCAAAGATTTTGGAATGCTTTACCATTTCCTTTTCCAGTTCGTATTTATAGATGAGACACTAAGACAATCAGGTTTAAGTGCCCTGAGTCACACACGTAGTCTCAGAGGCTAAATTTAAATTCATGAAGTTAAGTCTTCCCATTTCCAAATCCAGTCCTCTATCTGCTACACACAAGCTATCCCAATACCTTCCCATAATACCAAATACAGGAGTCACATTGTTCAGGCCATTTCTGACTACAGGAAGATGACCTTTAATTATGTTGTGTAGAAATATCACTCATGTAGCCCTTTCAAACATCTTTTCTTCTTTAACTTGGCTTAAGACTATTAGTTTCTTAAGGGCAAAAACCTTATCTTATGTCTCCCTCATTACCTGGTGCAATATCTTTTACAGTAATAGTCATTTATTAAATATTTATTAAATGCATGAAAAAAATTCAGTTTGGGTAAATTCAAGAAAATGACAATATTTCATTAAATATTTTACTTTTCCTCTGATTCTTTGGGTATCATGTAGAGAGGGCAAGAGATTCAATAATAAAACCAAGACACCAGACTACTTTCATCCAGAATCAACTTTATCATAAATCAAAGGGAAAATACATTTAAAATTCATAGCCATATATTAGAGACTATTATACATATTCCATATATTAGCAAACACAACTTTTATAAAAGCACATGAATAATCTAAATATTATTCTCAATCAAATTATTAGGTTACCCTGTTGTATAATTTACTCTGGCACATCACGAATATTAAAAGAATTTTGTAAAAAAAAAAAAAAAATAGCAAGAGTTTTGTTTTTATTGTTGTTTTAGAAAAAATAAATTTCCAAATAAGTCAAGAGATGAAAAGTGTGTCAAAAATAGAGCATAATATGGTAAAGGTATCAAGTTTGCTTTTAAAACCATATGGGGGACCATGAAACTAAAAGTTGGAGAATCACTTGTCTGAGATTTACATTTCCCAAGTTTATAAGATTTCATTTCTTCAGTCCTACCACAAGGTGGCACAAACTAGTTAATGTGTACAATTTTCTCAAAACAAAAACCATGGAACTCAAGGGTTTTTCACCTGGTTATTTATAGTCGTTAAGATGACATGATCTATTTGGTTTCAAGACATCCTATAATTAATCTGACAATATCCTATTTAGAAACATGAATGCAAAAAGGTAGAGATCATTTAAAAGACAGAACAAACCAAACATGGCACGAGATGGGTATTGAGTTACTGAAACTATACATTGTTCATAAAGTGATGAAAATTAAGTGTAAATGCTTTTAACTCAACACATAAAATAGGCAGCTTATTCTGCCTCAGGAGCATCTAACTATGAACTCAATGACATTAGATTGCTTGAGAGGAATATTCCAAGTAAAAGAATAGTATAAAAATAGGAACACTAAATCTATTTTATCCACAGTGTCATTGGCCTTGTGACCTGAGTGATTTAAATGCACTGTGCTTCATTTCAATGTTAAATTCCTTTTTTAAAAATATCTAACACTTAGCACAGTGTCTGGCACATAGTAGGTGCTTAATAAATGTTAATTGATTGTTTATTGATTAAATTAAGCTAGAAAAATTGGGGGCCAATTATTCACTCTACAGCAAGGAAATAGTCTAAAGGAAGGATTTTCCAAAAGCTGTAAGACCAAAATAAATAAGATGCTATTAATTAAGTGATTTATCTAATTAATAGTGGTCTGTCCAATCTCAAAGACTTATACAAAGTTCTACAAGGCCAATCATGTCAAACCATGTCAGCTAGTCTACTCAGGCAAACATAATATGCCAGCAAAGAAGATCCACCTCAGTTTGAATTGTCCAATCATTTTAAAGAAGCCACAGTCTGTTAATCCCAAATCCTTTCTTCCACATTACAAGGAAGGTTTATAAAAATAGGCCTAAATGATGGAGATTTTTCAACAAGATTAGAAAGCTAGACTAAAGGATATATATCCTTATTTATATGTGTATATTTGGACCAACACTAAAAACTATTAACACATATACATACACACATACACACACACAAATATACTTTATTTTCATGTAAAATATGTACTGGTCTTCAGTGTTGCTATTTTAATATGCATAAATACATGCTAATGGGCTTATAAATACATGTATGTTAATGGATTTAATGCTGTTTTATATATACATATGTTGAAGGTATTAGATGTGTTCAGAACTTTGATGTTGGGTATTTTTTCAAAGCAATTCATGAATACACAGTGTATTCTGAAGAAACAGCCCTCAGAATGAAGAGAATTCTACTTTTGAATAAAAACAGAGTTAGCAACTAGACCTGTGATTTGATTGTTAGAGAAAACTCCTTTCACTAGTGCAAGATTAACTCCTTCTCTGAAACATAAAGTCTGAGAAAATTACTTGCAGCACTGAAAGCTGAAGCAATTTGTCACATATCTGGTATGTTTCCAGAGTTAGACTAGAACCCAGGTATCTTCAGCTCTGAGGCCGGTTTTCTGTCCATTATCACAAAGCCTCCAAAGACTTAAAACAAAATTAAGACTTCCCAAATGGGGTTGATGACTCAAAAATAATTTTTCTAAATTCCAAAAGATTTCAATGCTTAAATATAACACACATCCTGTGACTAAAAAAAAGAAAATTCTTATAAAATGACAGATTCATTAGTAGGAAACCATTATTATCCCTCAAAAATAAAAAATATTTCCCCTGGCACTGATTAACATGTGGTATGTAAGAAAGGTAGAGCTACAGGAAGAAGCAAAGGTTGTCTGGCTTCCAGGACAATGGGGGCACTAAGCTGTTCCTAAGTGCATTATAGTCAATAAGTCACTATCTGGAACAAGAGGCTCTCATTCTCATCAGACCTGATTTATCAACCACAACACTAAAGCTCACAAAACACAGGCTGACATCAATTGAACTCCTTACCAACTGAGCAGATCTGGAACCACAACAATAACAACAAAAGCTTTGTCTTTAGATTTCTAAAGAATCTTTCATTTTGCCTGAAGCAGTTTTTCAAAAAGATTCATTTTCACCCTGATCATCTTCAGAATCTTCTACAATGAAAAAAATTTTTAAAGAGACAAAAAGGCAATACAGTATTGTCTATGACAGGTATCTATTCAATGATTGTTTAATAAGAAACTAAATCTGTACTTTCTCCTCAAGGCAAAAATATTAATTTATACAAGGATATGGCTTAGAGATTGCAACACTATGTAGAGGCAAATGAAGAAAGTTGACATTCCACTGGCAATAACGAGGTATACAAAGTTCCAATTAAAGTGCCCCCAAATCATCTCAGTAAAACAGCCTTATCTTGATCAATTGTGGGAGTCCTCGTGTGAAATATATATTCCAACTGGGACAATAGCAAAGCTTAGCAGTTCATAGGTAACATTTATTCCAGTAATGTGACACCATCATTCACAAATTACTTTATCATATTCAAATCAAATTAACGTAAAGCAAAAGTCATCTTACTGTCACTTTCTAACTCACACATGCCTCAGTCAATTCCTACCAATTACCAATTATTAAACTGATTACACAGAGATTCACTTTCCACGTTTAAAAAAAGAAATCCACAAGCACATACAAAAATGATATTCCAAAAGAAATGCATTAAACAGATATGGCTCCACATCAAAAAAATAATCCTATCACACACAGGGAGGCCAGAAAGGGCTACAAGAAACAACACTGGTGAATGCATGTTGGGGGAGAGATAATGCATCCATGGCTCCACCTGGCACAAAGGAATTCTCCTGGACTGTTTCCATTACTTCGTAGCAGGATTCTTCGGCGGGAGCAGCTTATAGGTGTTAAAGTAAGCCACCACTTGTTGGGGAACCTCTGCCAGGACACACTGAGCAAGGGCTTCCTTTGGAGACTTGTTTAAAAAAAGAAAGAAACAAGAAAAAAACAAGCAATCAAACATTAAACAACTATTAGTTACCTTAACTTAGAAAAGATTACTTGACGCTAAAAAATTCCATTTCTCCCTCAGTGACTTGAGACCCATTTCTTATCTTGGCCATCATCAAGATAAGGAATGAGATTGTTAAAGGCCTTGTTGACTTGCTTTTTAAAAAACAGAAAACAAAAAACACTTTGCATTCTTTTTTCATGCCATCATTTGTGATAGGACTGGAAAAACAACACTCAAGACTTGTTTTCCTTAGAATGGAAAACTAATAAATGACTGAGCAATAAACCTGAAAGAAAAATGATCATTTTAATAGTCTTTTTATTTTTTCCCAGTTCCTTCCCTCAATTCCTTCCCTCACCTCCCCCTACCTCAGATAGTAAGCAATTTGATATACGTTATACATGTGCAATCATGTACAACATATTTCTATAAGAAAATTAATTATAAGGGCAAATTAAGCATTTTCTTCATTTATGCCTCTCAAGCTTAATCCCATTAAGAAAATGGCATTTTCAGCTAGGTTATTAAAACTGCCACCATATACATCTAAAACACTCGCATAAAAAGAGTGAAGTCCTCTTATATTAAGAAATTTGAAAAATGTCAGGCAAACCAGGGAAGAAATTACCAGACTTTCTAACGGGATGGATGAATTCTTAATCAAGGGTCCTAGGACCCTCTAGAAATCTGTTGAAACCTAGGGTTCATGATGCTAAGAGAAGTGAGCAGAACCAAGAGATCATTGTACACAGCAACAATAAGATTATACGATGATCAATTCTGATGGACACGGCTCTTTTCAACAGCGAGGTGTTTCAGGCCAGCTCTAATGGTCTTGTGATGAAGAAAACCATCTGTATCCAGACAGAGGATTGTGGGGACTGAGTGGGGATCACAACATAGTATCTTCACTTTTATTGTTGTTTACTTGCATTTTGTTTTCTTTCTTTTTTTTTCCTTTTTGATCTAATTTTTCTTGTGCAGCATGATAATTGTGAAAATATGTATAGAAGAATTGCATGTGTTTAACATATATTGGATTACTTACCACCTAGGGAAGAGGTGATAGGAAAAGAGAGAGAAAAAAAATATGGAAAACAAGGTGTTGCAAGAGTGAATGTTAAAAACTATCTATGCACATATTTTGAAAATAAAAGGCTTTATTTTAAAAAAAGAAAAAAAATTTAAACAAAAAAAGAAAGAAACCTTAGGGTTCAGGGGGTCCATCTGTTTTCACTCATCTTAGACTGTCTTTTAAATCCCATCCATTTTATTTTCTGTATTTAAAAATACAATTCTATGGTGGGGAGAAGGGGATGGAGGGGAGAGACTGCACCAGATTGCCAAGAGGATGGTGATAGGGAAAAAAAGATAACTAATCTTTGTTCTAGTGATTAAAAAAATGAACTTCACATGTGCAATGTCCCAGAAAATTAAGGGACCCACTAGACCACTTCCCATTTGCTCTCATAGTTAAGTCCAGAGTTGTTTTACTATATCAAAGGAGTCTCTGATGAAAAAACCACTAATAAAGATTTTAAAAACATGGAGGAAGCAAGATCCCTACGGCTCAAAAGCATCTGCAGATGGATATCAGCAGAAATCTCAATAATTGTATGAAGAAAGTGATATGCTCACCCTAGCTAAAGAATGTCACTTGCATTCCTCCTGAGCATAGAGATCTATTCAATGGACTGGCTGTGGAATACCAGAGATCGTTAATCAGGAGACTCAGCTCCACAAATTGGTGGGGGAGGTATGGGGTAAGAGAGAAGAATATAGAATAGCAATACTCACATTCTGGAATTGTCTGAAAGGAACAAACTGAACAATGTCTCTGATGGCAGCCTCGCCAGTTGGGGCTCTGAGCGCTCCCCCATCACCATCAAGAAACTCCATTGCACTGAAGTCTGCATCCCCAACCCCAACAATGATGATGGACATGGGAAGTTTGGCAGCATTCACTATGGCTTGCCTGGTTTGATCAAGATCTGTGATCACACCATCAGTGATGATCAGGAGCACGAAATATTGCTATAAAATAAGACAAGTTTTATTACTTTCATAATCAAGTAGATTTGTCAGCAAAGAAAAACTAAGCAGCAAAATGGTGCAGAAGATAGAGCCTGGATCTGCAGTCAGGAAGATCTGACTTCCAGCTCTTCCTAGAGCTGTGAGGCTGTAGAAAAATTCCTTAACCTTTCTCTGCCTCACTTTCCTTATTTGAAATGGGGATAACAACACCTAGTGCCCAGGTTTCTTGTAAGGATAACATTAGATTATGTTTGTAAAGGCACTTTCCAAAGCTTAACACTTTAAATAAATGCCAATTAGTAATAGTAATAATTATTATTATTACTGTAATGATAGAGAAGAGGTGGTATCCATTTAACAAGCAGAACCCAACACAAATAAAACAAAAAGTTATCACTAATTCCTCTGCTGCTTTATCATGCTACTAAAGTTACTTCATTTCTTTTCCACTGTTTCCCTACTGCTAGAAAAATCCTATAATAAAATCTATTAAGTACTTAAGGGGCAGCTAGGTGGTACAATGGATAGAACACCAACCCTAAAGTCAGGAGGACCCGAGTTCAAATCTGACCTCAGACACTTAATACTTCCTAGCCGTGTGACTTCAAACCAATTGCCTCAGCAAAAAAAAAAGAAAAGAAAAGAAAAGAAAAGAAAAGAAAATCTTCAAACTACAGGTTGATCTGGCACAGAAAGCAAAAGAAAGGCTATTTAAACTAAACTGCAAAGATTTTTTAAAGAGCCATAATAACAGTCCATAAAATTGGATTGATCTTAGGGTCCACAAAGCCTATTACCTCACTGTCAGAAAAGGCGAAACAAACCACTATTTCTACAAAGAAAAAGAAAAAAAAATCATCTTTTTAGTTTTAAAAATTATTAGTAAATAATCCAGAGGGAAAGTTGTAAACTTTTGTTATTAGTCATTTCAATTGTGTTCAACATTTTGGGACCCCATTTGGCAGATATCCTGGAGAGGTTTGCCGTTTTCTTTTCCGGATCATTTTGTAGATAAGGAACTGAGGCAAATAGGATTATGTGATTTGCTCAGGGTCACACAGCTAGTTTTAAACTCGGATCTTCTTGACGCCAACACTCCTACTGGGTACCAAATAGCAGACACTTTACTCCACATTTGACTCCATATCAGTTCATACATTTTCCCCATCTTCTACTTTATTTCTCAGAGTGATTGTTTCTGAAACCTCAATATTTCATTATATTCATACACCAATAAAGGATATCAATTTTATTTACTTTTCTTTACTACCAAAAAAAAAGATTCTGCCTGAATATCTTCGTATATATGGGCCTTTCTCTCTTTGACTTCCTACCTAGGAATGGGATCTCTGGCTCAATTTGAAAAGTGCTTAACCCAGAAATTGGAAGATAGTAGGGTTTATAAAATGTTTATTTGTCCCTCTCCATTATTTGTGATTTGGAATATTCTTTAACAAGCATTTGTGAAGGGCTAAGCACAAGACATGATTATTAATTATCTACAATCTTTTTGAGAGTTACTTATTCACATTCTTTGATCACTTTGATCATAGGAGAATGACTCTTGAAAGGTAACTGCCTTCTCATAAAGAACAAGAGAACATTGTATACAGTAATAACAATATTGTCTTAAGAATTACTTTGAGCAATTAAGTCATTTTGATATTATAAATACCCAAGTTACCTACACGGGATATAGAAAGGAAGATCTATCTGTATCCAGAAAAAGAGCTGATAAATAGAAGTATTTATAGAATGACACACATATAGATATATTTTACGTACACACACACACACACACACACACACACACACACACACACACTTGTCCTAATGACAGCTATCGGGGAAGGAGGAGGGAGGATGAAGGAAAAGTTTTGAAACAAACTTTCATAGTTAACAAATAATTTCTACTACTGTAACTTAAGAATTAGACAGAATCTTAGAAATCATCTTGAAAAAAATTCCTTTTTTTTTTTAAATGGAGGAAATTGAAGGTTCAGAAGAGTTAAAGACCCAAGTCACACAGGTAGTATGTGACAGAGCTAGAATTCAAGCTCTGACCCCAATTCCAGCATCTTTTGCACAACTTCTACATCATAAAAGCCACAACCAAGGAAGAAATACACCTTCTGACTCAAAACATTCCACTTACTGATGCTGTCTGTTGCTGTGTGGCTGCAGCAGCAAATCTGGCCACATGATTTATTATTGGAGAAAAGTTAGTTGGCCCATAAAGTCTTATCTGAGGAAGACAATTCCGATATGCTTCTATGATGCCTTGGATTCCTAGAGAACAAATGAAGGATTAATTGTTATCAAGTATGTCAGTAGGCTCTAAGACTTTTCTTCAGCTAGCATTTCAATTCAGACTTTGTGAAAAGACCTGTTAATTAGAGTAATAAAAGAAATACTAACTTTTTTGAAGCAAAGCAGTAAAACTGATTTTAATTTATCAACTTACCATTTCATCAAATTACAAACTCCTTTTTGGGGATGAAAGAGCCAATGAAAGAGATTTCTATGAAACTTAGATTCAGTGTCAAATTAAAATAAGAAAATACATTCCCTTATCTCCAATCAAATGTGTGAGGACCTCTATATCTTTGAAAACGCAAAGTATTGCTAAAAGTAAAAATATACAACACACAAATACTGGACCACATAGAGTTGAAACACATTTTGGAAAGAATTCATTGAATTCAAAGAATTACTTACAACTGAGAGGCACCATGGCATATTGACTGGTTCTAGTCCTATCTCTGATACATACTGGCTATGTGAATCTGGGTAAGGAACTTAACTTCACAGAGGTCGTAGGCAAATTCTGAAGGCTATCGTTGCAAAAAGAAGGTGACAACCTCTTTTGATACACAGAGTTTTCTTATCCTGGAGTTCCCCAAAGCAGTAAAATCACAGGACTAGTTCTTCTGTTCATCAGAGTCAAAATAGCATATACATTTAAGAGCTTTAAAAAGTCAAAAACGCAATGCAAATATAAAATGATATGACAACAATAATATGATCCATAATAATATTTTCTGTCAGAATTTGGATAAAGTTTTCATTATATTTTCATTATTTGACCTAAAAATCATAAGAATTGCAATTTTTCTAATTTCACAGAAATTATTGCTCCTTGGCTTTTTCCCCCTGACAACCAATTATAAAATTTTCAGAGAAAAGCTTCAAGTGATTAAAAAAAAAAAAATCACTGCCACTGAGATTTTCAGCTTATTAACTTCTTATTAATTGTGAAAACTTACCATTACAGAAGGGATTTGCTAAGTTAAAGTTTAAGGGAAATTCATGTGATACCTGTCAACACACAAATGAGAGAATAAGGTTTTCTGCACATTTCAGTGAGTAAGGTACTCTGAAGGGTAAAATAATTTCTTACCTGCCATTGAGGAGGTATCTGAGCTCCAAATCCAAAGGCAGGAAACATCTTATCACTAAAAATTAAGTTTAACAATATGTAACGTTTTACTCTCTTTAAATATCAACCAGATTAATGACATCTCCATCAGTTTTAGACATCCAGTAAGGACTAATAGAAAAAATTAAAAGGACATTCACTCTAGAGTTAACAGATCTAGAAAGAAATTGATATCACAGACTCTTTCTAATACCTATATATAAAGAAAAACTATTATTTAAAAAAATTATTGAGCGAATAATATAAAAGCCATCTAGGCCCTATAAGTACAAAGAAAAAAATTAAATAGTCTCTACACTGAAGGAAGTAACAAAGCTCTATCTACTCTACCTCATTTCTTCTGATTTTTTTACTTTGTACCCCTAATGCCTAAGAGTGTCTGGCACACAGAGGATACTATGAATGAACCCAAAAAAATCAGGTAATTTTTTTCTGGGCAGCTATAAAAACCAGTGTCATCACTGTTCTAAAACCAATCAACAAACAATTATGAAGTACATTCTAGGTGTCATAATTTTTCTACAACTAATCTATAAACATTTATTAAATGCCTCTTATGTATCAGACATTTTACTAAAGGAGTTCACTCACTATTTGATGGAAGAGACCACATGCAAATAAATATATGCAAACAAGTTAAATACAGGATAAATGGGCAATAATTCAAAAGAGAAATTGCATCAGGAGTAAGAGGAGTTGAAAAAGCCTGTAAAAAAAATTAGATTTTAGCTGAAACTTACGCATCATAATCCTGAATGACCATCCCAACAGACCAGATAGCAGTCAAATATTCATTAACTCCATTAGGGCTGATATAATGAAGAGAGTCAGGAGATCTAGGATCACCATTTGAGCCAGTAAAGTCTATTCCCACCTGCAATAAACAATAGTGTAACGTTTACCAAGCCTGGAAGGCACCAAACTACTTGGATTCAGGAAAAATTTCCTGTACCAAACCCAGTTTTCCCTAAATCTGTTGCTGACAGTGCCCTAAGAGCAGACATATGCCTTGGAATTTCTGGAGACAATTAAATCAGAGTGTTTAAAGAGAGCATTTCTTGGTGTCATCACAAAACTCTCTCTCAAATTATTTGCATAAAACATATACCTGCTGTTCCTGTAATTCCAGAAGCCTTAAATCATAAATTTCTATTACACTCAGGTCTTAACTTTGTGGATTTGCTATGACTGTTGCCATTTTCAGTGAACAGTCCTCTAAATTACTATTTATTACTGAATGAGTACAGATTCTATACATGTCTGCTTGCTCTCAGGAATGACAGATTTTCTTGTTCATAAAATAGAAAGCTTGTGACAAGTTCAGAAATTGGGTCTGGGCAGAGCATTTTTAATGAATTTATAGAAAATCTGGTCACACACCCACTTACAAATAAACAAAAACAGTTGTAAGACAGGCAGTAAAGCCTTTGTATTATAGTCCACCCTATAAAACCCAGCTCAATATACATTGAAATTTATTTCACGTACTGTAAAATTCAGCTGACATCCTCCCATGATGTAGTCAAGGAATGTGCATTCCACTGTAATCTAAACACAGAGAGTTAAAGTTAAAATCCTCCCTTTGTAAAATAGAGAACAAGGAGTTCCATTCACTTAGGTTTTGAAGAGGACATAAATTAATCTTGTTGAGCCAAATTGAATAAAAGGTAAAATGTAAATACATGCAAATTAGTGCTAAATTCTAGTTAAGATGTCTCTGCTTCACTAACCCCTCTATCCCTGAATTTACAGTTCCTTCCCAATACATGGGAACAAAGACTCATGTTACAGTATTTGCAAAGCTAATCCATTTCACCTTACTTTCTTTGCCAACTCCCTAGTAAAACACAAAATTTAACACCATGCCAACTTACTCCATTCTGGTTGGATTTTAAGCACAGAAAGTCAGCCCTCTGATTATCAGTCTTTCAGTTTTTCTTATTCCATTGAAAGGCCTTCTAACAGTAATAGTGGTACATTGGTTCAACATCCCAGAGATGTTTTAGATGGGATTAAATGTCAAGTTTACATTTTTACTTTTTTTTTTATTTCTTGCTGAGCAATTGGGGTTAAGTGACTTGCCCAGGGTCACACAGCTAGGAAGTGTTAAGTGTCTGAGGCCACATTTGAACTCAGGTCCTCCTGACTTCAGGGCTGGTGCTCTATCCACTGCACCACCTAGCTGTTCAATATTTTTTATTTTTAATGGAATGATTTTACTTCCAAAAAAAAGAGCATCATTACTTTCAGGATATCTCAACCAAAAATGAGAAAAAGCCAATCATTAGTTTTAGAAACTTAACAGTGGATAAAGTAAAAAAGGCTTGGTTTGTAGTTCTCAAACCCATATCCATCAAGAAACAATTCTTTTAATGAGTCTCACAAACACATACTCTGAAAAAAATATATTTTTCCCTCCTCACATTACAACCATTATTAATGGTTGAAATATTAACAAGAAGGACAAAACTGGATGGAGCTCTTTGAATTCCAACAAGCTTGGAAAATGCCAAGTCATCAGGCACCGTGTACCTGGGATGATAGGCCATGGTTTTTATCTGCCTTCTGCTGGAAAAGTACCAAATATGTAGAGTGCCCCACAAGCCTTTAGGCAAATACCCCAACACCTTCTAAGACGTTTCGACTCTTAAAATAGATGAAAATCTTAAAGATTTTGCTGTAACTCACTATTCCTATTTTCCTCTCCTTCCTGAAGATCTCAAAAGTAAAAAAAAATTCAAATACCTAGACACACAGCACATTGGCTCAGGGAATGGGGATGACTATTCAAATTGATATCAAATTAAAGCAACTAGCCCAACTAGTACTAACCTCACAATGTTTCACACTGACAATACCAGAATTTTTGTAGCTTTTCTTCTTCAGTCTCTTCTTTTCATTGATGCATTCAAATTCAATCTATAGGAATTAGAAAATAAATGTAAATTACAAAAAATTCCATTACCCTATCAGAAGTCCTGGTAGGGATTTAAGATGATTTTTCCTTTTCTCAACATCATATCTTCATTCCTATACCAAAAAGTTCCTGAGCCTGAATAGATTTACTTATTCATCAAGTATACAAAATATCACTAACAGTTATTTTTCCTATAATTGGAACAAATTTAGCATTAGATTTGTCCTAGCTATAACAGTATAATCCTTGCTTTTCTAGAGCAGAGAAGAAAATGCTTAGAAAAAGAAACATATGACTATGAGAATAAGTGGCCACAAAACATTGAAACTACCTCTACCAAATAGTACAAGTTTTTTTAAGAACTTTTTTAATGACTCGATTGATTCATTAAGAGTAAAGCAAGTCCTTCTATCATAAAAGGGCATATTGCTTGTGATCAATAACCTAATAATTCTGTTATCCTACATTCTACTTGCTCTATCTTCTTCATTTAGTTTTTCTTTTCAGACAGTCTCTGTCCATCTTTCAAAAGTAATTTCTATCCCTTAAGACTAACCTTTATAAGACTAATAAAATCTTTCCTGTGTGAGTCAACCTTAGAATCCCATAGCATTTAGAGCTTATACCAAGCTGCATAAGGACTAAATATACTAAACATTTAGGTCATGGTAAATGAAATTTAATCTTGCCTTTATGAGGCAAGACACTGCAGCATTTTGATTATGCCTCAAGATTATTATTAGAGACAGCAATTATCATTATAGGGTAAATTCCAGAAGTGTTTCTAATAACGTTTTGGTCACAATACTATTTTGAATAAACTGGAATTTTACTATATTAGAACACATAAGCTGTCAATGCTAGAAGAAACTAAATTAGAAACATTTTGCCACAGACAAAACCTGTTTTCCAAATATAGGTCATCTCCTAATTCTCTTAACATATTCACAATAAGCCAGAGAATATGACTAAGCTCTTAGTAATAAATATGAATTAAATTCCTTAGATTGGCAAGCTTGGATTTCCAGGTTAAATTCTGATATTCTCATTTGCTTTCAAATCCATCACCACTTTCTACAATTCTTAATTTTTCAACATTAGTGCTTTGTATAATAAGCACTGGGTTTTTCTTAGAAGTGAGCACATTTTTAGTGCTAATAAAATCTTATTAAATCAAAACTATCTTTGTCTTAAGAATTCTTCTGCATCCTAAAATAGGTTCTTGAAATTCATGTTCAAGGGGATAAGGAGAGTGAATTAGATCTGAACATGTGACTCTTTTAAGCCTTTTTTATTTTTTAATTTGTTTATTTTTATTTATTAGTCCTAGTTAAAAAAAAAGATTCAGATTATAAATGAAAAAACAAAATATTGTCCTTGAATGTTCAGCAAGAAATATGACTGCTGATTGTTGTAATATGAAACAACCCCTTATTTACAGAGATACATTACCTCAGATCTGTTGATTTCTCACTGATGATACAAATTTTCAAAAGATTTCTGTGGTCCTGCTGGAAGCAGTTTTGTATAAAAGAAGCCACTTGAAAAGTTTGAGTTCTCAAATATGTAACAACTAATTAAAAACACCCAGTGACATAATAAAAAGATCTTGTGCCTTTCAGTCTAATGCATTCTACCAGGATCACTTGAGAAAGACTGCAAACACTGAACCATCACAGAACAACACTCCCCATCAAAGGCCACAATGGCATCACATAAAGCCTGATTGGTTCCAAATAATTTTTTCCTTTTTTCAAAGCACCTCTGCCTTAGTTACTATATCTAAGCCTCAGACGAAGTGACTCAAGATCAAAGAGAAGAAACAGACAACAGAATTTGCCTTTTACAACCAAAAACACACATTTCCTCATTCAGAAGTCTGATAGAGAAGAAAGAGTACACATTAGAAAAGTCTAGCCCAGTTATGTTGTAAAACTCAAATTCCCCCAGTTATATAGCTAGTTCTAAAAAACAGATTTGTATGAAAAGGTTTTTCCTGTTAAAACTTACCTATAAGTCACCACTAAGTCATATATAGTAGGATATAATAGCTAGGAACTATGACATATTATGCTAATATAGAAAATATATTATTTATAGAAGGTATTTATAGATTACATATATTTTATATATAATTTTATATATTATGATGCATTAATATATAATGTAAATGCAAATATAAAATAAATAATGTAATAATACAACATAATATAAATATATAAATTATATTATATATATGACATACATAATGTATAATTTATTATATATAAATATATCATCTGTTAATATGCTTTATATATTGTATGTCTTGATATATTTGTTGCTATATGTTGCAATAAGCTAAAGGAACTTCTCTATTATTATATTAATTGTTTCAGAAGCCTACCTTAAATAAAAAATTAACACACTCTTAGTGGAAATATGACCATCCATTTACCTATCCTATCCTTCATAGGATCCTAACTAAAATACTATTCATTACTTCCTACTTTTAGAATTTCTAATTTTCGTTAAAGTTCATTTCAGGTATTACTTCCTACCAAGGCCAATTAATTACTTACTAGCATCTCCTTGAAATTATCTTAAAATTATTTTGCATTGCCTTATCTGTAGACCTGTTGTTTCCCCCAGAAGAATGTAAACTCCTCAAAGGCAAGCTTTAATCTCTTTTTGTCTCTGGATCCTCAGTGCCTAGCATAGTTACTACACCAAGTAGGAGTTTATTACAATATTCACAGACTAGATCAGGGATTTTGCACTTCACACTAATTCTATCCAAATTAGAAAACCAAGTAAAGGATTAGTGAGAGAACCAATGATACATAGTGTGCTATCAAGGAAGAACTAACCTGCTTCATTTAGAAAAGTATTAGGAACTATGTTGGATCAAATACATATCTGTTTTAGGAACAGCTTTATAGAAAATTATGCTGAGTTACCACAGAGTGAAATGAGTTCAGTGGAAAGAATCAGAGTGGAGCTAAGGTACCCAAATGGTTTTATTGCAACCAGATGTCTCTCCTAACAAGGCCTCTCCCTGAGCAAATGCTTCATATTTGAATGCACAAAGAGCATCGATTCCTCTTTCTCCTGAATGAAAAGGAAAAGATGAAGAGCCAAACAGAAGATATAAAATCTATCTTAAAAAATCAAATTCTAGTGTAACATAAAAAAATGACACCCCCCTAGGCTTGAGCTAAAACAACAAAAATTCTACTAGGCCATACATAACAATTAGTTGCCTACTAAATTATAAGACTGAACCTCTAAAATTAAATATAAAGTAAAAATGCCAACTCATACCTCATGTCCTTTTGCCAAACTTATATTCTATGTAAATATAAGGGAGATACATGCTGGACAGTTTATCACATTGAGACAAAATCCCAACTACAAAAGTAAGACCAAATTAAAAGAGGTACATACAAATTTAAAAAGGTACTTACAGGAGAGTTTCGGGAGGCTTCCTTTAGTTTTGTCATAGTGGTTTGAAAAGTTCCAATAAGATCATGAGATCCATCATTATCATAATCATAACACTCTACCTGAAATTAAGCATAATCAAAAATAAAAATCATTTCTGATTAACAAAGGCATATGGGAATAAATGTGATCTGATAGCACCTACCTTTTACCTCTTAGGATACCAAAAACTTTGTATTTAGGCATTAGAAAGACTTACAAAATCAGGAGGTTTAAAATAGACACTCTGCCCAAATTGTTGACACATACAGCTTAAACTAGTGGGATTCTGCTTCTATGAAAGAGGTATCTGAATACTCACCTATCTCAAACATCCATGGTACACAGAGAGCAAAGGTAAGTAAAACATTTGGATCATTTTTTTTTTTTAAATACAGTATCACTCTCCATCTCCTGTTAAAAATCTTTTCAAATACTTTAACAAGTAACAAAATGAACTGATTTTTTTCTTTCCCAATCTTTCCTAAATTCTCCTGGGGCAGCAGCCAAAAAATCATTGCCCCCAAGAAGGCAAGGACAAAGCTAGAGGGATTTGCATAGACTACACTATCAGATCTTGAGCAATAAACCAGTCATCTTCACTGACTTTTCCCCAGTGAGACTTGTCTGATATCATTTAGACTGCATACGGCTTGATTAATGTCACACTGAGAATCTAAACTGTCAAGAAGAAAAGGGAAAAAGAAAAAGAAAAAAAAACAGAAAACCAACACTGAAATCACTGAATAGGGTACCTCAGTTGGTTGCCATTTGTTCTTCATTCATGCAGCACAGGCTAGTAAAATTTTTGATAAGGGAAGAAAATAAGTGTCTTAGCTTTGGTTTTTATTATCTGCTGGTATCCAGTAGTCAAGTCTCCTTTTTTTCTAATATAAGTAAGATTGCCTACTTTGCAATAAATCTAAGTTTACAGAATTACACAGAATTTTTTCCTTCCTAACCTGGCTAAATTCAGAGTAGGAGGAAATGATGAGAGCCTATCCTAGCAAAGAAAGAACTGCTTTATAAAAGCAGGAGCAGGGGCAGCTAGGTAGCACAGTGAATAGATCACAGCTTTAGAATCAAGAAGATTTGAATTTATAATCCAGTCTTGTATACTTACTAATTGTATGACCCCAGGCAAGTCACTTAATCCCTAAATGCCTTTAAAAAGGAAAAAAAAACCAGAGGCCTCTCACCAATATGGGTTTAAAACATAACAGGAATGCAACAATCTTCAACCCTGTGCATTAATAAATACAAGGATGAGAAGGCTGACCTACATCTTCATTAAGATCTCTCCTACAGTAGTACTATATTGCATGACTTGTAATCTATGAAATACTTTCTAGAAGTACTGAATAGACTACTGGTCCTTATATGAGTTCAAGTCCAGCCTCAGGAACTAGAGCTGTATGACCCTAGGCAAGTCAAAATTGCCTAAAGAAAGAAAGAAAGAAAAAAATCTCTAAATTGTCTAGGATATGCAATCCTCATGACAATCATAGTTAAAAAGTAATTCAATTTTGTGATCTCTGTGACCTCTGCTCTACAAATTAATTTTTTTCCTTCTCATTTTAATTATGGCCATCTATCTTACCAGATATTTCATTCCTAATTTTAACCTGCTTATAGGAGACCAAGAAAACACAGAAAATATAAAGACAGGCAGCATGTTAGAATGGAAATAAGACTGGATTTGGAATTGGAGGCCTATGTTCAAATTCTGTCTTGCTACTTAATAGCCTGTGTAACTTTGGACAAATCACTTAACTTCTCTCTTCATCTTAGTTTCTCATCTGTAAAATGAAGGGATTAGACTACATGGCTTCAAAAGTACCTTATAGCTCTAAATCTTTGACTGTAACATGCAATAACTGATGATTTCATATAATGCTATTTAAAGTCAGAAAGATGTTTCTAGCACTTAAAACACCAAACATTTCCAGCACTTTGCCTGCTCTGCCCCACTTACTCTGTTTCCAAGACCCAAATCTTTATTTTTTTTCCTAAAAAGTCTAGAGTGGAAGGAAAATGAATGACTTTAATTCAAACTTCCTGCTTCTCCTAAAAATAAAAATACAAAACAGAATACAGCTTTAATTGAAAAAAACAAATTTCTTAATAAGTTTCCAGTTGTTTTCCAAAATTGGGAACTTTTTAAACTGCAGATAATAAAATTTCACTTTTCTACATGTACATGCAAATGCTACTTCACACACAAGCTTTGGGAAAGAAAAAAACTTACATAAGATAGATGTTATAATAATGCTCATATATTTAATTTCCTTTACCACTTACCTTCTTTCCAAAAAAAGAAAATCTAGCTAAAATTTATGATTACTTGCTAAAATCAGTGCATGTGATACATTCTGATTTCTTTTCCCAATTAATGTTTTGTGCTTGTCTAGCACTTTCTGATTTCAAAGCAATTTTATATATATATATATACATATATATATATACATATATATATATATAATATATATATATATATATAATATATATATATATATATACATATATATTTCCTTATCCTACTTCTAAGATTGAAAAGACAAACAGTCCCCATTCCCTATCTAGAGGAGCTGAAATTTAGAAAGGTTAAGTGAATTTTCCAAAGTCACAGCTAATTAATGGCAAAGCTGGGCCTTGAACTCGGGCCTGAGGGGCTTTCTGCATATTGTCTAGGTTTTGTTTAAAAAGGGAATGAAGTGGGGAAACATGACTCTGAGTGAAGCTAAGAACACCAGAGGATTTCTGCCCATTTTTCTCCTCAAAAATATCATATATTGTCATTGTCCATCAATAATGAATTAAGAAAAAGCAACACAAGGACACTCTCAGGGTCTCTCTGAAGAACTCTGGAACTGATTGCATGACATGGGAGACACTGGCACCCCTCAGACAAAGTGCTATGCTCTATGAGCAAAGCAGAACTGCAGCAGCTCCAAAGAAATGAGTGCAGATTTAGAGAATTCACCCCAAAATGTTCATATGGACAATTTATGTCCCGCTCATTCTGAGCTCATATTGGTCTGATCAGTCACAGTCAGACATCCAATAACTGACTCTAACACAGTGCTGTCATTTTGGTCTACTTTGAGAAGGAAGGACAACCAGAAGTATTACTTATAAAATTTAAAGTTTAACATTTAAACACATGCCCAGTATACACGCATACACACAGAAAGACACAGAACCAGAGATGCACATAGAGAAATATATTAAAAAGCCCCCACACGACACATCTCCACAACACTGTACTGATGCATTCACATTCTTGGCAAAGTGGCAAGCATGCATGATTATTTGTCCTCCTGTCTGCTTGATGTTATGGAAATGACACATGCTAAAAGCCCAATATTTGGCAAGTTCATAGAGGAACAGAAATCACTGCTGATTTTCATGGCCACTTCTCCTCCCCAGCCTCTCAACTGCTCATTTCTGTTACTCCTCAAAGCATCAGACTTACAGATCTATGAAACTTTCTGAGCCCACTGCAAACACACACACATACACAATTCAGAAGAAATGTAACTCACAATGTAGGCTGTCAGTTTGTGTATTTTTTATGAATGCACAAACTGAGGAATTTTGAAATGAAGAGAGGCATTCACTAGAGAAAGCTCAGAAAACCAGTTTACTTACTATAATAAAATAGCCCATTAAGCATGCCACTGTGAGCAGAAAATTTTAAAAGCATTATTTAATCTTTAACACACCATTAGAAATGAAAAAGAAGAGTCATCATTCAGGCAGCTCCACATTCTCTGCCTGCTCTGATCCTATGGATGGAATCCTTAGTTATTACTCTTTGAGGAAATAGTAACAACTCAATAGATATAATCCTGCATAGAGGCATTTTAAGCTACTTTTTATGGATATTCTTTTATTTCTAGGTTATTACTAATAGTGATGGCTGACATTTTAGAAATCAAATACATTCTCTGTAGGACAAAATTTTATGAATACAAGGTAGAGCATAGTTTTTACATAGTCATTTCAAGTCTAATTAATTACAATGGAATCTAAATTTAATTTACTTTCTTATGCCATTCAAATTTAATAAGAGTTTATGCAGTTTTATGCCAGGAGGACAAACAACAGTCAATCATTTCCTTTTGGATTGTTATGTAGACTTATCCTACTGTTTTAAAATTCTAGATTTAAGAGTCATAATAAATGATATAATTCTACTTTTTGCTGAAAGTGATGAATGACAGTATCAAAACCTCCCTCATTTTTTGAGCACCAGAGTGTGGGTTTCACCTTGGTTTAAACAGAGAATGCATTTAAAAGTTTCCTAGATTCAAAGCAAGATAATTCCTGTCAAATGTGAAGATTAATCAAAAGATTAGATTTTTTAATAAGAAATATGGAGTAAAATTATGACACAGAATTGGTGGAGATAAGGTAGAGATAAGAGATAAGATAAAAGAGTACATTTCATTATTTCAGACTCTCTGATTCACTTCCCTGGACATAGACTTCCTACTCTAGAATTCTCCAAATATAAATATGAATCAAATTCTATATATTTCTGCTATATTATATGTTCCACTTCTTGATATATTGCTTCACATTTTTAAAAAATATGCAAAGACAAAATTCATGTTACCTTAATGGTTTTGTCCATATCTCCATAACACAGAGAGTTAAGAGAAATTTTGAAAGGTCTCCAAACAGGATTCAAGTTGTTTTTAATGACCTATGAAAAGGAATGTAAAGGAATGTAATTAAGTAGAAACAATCCTAATTCAATCAAATTGGCTTTACAAGCACTTTCCTCTTTCAGATTGTCTTCTATCTACTCTTTTTGTTTCTTATACCTATCTATATGTGTTGTTTCTTCCATTAGAACAAGGTTTCTTAAGTGTGGATCTCAATCCCAAATAGGGTAACATAATTGAATGTGAGGATTGCAAAAAATCTGGCAACTATAAAATGAATCAAGTGTTCTACCAATATTAATTCTTTACATAAAAATAAACAAGCACATCTACTTCAGTAGTATGCAAATTTGCTTTCATCTTTAATAAATTATAAAACTATATGAATATCAAAGAATTATTTTAAAATAAATTTCTTTATGATTTATTACCAATAAATGTCTGATTTGCATACCTATTTTATGTACTTTTATTCCCAAAGTCACATAAAAATTTCTCAAGCAAAAAGAGATCACAAGGGGAAAAAGTTTAAGAAGCCCTGCATTAGACTATGAGTTCCATAGCAAGAAGGGGAAGAAGTGGGAGGACAAGACTGTTTTTTACCTTTCTTCATATATATGGTAAGCACTTCATAAGGATTTATTGATTGATTAACTGACTATTGATTTTCAAGTAACTATTAGTCTTCCTTCTTTACTTGCTGAACTTTTTATGCTTTTCTTAAAGAAAATTCCAAGTAGGATTTATTTTCAACCTCTATGAAAACAATACATTAAAGAAACACCATCTAATAGTAATGTTAAAAAAAAAAAAAAAACATTGGGACAATATTACAAAACTTCTAAGAATAACAAAGATGGTAGTCAGAAGGCATGTTTGTTACCACATATATGTAGGGGAAAAAACTAGTTAAAAAATGTAAACTTACAATGCTAGATACTTCATCTAGTTACAACTAAATTATAGCTGCATTTTGGTTCCTTGCTTATTGGGAAACAAGAAGCCAATTACCATATTGATCCAAATATAAGCCACAATTTTTTTTTACTAAATCTAACTGGCATAAAACTAAGTGCAGCCTATAATCCATGTTATTTTTTTCCAATATATAACTATGGACTTGACTTTCATTTGTGAGAGCTCTTGCTTTAAGGAGATGGCCTTTATTTAGTAGTGTGCATGTATCTAAACCAATCAACTAACAAATTAGCATTGTTGTGATTTGACTGTAATATTCCCTAATATTCTTGTAAAAACTAATGGGAGGATGTACTTAATCCTGCAATAGCCTCCAACTTTATTTTTTAGTGTGTGTGTGTGTGTGTGTGTGTGTGTGTGTATATATATATATATATATATATATATTTTGAGGATATATGTTCGTGGGGGGGGGGGGTATCTGTGTGTCTGTGTGTTTGTATATATGTAATGAATAATCTGTGCAGCTCAGTTCTGAAAATCTAGACTTTCATGTTGATTTTTCTAAGATAGAATCCAAGAAAACATTCATGAAAGAAAGGGGAGGAAGAACAATGTACTCAGTGATGGCATATATATATATATATATATATATATATATATATATATATATAATATATATATATATATATGTATATATATATATATACACATATATATATATATAATAACAATATAAAAATATATATAAATAAAATATATATATAATAACAATATAAAAATAATCCTAACCAAAAAAACTCAAGTCAAATATAATAGGCAATCTTGGTATAAAATATTTAAATAAAATAAAAAATATTCCTTTCAGATAACAATAGGTTAAACTACAAAAGTAGAAAGTAGCAGGTTCTAATCAGATAGAGTTCCTGTTTGGGTGATTTTGCTTAACTGATTTGAGGGAATGTAATTGGTGGAAGGATTGTTTGCAAAGTCTCAACTATATCCAGACAAAGGTATCAAGTGAAAGAAAAAGAAAGAAAATGGCCAAAATACTGATACTCAATTGAAAGCAATTTCCTTCTAAACATCTTTTCATTACTCTACTAGCTCACCTCTGTTCTGTGTACCATTAGCCATTGTCCATCTGATGTCTGCTTGTGAAATTCCAGGTAGGGATCAGATTTTCCAAATAAATCCTAAAAATAAAGCAATAAAATCATCTGCAAATGCAATTTACATGTGTTGAACTATACGAAGTTAGTATCATATATAGGTATTAATTAGATAGCTTTTTTTCCCCCTAATTTAACTCCTAAACCACTCAAATCTAGGAGCTAATGTACTAAAAAATAAACAAACTTAAAAATTTCTTTGCTCCTAATCTTCCTTATGACTGATGCAAATGATAACTATTTGGCTAACATGGATGTTCAGTCTATGGACAAAGAGCACAGAGCTCTTTTGTTCAAATACTTTGTTGGCTATTTGTTCTAAACAAATAAGCTAACAAGTAACATTAATTCAGGAGCTCTAAAGTTGATTAACTAAAATATACAAGCTCTACATTTATATATAAATTATATTTAATACTCAAGTACTGACACCTACCTTTTCTTTTCTTAGAATATTTTCTTATTCCCTAAATCTTCTTTTCTATCCTTTACCACAGAGACTCCAAGACACAAACATGTTCTAGATTTTAGTTCTCAGAGCATGAGAACCAAACACACTTTTAAACTCATAACCATCTATGCTTCCTAAAGCAATAGAAGAATGCTCTAGTCACACTTGAATTCCATTGCAAGCACAGGTCTCACCTTCTTTTTCCTTTGTAACTTCCCTAGCTCAGTATTTCGTATAGAGGCTCTGAATTCCATGTATATTGAACAAATTATCTAACTCATCAACAGCTAAATATAAACTGGTACCAGCAAGACATCTGGCTCCACAATTCTTTGTGCAAATCACTAATATTGAACTAAGCACCTTGATTTTCACTGTGGCATTTGCATCACATTGTTGGATAACATAATTTCCTTTCTCAGCATTCCTCAGAGGAATGTTGGTCTTTTTACCACAGTAAACACTTTTTTAAAAGAGGCATGGATAGAGAATACCTAAGTGTACTCTGCATTTTTCCATTTTAACATCATTTCTGCCTTGGAAAAACATAGCTGACTCCTCTGTTTTCTATTTTTTACTACTACTATTTTGCTTTTCTATAATGCTCTTGATTTTACAAAGCTTTTAAGGAGTAATATTTCATCTTAATCCTTATTACCAACAACAACCAACATTGTTAATGTCTTCTCCTTTAACATTATCTTTTATCTACTCAGTACATACTTTGATATGCCTATTTGCATACATGTTATATCCTCTATGCCTACCTTGAGAGTAGGTACAGTTCTTACTTTTTTGTTCTCTACCCACAGCATTTAGCAGAGTGCCTGTCACATAATTAATATTTAATATATTCAAGAAGAATGGTTGAAAACAAGTTTGAGATAGGGAAAGTAAAATAATTTTCATTTTGTGAGGGAATATACTAAAATACAATTCAATGTCAAATGTCAAATACTTGAGCCAAAACTAGAACAAGGAGTTCCTAATTTCAAACCAAGGATATCTGTCCAAACTAGATGATAAATCATCTTCAGATATAAAACAAACAAAAAAAATTAAACTACTTGAACAAATATTTAGAACTGAATTACTATTAAAGATTTTTAAATGAACAGTAATACTCCATATACCTTTTGAGTAAGAAAAGTAAAGTAAGTAAAAGTAAGAAAAATATGCTAAATTATAAAAGTAAATCAAGTAAAGTCTCAGAGATTATGGGTTCAAATAAAATGTGGAGTTGACATCAGATGTAAAATTGGAATCTGAATGTTATTTACTACCTAATCCCTACTCAATTTATACACATCACAATATTCTAGGACTCCTCCTCCTTCTGTTCTTTTAACAAAAGGCACATTACTAAGCTTTGTCTGAAGCCAAATCTTCCTCTAAAAGGGAAATAATTTTATTATTATTACATTATTGATACCTTTACATTCTACCAACCTTGTTATCCAGTTTTCTTGCTTCAATTTCAAATAAGACCACTCTGTTATCCTTTACTTCTTCAGCTGAAATCTAAAGATAGACAAGTTAAATAAGAAAAAAGCAAATTTATATAGGACCCTAGGCTGTTTTTCTAGTATTGACTGATCTTGTTATATAATAATATATTCGACTTTCAGATGGATTTTAAAATATTTAATAATTATACTAGTGTTGAATACACAGATGGGAGAATATAGATGTTTAAGAAAGGTATGCTATGGTTAATTGAAAAAAAATCAAAGAATTGCTCTTATTGTGCCAAACCTACAAAATTTAAATGCTCTCCAAAAGAAAATACATCCAATATTTTTTTTCTTAGCTGGCTATCCCCACCAATTAATGAATGGGTAAACAAATCATGATATATAAATTCTCTATTGCTTTTATATTTGTATTCAATTAAACAACTCTCTATATAGGAAATGACAACTATGAAGAATTCAAGACCAATGCAAAGTGAAGTGAGACAAATCAGGAATATGATTATAAACAAAAGAACAATAAATTTTAATTTGCAAAAATTAAAATGATCAAGTTTTATCCTGGAGAAGAGTTGAGAAATACATTTTCCCCTCTTTTTTTCCTGAGGTGGGAAAAAAAAAAAAAGACAAGAAATATCCACTTTACATCAGAGCAAAAAAAAAAAAAAAAAAAACAACAACAACCAGAAAATGTAAATTTTAATTATAAAACATAAAAATATGAATGCAACATTGTAAAATAATTTCCTATTATTTGGCACCTCATTAGATCATAGCAAGAAATAAATTTGAGAATTTTTAAGAGAAGATTAACCTTATGAAAAACTTAACTTGGACAATTTGTTCTTCTAAGAACTAAACTTGTTTTTTAAAAAAAGTTATGGCAATAAGACCAGGTTTTATTCTGAAATATCTGTGTATAAAACAGAATATGAAATGCCAAAGTTCTTCAAATATAAGAAGAAATGATAGTTAGGATAAGAAGAGGAGAGAACAGGAAATAGAATGGCTACATCTCAAGATATGACCCAAAATATTTTATAAAGATGTTTTTTTCAAACACTTATATAGTCTTATCAGTTTTTAAAAAGTATGCTCAAATTAAAGAGCCAACATGTGCCATTTAGTTTGTGTACTGCTTCCCACTTAGCCAGTCATATTACAGGACTAAAGTTATGCAGGAAATACTATTTCCATTGGCACTAGAGAGATAGGAAAGAAAGAACAGGTGGTGATAGTTGGCACAGGTTTCATAAGGCAAACACACAAATTTCCAGAGCTGCTGAGTTCCTGTTTCTTGAGCATCCAAAAACAACTTCCATTAAGTAAAAGAAGAGACTTCTAGAGCAGAGTTCTAAAAAATCAAGGAATCCCTAGATGACATAAGAATAACCTTTTTGTTTTCTTTTTCCAAATACTTGGAGCCCAGTTCTACTTTGCCATTTGGCACCCCCACAAAAAAAAAAAAAAAAATTCATTTGTTTAGGAGAAAATAATAAAATGTTACTGAAAAACAGTTGTCTCATGGCTTGTTTGATTGGTGGGTTTCTTTTTTCTAAAGAGTTGTGATTTCATTGATTTAAGAAGCTCTGGGAAAGAAACTGTCTTATAAATACAGATTGGAATCTTCTCTGCAAATTGAGTCTCACAATGCCTGGAAGCATAGAAAAATTAAAGAATTCACCTAATGTCATCCAGCAAATATGTGTCAGTGGCAGATATTCAGGATATTACGGCCAATTTTCTAGTCATTACACTATGCTACCTCTTATATAGCTTCCCATAATGTTACTTATGTCTTCTAAATAATTTAACAAAACAAAAGCCTTGCCTTACCGTGATGCTCCCTTTCCCTGCAGGTTTTCCATTTTTGAGGACCAATGGTCGAGTTAATTTCTTACTGGAAACAATCTGTTAAAACCAAAAACAAACAAGCAAACACACTTAAGGAAAATCTATTTTGTTTCATTTAAGAAGCTCTGAAGTGGAAATTTTTCCAGTCATTAGAAATGGAAAATTAAATGCTTTCCTTGTAGGTTTGGAAAACAAAATTTTTTAAAACAGACCTATACATATAACATATTAGAAATTTTCAAAGTGGTTACCAAATAGATACCATCTCCAAAACCACACCAGCTCTTATCCATACAGACAAAGATTATATAACTTCTGACTTTTCTTGGAAAAAGAGGCAAAGAATCTGATTTCAGATTCAAATCACATGAAAGTCCCTTCCAGGTCAAAAGATTAAATAAGAACATCTAAGACAACTTTAGCTTTTCAACTTTCAAACAATTTCAACACTTACTCCTCCCAAAATACTTTTTTGACAAAATAATATACAGTATATTTCTTTGGTATATCAATTGACTGGATCTATACCCACAATTCTAATCATCAGCAGAATTATGTTTCTAAGCTGCACAAAAATATATTATTCTCAAAAAGCTAAGGCTCTTAACTATGAGTTGTGGTACCATCAGCTAATTCAAAATAAGATGTATACTATAGAACTACAGGAATCAAACAGTATACTCCCCATGGTATAAAACAATAATACTGACAACTGTGTTCCAAAAATAATCTATCTCTGAGTAATAAAAATTTCCTAAGAAAAAACTATGGGGGAAACATTTTTACTAAAATAAGTATTATATAAAATAATCTCTATCTCTTACAAAACAACATTCTATAAAATATTTTCTCTTACTGTATGGAAAGGATTCTAATAGAATTTAAATAATGCAAGTAAATGAATACGATTTTAAATAAAATGTACTTGAATGAACTGCAATAAAAGTAATCTTTTCTACATCAACAATGTGAGGCAGTGAATTACAAGTACTATTACTCATTTAATATAGAAATGCTCCAAATAAGTTTTTTAAAAGGGTGACTTAAAAGGATAATTTAAATTTATTGCTGTGAATATAGACTGCTTGCTGCTCAATAAATTAGGATATCTGTTCAATTCATTACAGCCAGTAGAGAACAGCAATGCTAAATAAACCCATTATTATCATTATCTTTTAGCATTGACACTTGATGTCTGAGATTCACTAAGTCACCTAGTAAAAGTCATTCATTAAATGTCCATATATTAAATTTCATTCTTGGTCTGAATGAGTTAATGACAATGTCTTGCTTGTACCCTAGCAAGATAATTATTGTTTATCATTTTTTACTTGTAATAAACTTTCAGATTAACATCAATACATTATTTTCAAAGCTTTTAATCCAAGAGTGATGTTCTAAGTGGTAAGTAAGGAATTAGTACTTCAAAAAGATATTTTCAACATTAGCATTTTACCAGTAACTACAAGGTACCAAAGCATGGAATACAATTGCCTCCAATGAACTAAAAATGAGTATCACATGGAAGGAAATTTAGTTTTTTGATGGATATAAATAGGCTGCAATGCATAATCAATGAGGAGTTTTGAAAAAGAACAGGAGTAAAAGATGTCACCAAGAAATTATGAGATATTGTATCTAGGATATGCTGTGATATATTTAACATGTATAGGACTGCTTGCCATCTGGGGGAGGGGGTGGAGGGAAGGAGGGGAAAAATCGAAACAGAAGTGAGTGCAAGGGATAATGTTGTAAAAAATTACCCTGGCATGGGTTCTGTCAATAAAAAGTTATAATTATGAAAAAAATTTAATTTAATTTAATTTAAAAAAAATTATATGAGAGGAAGAGAGAATGTCACATGAATGAGGAAGGCCAATTAAAGAGTATATGTTTTACTGATACTCATGAAATATCAAGAGAAAATGAAGACCTCTAATACATTGGGTGGATTCTGACAAATTTATGAAAGGAAATGCATACAAGTCGCCCAAAATGGACAGGGATATATAAGACACAGTAGGGAACTATCAACAATTAGATTAAATTCCTCAAGAAAAAAAAAAATTAAAGAAGATCACAAGAGAAAGTAGAAAGAGCACTGGATTTGAAAGTTGGTGGCGTGAGTTCAAAGCCTGGTTCTGCTATTTAATAGCTGTATGAACTTGTACAAGTCACTTAAATTCTCCTAGGCCTTCGTTTCCTTATCTGTAGAATGAGGAGGATGGAAAAGGTGGGGCAGCTAGATGGCACAATGGATAGAACACCAGCCCTAGAGTCAGGAGGAAAAGGTGATCTCAAAGATTCCTGTCTGTTCTAAATCTATGATGGCAAGATCAATGGTTTCTTCGTATAGATACACATTCCACTGATACAGATTGTAACTTTTCCTCACCTAGAATAATAATTCTTGAATTACGGTTTAAAAATTTTGTCAGTTGGGAGTCCTCATTTACTGAAAAATAGCTAAATAAATTATGACATATGAATGGAAACTGAGTATTAATGTGCTGTTATAAATAACAAAATAAAAAGTTTCAAAGAAAACTGGGAAGATGTGTATGAACAGAGTAAAGAATGAAGTCAGCAGACTTAGAACTTATACAAAAATAATATCATAAAGTAAATAACCTTAGGCTTGAAAATTCTGATCAACGCAAAATCATGATCCCTGAGGACCAAAAAAAGAAACATTACCCACATCCTGACAGAGAAGAGATAGATTTACGATGAAGAATGAGAAATATATTTTTGAAGAATGCAGTAATTTGCTTTGCTTGTCTATGCATAATTGTCATGAGGGTTTTATTTTCTTGTTTGTTTTTCAATTGGGAAGATGAGACAGAGAAAATAAATGTTTGCCCATAGAAAAATTTAAATTTAAAAGCTATCATTTGGTGGCCAACCTTCTGGCCTTAAGGAAATTAACTAGACCATCGTGGACAACATAATTGTCTACCAGGTCTTTGTGGTTGATAGCATCTATCTCAGCTTATGCGTTTCCAAGAAACATGAGTCACAAGGATGAATGCTAAGAACTTCATTGGAATTTGACAAAATTATATAGATTTAAATTTAGGGATTCAGAATTAAATTATAACAATGAAATAGAACTTTAGAGGTCTTCTATTCCAACATAAAACTTCACAGAAATCCCCTTTGTAGAAGTGGATTCCAAACAGCAACAAACTAGCTCTGTGAACTTGGATAAGTTATCCTCTTGAACAACATTTCTTCATTACAAAAAGGAAGATAATACAACTTTACCTATCTCCCTTTGCAGCAGCTATAAGTATTCATTTAAGCTATACAAAACATCAGCTGTTTGCACAAATTCATTCCATAGTGGTACCTCAGTCAAAGTCCAAATGGGGCTAGATCTTTTATTCCTAAATATGTATAGTCAGAAGACTGGAGTTCAACATTAAGCAAACTGTCTTAACAATTAGAGTTGTACAGAAGCAAAATATGTCTCAGAACAGTTGCTGAGTTTCCTATGTCTAGAGAGCTTCAAGTAGAGAGACCAAATAACCATTTGTCTATGATAATGCAGGAGGACCTATTCAGGTAGGTTGGACTTCACGAACATGTTACATTCCTTCCAACTTTAAAAACTTTGTGAGAGCCAGAGAGAGAACCATGGGAACAGGGTGTGGAACACAGCATAGCATTCTCACTCTCTCACATAGCATTCTCACTCTGTTGTTGTTTGCTTGCATTTTGTTTTCTTTCTCAGTTTTTCTTTTTCTTCCTTCTTGATGTGATTTTTCTTGTGCAACAACTGTATACATATATTGGATTTAACATGTATTTCAACATATTTAACATGTATTGGACTACCTGCCAGTTAGGGGAGGGGATAAAGGGAAGGCGGGGAAAATTTGGAACAAAAGGTTTTGCAAGGGTCAATGATGGAAAAATTACTCATGCATATGCTTTGTAAATAAATAGCTTTAATAAAAAAAAATTTTTTAAACTGTGAGAATCTTGTAACTGTATCATTACAGAATCAAATAGAACAGAACTTGGAAATTTCAGAATTGAATTTTTTTAATATTCCTCAGTTAAAGTTGGGCCTATCTTATATAATTCGAGGTTTCATAAAATTTACAATCTAAGTGAGAAAAACCTCATTATGCTAAAGACTTAGCTATGAAAAAAAAACTTGGGGGTTTGGAAATTAAATGTTTTAAACCTAATTCTTATGCTAATAAACTCTTTCTTAGGAATACATGTTAGAATATGCATATAAAAAAAATAGCTAGCATTCATATAACAATTTAAGGTTTGTAAATTGATTTACATATCTTTTCTCATTTGACACCCCTCCCCCCCACAATTCTGTGACTAGGTGATACTATATTCATTTTACAGATGAGAAAACTGAAGCTGAAAGATTTAGTGAATTGTACAGGGTGATTTAGCTAGTAAGTGACTAAGATAGGATTCACATTTAGGTTTTCTTGACTCTGCATCCAGAGCTTTATTCATTATGCCATCTAGTTGCATGGGAGGCCAAATACATTGCCAGAGTATTCATAACAGCCCTTTTATGTCTGTCAAGAATTAGAAACAAAATAGATTCCCATCAATTATGGAATGACTAAAATATACTTGTACAAAAATATAATTGAATATCATTAAACTATATGAAACAACAAAATAAAGAATTCAGAGAAGCATGAAAAGGCTAATAAGAACAGATGTAAAGTGAAGCAAATAGAAACAGGAAACAATAGGATATCTATGATTATTAATATAATATATACACATAACTACAATATTTTAAATACGGATTAATTGTAATGGCTAATGATGAACCTGGAGAAAAGCTAATAAACTGTACTTCCTTTTCTTCAAGGAGGTAAAAGACTATCAATGTAGAATATTGTATGTACAGTTTATAATAGGTTAATGAATTGATTGGCTTTGTTAAATTGCTCTTCTCCCTTCTTTACTTTTCAATCTTTGTTATAGGGAATGGCTTCCAGAAGAGTGGAACGCAGTTGGAAACAAAGATAATAAAAGAAGAGAGTAACATTAAAACTGGGACAGCAACATGGTGCAATGGATAGAGCACCAGGCCTAAAGTCTGGAAGACCTGAGTTCCAAACAGGCTCAGACACTTATTAGCTGTATGATCCTGGCGCAGGTCACTTAACCCTGTTTATCTCAATTTCCTTATCTGTGAAATGGGCTAGAGAAGAAAATAGCAAACCATTTTGTATCTTTGTCAAGAAAATCCAAAAGTGACTGTAAAGAGTCACAAATGACTGAAAAACAACAATAATACTAAGATTAAGAAAAAAATTTTAATGAATTTCCTTGTGATTTTTAAGTGCAGATGAGGGTTGCCATAAAAGCAATGAGACTGTTAAAGAGCACAGTAAGTCATACTTACTTGTCCCAAAGTACCTTCAAATTCTCCCAAGAAATCATCATCATTCAAATCAATGGTTTTATTATCAATGTCATAAATCCCAAACTTCAGCCTCTGAACCACTTCAAAATAGTAATCAATTAAAAATTTTTTGGTAAATGAAGGATTCAAACAATTTTTAATCCTTTCTGTCCGTTCAACCTGTGAAGAAAATAAGATATTGATTTAGTTACTGGATCATAGATGTGTATTTTGATTTTGGAACTCAAGTTTCCATTTTCACTTTTAATGAACAAATTCAACTAATATTCCTAATGGCTAACAGGAATGGGAATTTCTGTTTTTAGTAAAATTTATTTAGTAAATGACTTAAAGAACAGATTAAATGTGTTTGCTTTAACATAAACAGGATTCATTTTAGTTTGGAAGATAATTACTGTTTAAAAAAAAAAAAAACCCTCTTTCCATTATTAAAAGTACAATCAAAGCACCCTTCCCTCCAAAGGGATTTTTAAATGTTTTACCTCATACCACTGCTGTCCACTGGTATTCAATAACAATACACATAAAGGGTCTGACTTTGAGCCTATATCTTTATCCAAAAGATTTTCACAGGAGACACTCAGCTCCACCTTTGTCACGCATTGTGCTGCCATCTGTTAAGCTGAAAGATAAGGAAAAAAAAACAAACAATAATATACATTAAGAAAAATTTTAATTCTGAAAGGAAATTGTTGGATTATTATTATACTCTATTGCTCTTTAACAAATCATAAGATCAGGACAACCTCATGAAGTTGCCAGACCACTCAGATAATAAAAATGCTCTCCAGGAGTTTCATGACATATTAACCTATTTTAATCATATTTCACTGAGCTTTTCTCCAATAAAACTTATTTCCCCATATTATTGTAAAACAAATCTTTTGGTGCATCATAGGAGAAATGTCAATCTAATTACTTTATCATAAATTGTTTAATGTGAAAATCTGGAAGTCAAAATATGATCTTAATCACTCACTTGAAAAATGACAATAAATTCATTACCAAAAAAAAAAAAAAGAAGTTGGTACTCCACTTAGATGGAATTTTTATGTTAATCAAAATGACTGATCAAGCCAGTACAAACACAAATTCCTATTAATGGAATCATTTTTAATACCAAACATAAATCATAATAAAATGGATTAAAATCTCTTTGCCTTTTAAATTCTTTACAACAACTTATAATTCTTACCTAAATTAAAACTAATGTGAAATATAATGGAAATCAAAAATGTCTAAAGGACATTACGAATAACAGGATAGTTTTACTGATTCTAACACCCAAGGATACATGTTGTGAGAATCATTCTTCAATGGTCAAAAAAGTCATGATATTTTGATTCATTTCCTACTTCTCCAAAAAGGTGCATTTCTCCCCTCTCGATCATATGAAATTTTGTTGAGAAAAAGAGCTATTTCTTTTGTATTTCTTACATTCCAAGTACTTACCACAGTGCTTTGCAGAGTAGGCACTTAATAAATGCATGTTGAAGAAAAACCAAAAAAAATTAATTTTAAATTTGGAAGAAGTCTTAATTTAGTCCAATATACAACTGATATATGAATCCCTTTTATCACAACTTGACAAATGGCCCTGCAAGCTTTACTTAGAGAGCTCCAGTGACTCATTACAAGAATCAACCCATTCCATTTTGAAGAAGTACTAATTGTTGAGGGGAAAAAAGAAGAAGGTCCACTAATTCTGAACTGAAATGTTCCCTCTATAATTCATGCCTATTAAGCATAGTTCTGCCCACTTACAGCTAAGATTAATCTCTCTTCCTAAAGACAATCCTTCCAATATTTGAACCTAAGCAACTACATCTCTATCAAGTTTTCTCTTTTTCAAACTAAATGTTCTAAGTTTTTAAACCATTTTTTCCATGACATAGTCTCTAGTAATTATATGTCTGTTTACTCTCCTCTGAACATGCTCCAGCTTACAAATGTGGTGCCCCAGAATGGACTAAATATTCACAAAATTTCGAAGTTAAAAGAACACTCAGAGATCAGCTAGTCCAGAACATTCCTGATTAGGAATCCCTACTGCAGCAGTTGGCAAGCAGGCATTCCAGCTATGGCGAGAAAGCTCCAGAGAGTGAAATCTTCTGAAGTGATCTGACCAAAGCTGAATATCATGTTGGAAAATGTTGGAAACTCTACTTCCATTAATGCAGCCTAAAAACACATTAGTCTGTTTGACTAGCCACACCATACATAATTGACTTACATTGAACTAGAAACTTAAGAGAATCACTAAAACTTCTAGGATTTTTTTTTCATAAGTGGTGATCTAGCAACTTCTCTCTTATATGTACTTGTAGAATTGGTAATTTTTAACCTAAGTATAGGACTTCTTATGTGTTATGTTTAATAACCATCATTCTAATCTTTGGAAATTAAAATCATTCAGATATTAAATTCTCCATATCAATGGAACATTTATGTATTTACAATTTTCATTGTGCAAGATGTGTGGATGAGGGTTTTTTTGAGCCATTTCAGTCATGTCCAACTCCCTGTGACCCCATTTTTGGGTTTTCTTGACAAAGATACTGGAGTTTTTTGCCACCTAGCTGCCCCTGGGGTAGCTATAAAACAAATTAAAACATGGTGTGCCCTAATTTAGTTAAGGAGTTAAAAATGAATGCAAATGACGAAAAAGCAACAATAGGCTAAACTCTAAATTAATCAATATGAATTGATTTAACTGCCCTGAAGCACAAAAGAAAAAGCAGTAGAAAACAAATACCAATATAAAGATGGGACAAACTATTGCAGCAAACAACCTAATTAATCCTTAGAAAACAAGCAAAGACTTCCAAAAGAACTAGATAGCTGGAGTAGTTGTTGTTGATTTCTCTACATAAGGTCAAAAGCCATGGAACTTAGGTGAAATAGGGAAAAACTGTTTAGAGCTTTTTTCTTGGTCTAATCAGAGAGATAGAGGGTACTAATGAGATAAAAGTACCAGGCAGATTCAATCTAGCAAGATAATGAGATTTGTCAGTGATGAGTTTCCTGGAGAAGGAAGTCATAATGGGAAAGTCCAAAGTCTAAAAGCAGTAAAGATAGAGGGAAATAAAAAGCAAATTAGCAAAAACAGGAGTTGGTATCACAGAGGTGCTGTAACTAAAATAATCATCATCACCCTATAGTTAATTTCATCATGAGCTTATTCTAACTTATTTTGGGTAGACCACAGAAGGCTCACATGAAATTCCTCACCAGGCCAACTCTAAAAACCTTTACTGCTTGCTTGGGGCTGTCAGATTTTGGATTCCATAAGCATCTTTGATAACTGAGAGTCATCTTCATGGGATATCACAGCAGGCATTGATGCAGCAATCATGCTCATTTCAAAGGAATGCAAAAGGAATGTTTCAGAAGAGTTTACTTTTTCCCCTAATGGTAATGATTACAATTCAACTTCAATGCAAACTATTGTTCCCCAATGTATTTTCTTCATGTGAGATATCCTCCTCCCTATTCTAATCAATCCAAGAATAGCTCATACAAGCAGATACATCTGATTAGTTGGAAAATTAGTGATGTCATGATAATGAATCATTCCCAGTAATTTTCTCAATTAAATCCTTATTTTGTTTTTATCCAAATAGCCTCAACTCCAGAAACCTACTGCATCTAAATGCCAGTTGTAAAAATTAGAAAAGTCCCAGAGCCTGGAATCCACTGAACAGCAACTTTTATCTTCCATTTTGTAAAATTAGGAAGTACACAATTTTTATAGTACCTTCAATTATTATGACCAGAAGCCAGAATGTAAACAAGCAACTTTTAAGAAGGATACGAATAAGCTGAACAGTACTGGAGGAAGGCAATAACATTAAAGAAACTAGAAATTCTTGTCCTAAGAACAGAACTATCTTTTGAGTACTTGGAAGCCTCCCCCAAGGAAAATGAATTAGATTGATAGAAAACAGAAACTAGGAAAAAATGAGTAGAAGTTACAAAGTGGAAAATGTCTGGATGGTCAGGAAAACTTCCTAATAGTTAGATCCATTCAAAAAAAAGAACAGGAAGCTGCGATTAGAGGTAGCAAGCTAAAGAAGAGATACTTTTCAATCAGAGTTAGTTGATATTACAAATTGGATTTAATGGCAACTGAATGAGTCTCTTTCCACTGCTATGTAGTTAGCCTGTTGTCTCTTTGAACTGTGAGGGCAGGTCTATTTTTGTCTTTCTTTGTATCTTCAGAGATTAGCACCTTGTCTGGAACATAGTTAATGAATGCTTCTGGACTAGTTATTGAACATTTCTACCCTGAGGCTACCTTTTCTGCAGATCACAGTCTGTATAAAATTTCTCTAGCTTTTCCAATCCACCCCAAGAGTAGGGACGATGACTGGCCTGTGAAATCATCTGTGAAATGTAGTTTGTATTATTTGCAATACTATTTGCTCACAAGTAGATGCAAATGGCAAAGCTAAATCAAAAGACAGCTATATGAAGCAGTGCATAAAGACTTACAATCAGGGAGATGAGTTCAAATTCAGTATCAGATACTAGCAGTTTGGCCATAAGAAAATCATGGAATCTTATTCAGCCTCAGTTTCCTCATCTGCCAAATAGGTATAATAGTAGTATTTACCAGGGTTAATGTGATGCTCAAAAGAGATCATACATGTATAACATTTTGTAAATATTAAAGTGCCATCTAAATTATTACTGTTATTATTGATGATGATAATAGTTATCAATATGAGTTCATAGGTAATTAGAGGAGGAATAGCATCAGAAATGATAATCACTACCTGTTGTAATCTTTACAAACTGCTAACTAATTAGAGTTGATCTAATCTTACAAGAAGATGTTTTGGGCCAGAACCTGAAACAAGGTACTAAGTAGAACTACAATGCTTGTGTTTGCACAAGTTCACAAGTTTGCCAGATTCACAAAGTAAACTTTGTACCTTTGTGAGTTCACACCTCCCTTAAAGCTCTTTGGGCCAGAGAGCACTATGGGAGAAAACCCACAATCCCTCTCTTGAAGGAGCATAAACAGAGCTTCAATGGGCCAGTCAAAGAAGTCCTTCAGATATGAAGAAGCTACAAGTTGAGAGTTCAGTGGACAACCAGATTCATCTTCATCTCACACCACTGTAGTTGGTGGCTGGGCTCCTGCACTTCCCCCACTGAGACCAAGCTGGTCTGAAAGATTCACCAGAAAGCTAGCTGAGCCCCAAGTGAAGGAGACAAGAGATGCATTCCATCTCTGTGCTGGTTGGAGGCTGAAGAAAGCAGAGGCAGAGGCTAAAGGACAGAACCTTTGGATTTGGAGACATTCGGAGGGCTCTCAGCTAAACCGGCTGTGTTTTGAGAAGAACAAGAACTCCAACATTTGAACTCCAACATTTTGGCGCCCGAACAGGGACCCCACATTTTGAACCACAACAACTACCAAACTTGGAATAACCCTATGATGGATAGACCCAAGGTGCTGAGTAATTCCCATGGAAGTTGCTCAAGTCACTGAAATTATACAAGGGCAGTTATGAACAGATGAGGAGTACAGCTGTAGGTCAGCCATTTCCACATTCCTGAGTAATGGCTTAATATAGTCACCATGCACTATGGCAACCTTACTCTTTCCCCAGATATAATCCTAATTTTTAATGGAGCCTGAGGGCTGCAATGCTACTTTAAAAAATTTAGGAGGATGAGTGGAAGATAATTACATGTTACTGAATGACTCCAAAAAAATAGCTCTTTGGTGTTCTAAACTAAGAGAGGAAGATCGATCGGTTTATTCCCCTTTAAAAAAATAAAAAGTCCTTTCCTCTCTTCCTCACATTTATTCCATTTAACTGGGAATTCATATGAGTAAACAAACTTTTTTTTTTTGACTCAGATTTTATCTTCAGCAAGAGTTAAACCTCATAAGTAATTCTCACCTTACTGTAAATTTCTTTAATCAAATAATCAAAAAAGCCAAGCAGAGAGAGCTCAACCCCAGGGAACTTGAAATTGTAGTGTCTTTAAATTACCTTTGCCTTAGGTGAGCAATGTCTGAATTAGGGTGTCAGAACTAGTTAGAAGTCTGTACACCTCTGTTTACCCCAAACATACTCAATCTGCGTACTCTAATTCAATATAGTATCTCCTCATCCCCATTCTCAGCCCTCTGGGGAAAATGAAAGAGAAATAAAAGCTGAAATGGAAAATGATGGTGAAGAGGATGAGATGTAGTCTTGACTGCCAACAGAAAAGTAGGTGCTAGAAGAAAATTCTAAACTCCTGTTCTCATAGTGATTCTTCCCCAATTCTTTCCTTTTAATCTTGATTGTTATCATTATCATCATCATCATCATAGTTTTTATATGGTATTGTTAAGGTCTGTAAAGAGCTTTACATATATTACCTGAGAAATAGATGTTATTATTTTTTCTTTTATAAATGAAAAAACTGAAGCTAAAAAATGTAAAGCGACATACTCAGGTCACATTGCTAGTAATGGCAGATTTGAACTCTGGCCTTTTTGATTTCAAGTCTAACACGTTAGCCACTAACATCTTCTGTTCTTAGGAAAATGATATGAACCTGGAGCATTTCTTTCTCATAATCACTTTTCTGACAATTATTTTCTGCATCAGTAGTATGGCAACAAGTCAACTTAGAGAACTACAAATTAGGATTATCTATTTTTTACTGTACTTTTATTTATTTTGGTAACATTTCCCAATTACGTTTTATTCTAGTTTATTCTGAAGCTCCCAGCTAAGAGAATGATATCTCTAACAAGGAAGACAAGAAATTGGCAATCCAAAATTCTGCCTTATTATACTCTACCACTTATCACTCTGTAGGGAAGTATTTCTATACCATATATATTCATAATTTAAAAGCTATTCTACAGAACACTGACATTGTATAAAATTCGGATGTAATTTGCTGGCAGGAATTATATGTGTCTATGGTTATATTATCATTTAAAACATAAGTTTTTCTGATATGTAGAATCCAAGATGACTCTGAAAGGATCAAAGCCCCAAAATATTTCTTTCCAAGAAACAAGATAGAACCAGATATAGCACAGGTGTTTTTGGCAAAAATAAATATTCTCACTTATATGGAGCTTTAAAGTTCGTAAAATACTCTTTCCTCACAACACTCCTGTGATGGATGATATTATTATCAGCTGAGGAAATCTGTACTTAGAGAAATTGAGTGACTTACCTAAGAACACATTAATTTAACAAAGTGATAGAACCAGAGTTTGAACAGAAGTTTAACTACACAGATTAAGAGTTGGAAGGAACCTGAGAGGACATTTCATCCAAAACCTTCATATTACACTTGAGTCAACTAATGTTGTCACTTCCTCAAAGTCACAAAGGTCATGTGTATAAGGCAGGCTTTGAACCTGGCTCCTCTGACTTTATAAAACTGCTCTTTCCTCTGTATCTTACTAACACTTTTTCCCCCCAATTTTGGGTCAAGCTGGCTTCTTTACAGAGACTGACTTATTCTCCCTGAAGGAAGAATTAGAACTCTCAGCCAGGAGTAGAGAGATTAAGCAGAAGGGTTAGAGCCCATTCTAGCTTGTACTAGTGTTGTGTCATTGATTGGGGGGAAAGGAGGGGACCCTGAAACTGTCCTCTATGATTTTGGGGGGCATGCCATGGAGTGAAATCTTGAGAAACTCTCCGCTCGCCTCAAGAGAATCAAGATATGTAGTTTCATTCTGTTATATTGGTGGGACCCTTTGAAAATTAATCCAGGACATGAACAGACAATTCTCAGACAAAGAAATTGAAACTATTTTTAGCCATATAAAAAGATGCTCTAAGTCATTATTAATCAGAGAAATGTAAATTAAGACAACTCTGAGATACCACTACACGCCTGTCAGACTGGCTAGACTGACAGGGAAAGATGATGCGGAATGTTAGAGGGGATGTGGGAAAACAGGGACACTGATACATTGTTGGCGGAACTGTGAACACATCCAGCCATTCTGGAGAGCAATTTGGAACTATGCTCAAAAAGTTATCAAATTGTACATACCCTTTGATCCAGCAGTGTTTCTACTGGGCTTATACCCCAAAGAGATACTAAAGAAGGGAAAGGGACCAGTATATGCCAAAATGTTTGTGGCAGCCCTGTTTGTAGTGGCTAGAAGCTGGAAAATGAATGGATGCCCATCAATTGGAGAATGGCTGGGTAAATTGTGGTATATGAATGTTATGGAATATTATTGTTCTTTAAGAAATGACCAACAGGATGAATACAGAGACTTGGAGAGATTTACATGAACTGATGCTGAGTGAAACGAGTACGGCCAGGAAATCATTATATACCTCAACGACAATACTATATGATGATCAATTCTGATGGGATCTGGCCACCCTCAGCAATGAGATGAACCAAATCAGTTCCAATGGAGCAGTAATGAACTGAATCAGCTACGCCCAGCGAACCAACTCTGGGAGATGACTAAGAACCATTACATTGAATTCCCAATCCCTATATTTTTGCCCACCTGCATTTTTTATTTCCTTCACAGGCTTAATTGTATACTATTTCAGTCTGATTTTTTTTGTATAGCAAAATAACGGTTTGGTCATGTATATTTACTGTGTATCTAATTTATACTTTAATATATTTAACATCTACTGGTCATCCTGCCATTTGGGGGAGGGAGTGGGGGAAGGAAGGGAAAAATTGGAACAAAGGGTTTGGCAATTGTCAATGCGGTAAAGTTACGTTACCTATACATATAACCTGTAAATAAAAGGCTATTAAAATAAAAAGAAAATTAATCCAAGACCACTCCTAGTATCTGGAACTTAAGTGGAATCATTCAACTGGAAATTTAGGCCTGGGGGCAGTGACAACATTGAAGGAATCTCATTCAATTGAAACCTCAGTCTCAGATTTCCTATAAAAAACACAATTTTAAACTCATAATTTATAGAATGTCCGAAGCAGGATTATAATCTTGGTAAGGAACCTTTCCTTGGCATAGCTGCCTACCAGGACTCCTGCCCGCTGTGAAGACATTCTCTTCTCAGTGATGATAACCCCTTTTATTTCTCTGCCAAAATTTCTCTGCTAGGACCTTTATCTTTCTGCCAGGGCCTTGCCACTGAGGAAGTCAGTCTTCCTAGCAAAGCTGACTTCTGCGGGGCCAACATAAATACGTCATTTTTGCCATTAATACTTCGGGTTTGTGAATTCTTTCACGTTGAACCTGTGCTGACCGAGAAGGGAATTCTCACACCTCAAGTCTCTGCGCTGCCCCTAGCCCCATCATGGTGAATGAGAGGGGGACCCTCAGAGTGGCAGGTAGGGCTGACTGCAGGGGACTGTGCGGGGCTCTCTGCCCAAATCATCCAGAACTGAGGAATGGGAGAGCAAAGTTTAAGAAGAATCTTAACTAGATCGGGCAAGCACGGGAATAACAGAAGCCAGACCTGCAGTTAGCCCATTTCCTTATCTAACATCTTTCAGCCATTGCTTTCAGTTCTCTTTGTAATAGCATGTTAAAACTGGGGAAGTAGGTGAAAGGTTGGGGTTTGCAAGATAATTAGACAGTTCCTTGTTCTGCCATTTTTTTTTTACTCAATGATCTCTTAAGAAAGAGAGAAAAGAGGGCAGCTAGGTGGTGCAGTGGATAGAGCACCAGCCCTGAAGTCAGGAGGACCTGAATTCAAATCTGGTCTCAGACACTTAACACGTCCTAGCTATGTGACCATAGGCAAGTCACTTAACCCCAATTGCCTCAGCGGAAGAAAAAAGAAAGGGGCATTCCCTTCATTCCAAAAATCCAACACTAGTTATTTTCCTGGAAGCAAGAGTCAAGAGTGGCAATATTATGGAAATAGAATCAAAAGTATTTGTCAACTAATTGTGATAAAGAATTTAGGGGAAAAGAAAAAGAAAAGATGATCCCAAGATTTCATATCTAGATTGCACAGAAGATGATATTAATAATAAAAACAGGGAAGTTAGGAGAGAGAGATTTACATAGTAAGATGTCAAATTCTGTTTTATATATGTTTAGGTTAAGATGCTAGTGATCCATTCAGGTAGAAATGAACAATCATGGAAATGTAAAACAGAGGGGAGGGGGAGAGACAGAGACAAAGATGAGAGGAAAAAAGACAAAGAAAAAAAGGAAAAGAAAGAAAGATAAACAAAAATGAGAATCACTTGAAGGGAAATGTTATCACTAAAGTCAAGGAAATATATTAGATCATAAGGTCACTGAAGAAAATAATTTAAAGAAAAAAGAGAACCAAAACAAGTCTTGGAGAAATTACATACTTAAAAGGTTGTGGTTGTTATTGTACATCCTTCTTTGTCAGAGAGGACCAATAATACCATGTAGAGGAGGTTTTGACTGGCCAGCAAACTGGATAACAGAGGCAATTTCTATTCAATCGCTATTCAAAGTCATCAAAGTACATTGGCAAGATGATTAATGATGGCCTAAAATGTAGAAAGCTAGCTTGTTCTGTTGTACCTTAAAGTACAAGTTCCCTTTTAATGTCGTGATCCAGTTTCTCCAATTGTCCTATTTAGTTATTCTGCCTCAAATTATAACCTTTCCCTCTTAATGTTTGATGAGATAAAGGTCTACCTCAGTTGCTCTGCCCTAAAACTTCAGGCTATAACCATTCCCTCTTAAATGGTTGATGAGATAAAGGTTTTATATCTTTAAGTTATAGACATTCCTTCTTAATGTTTAACAGGATAAAGGTTTATCCATTTTAGAGGTCATTAGAATATCAGTAACCTCCCTCCATGGTGTCATCCTAGGGACCTCCCCCATTAGGTTATCCCCACCAAGTACCTCCCCATTGTGTCGTTATTCTTGTTATCCCATAAAAGGCTTGCCCTCTGAGTACTTCAGGGCTGGACTCTTTGAGATGACAGTCCAACCCTGGGACCAACCATGGATCCATTGGTCCTCAGTATCTCTCTCCATTTAATAAACTATTGAATTGGTCTCTTAAAAGAAACTGAGCAAGACAAAAATTAAGATCTTTTACAGGCCACAATTGGTCTGAGACAAAATCCATCAAGTGACTAAGGACTAGGTAAGAATTGAGACAAAAAATGGTCCAGGACCAATTTCAGACCAGAACACAAAACAATTGTTATTTATATTCAACTTAAACCATCAAAAACTAAATAATGAGCTACAGAGGTATGGGCTGGAGGCTATTATTAACATTTCAATGAAAATCAGAGTGATTTGAGTATCAAGGGTAGTCAAGTAGCTCCATCTGAAACACAACAGACTTTTTAAAAAGCCTGTTTTTCATATTTAATCTGTATTGATCAACCTGCCATCTCGGGGAAGGGTGCAGGAAGGAGGGAAAAAGTTGGAACAAAAGGATTTGCAACTGTCTGCATATATCTTGTAAATGAAAAGTTATAACAATAAAAAAATAAAAATAAAAAGTGTGGTGTTCTTTTTCTTCTTTAAAATATATAAGATGATGATGGTTCTCTCTGAGAGAAAGCAGATTTCTCGGGGAGGTTTTCTGAAGGCAGCCTTAGTATCAGTTCAAATCAATAATTACCCCAAATGCAGCCAGCTGGTAAAAAATACAAATGTTTATTTCTCCTTCCAAGTCTTGTCTCTTTCCTTGGGCCCAGATAGCTAGATTCTTAGAGGCCTATCTTTCTGCATGGGTCCAAGAGCTCCCTCCGAATGTCTCCAAATCCAAAGATTTGTCCTTCAGCCTCTGTCTCTGCTTTCTTCAGCCTCCAGCCAGCACAAAGATGGAATGAATCTCTTGTCTCCTTCACTTGGGGCTGGCCTAGCTTTCTGGAGAGTCTTTCAGACCAGCTTGATCTCAGTGGGGTGAGATGAAGATGAATCTGGTTGTGTCTCTGAGAGAACCTTCTCAATCTTCTTCTCGACTTGTAGGTTCTTCCTCTGAAAACTATTCTGACTAGTCCCTTTGAAGCTCTATTTATTCAAGAGAGAGGAATTGTGGGATGTGAGAGAGAGGGAGTATGGGTTTCTCCCAGAGTGTTCTCTGGCCCTAACAGCTTCAAGGAAGGTATGAATTCACAAAGTTACATAATTTTGTGAATCTCCCATACTTGTGAACCCCAATGAGTAAAGGTGTGAACACAAGCATTGTATTAATTAATTCTACTTAGTACCTTGTTTCAGGTTCTGGCCCAAAACATCTTCTTGTAAGATCAATCAATAATCTATCAACTCTAATTAGTTAGCAGTTTGTAAAGATTCCAACAAAAAGGCTTGTTTTTCTAGAGCTCTTTTTAAAGAAATCATAAATGAAAATTGCACAGGATAAAAAGTAAATTGCCCCAACTTGGGAGAGAGAGTATGGGGTAAAATGAATGAATGAATACATTTTTAAAATCTAACCCCCACCCCCACAATATCTTACAAAATATAAGCAACCAAAAAGTATATTCCTAAGCAATGATAGATTATAAAGTGAGGCTAAAAAGATGCAGTCTAACATGGAAGAGACCCAGAACAAAAAAGCAACTCAAAGCCAAAAAAAGAGCTTAACCAGAGAGTAGTTAACAGTGTCAAATGATGCAGAAAGAATAAGGAGGATTTGAATAAAAATGCTTTTAGGTAAATTGCTGACATTGGAAATCAGATTACAAAGGGTTAAGGAAATAAACTACATAGTAAGAAACTAAGTGGAGGTATTCAGTGGAAGGCACTCTTTCAAGAGATTTAGTTTGGTGTATAGGTTATTATTATTTGTCCTTCATTCTAGAAAAGGAAGACAATGACCTCAGGAAAGTGAAACCATGACTTGTGAGTTGCACTTAAGTGAAGGAGGGCTATGCAAATAAGAGGGTGAGGCTGGTGTGTAGATAAGAGACTATTAGATAGGATGATTGTTTGAGGGCATAGCAGAGATTCAGGAAGAATTGTATGAAGAATAACAGATGACAGAAAGAAAAGTCAACTTTCCTGGGATGCAAATATTCTGAAGTCAGGAGGACCTGAATTCAAATCTGATCTCAGGTACTTAACACTTAACCTCAATTGCCTCAGCAAAAAAAAAAAAAAAGAAGCATACCTCCCCTTTACCATGACTTTTATCTGTACATCTCTCAATTTCGTAATGAGCCATTTGATAACATGGAAGGAGAAAGTCTATCACTAACATTTCCAAAGAGTTACACATTTTATTAAGGAGTTAAATATGCTGTTGTGTCACAGTTCCCTTTTAATGTCCTGACACAGTTTCCCTAATTGTCTTATTCAGTTACTCTGCCTCAGGCTATAATCATTCCCTCAAATTGTTTGATGGCATAAAGGTCTTTATCCATTTGAGATGTCACTAGAATATCAGGAGCATCTTCCCTATTATGTCATCGTTCTTTTATTCTATAAAAGAATCTGGATTCTTGGAGATGGTTGTCTCATTCAGCCCTGGAACCAAACCATGGATCCATTTGGTTACAGTAAATCTCTCCCTTTCAAATAAAATATTAAATTGTTCTCTAATCTCTATCTTGCCTCATTTTCTCTGGCATTACAATGTGTATATACATATATGTGTGTCCATGTATATATACACATATACATATATATATGTACTCACAAAACAAATGAGTGAACTTTGACGGTTAATTTGAATTAGAAAATAAAATGACAAAACATCATCAGATTTGTTTATTGTGTTGCATGAGAAAAAGTAAAGTTAGAATTATAGATGCTTCTCATTTTTAGATGATTTAGTTCATTAAAAATATTTCTCAGGGGTATTAGATGGTGCAGTAGAATCAGTAGAGTACTGACCCTAGAGTCAGGAGGATCTGAGTTCAAATATGCCCTCAGCCATTTAACACTTATTAGTTATGTAATTCTGGGCAAGTCATTTAACCCCAATTCCCTAACAAAAGAAACATTTCTCTTTAAATTTTTACTTTTGCAAATCCAAATCTTAGCAACAGCATCACATTAATTTAAGTTTCACATGGAGTAGCATGAGAATTTAGAAACATTTAAATAACTGGTAGAAAATGCCTCATTCCCATTCTTCTAAGGGAAAAAAAGACAATGAAGTGTTCCTCAATGTTAGGTAACAATATTGCTGGAGAACAGGGGCAAAATGCAATTCACGGTTCTACCTATTTTTTTTAATGAGCCAATTTCTATAATTCTTTTTCTTTTTTGGCCATTTATTTACTGAAAGACAGGAAGTCTAAGAACTTCATTTTCAAGTCAAAGCCTTAGATCAGGAAGAGGAATTATTAACCAGCTTGTAGTTGCTGTAGCAGCCAACAGTAGCAAAGAGTAGTTAATCTTCATTTGAACAAATGCTGGCTTGGAGGATCACTTTGAAAGGTACAGTATAGAGGATATTCTTGGTCAGGTCTATAAAGAGAGCCTGTGAGGTCCCTTCCTGTTCTGAAATTGCTTCTGAATTAATCAAGAAAAGCAAAGGCATAGTTAACAAATAGCAACAAAAAACACTGGGTTTATAGTGAGAAATTGTAGATCCAAATTCTGACTCTGCCATGTGCTACCTAGAGTTTTCAAGGCTTCAATTTCCCTATAAAATGAGGGAAGTTTGGCCAGATGACTTTTACTTAGCTTCTATTTTAAAATCTACCTAGAGTTTTCAAGGCTTCAATTTCCCTATAAAATGAGGGAAGTTTGGCCAGATGACTTTTACTTAGCTTCTATTTTAAAATCTACAACCATAAAGGGGAATGGGAGAAATTCCCAGGTTAATCTCATGTGGTGCTTATAAATCCTAAAAGTTTTTGGCCTTGTTTCATAGAAATCTTTTAAGCCCATTCCTTTAAAAATTTCATATATGTTCCTAGCCAAGACCTTCTAAGAGACTGCCTTCAAATACTGAGTCAATTAAAATAATCTTACTCTGAAACCAACAGACCAGCCTCCATACTGGTATGAAAGACCCTGATAGTCATATTTTGGAAAATTTAGACGTGAATAATGTACCCTGATTATAGTTAGGTGAGATAGTAAAGTACTGGACTTGAATTAAGGAAGACCTACCTCAAAAATTACTCACTAAGTGATCCAATACAAACCATTTCACTGGTTCCTCCCTTCTGTTCCTCCCTTCCTTTTTCTGTAAAATGAGAATCACCATAACACCTGCCTCACAAAGTTACTGTGAAGATCAAATGAAATAATAATATACATAAAGAGGCTTACAAAGCATCATATGAATTTTACATACTATAATTATTAGTAACTGCAGATTGAGCCAGAGTGGTGCTTTATTCTGCTTTCCTTTAACATAGTTAAGTTACAAAGAAAAATAACAATAACAATTAAAATTGCTCATATTTATAGAGTACTTAAGGTTTAGAACATGTTTTATATTCGTTATCTCATTTAAATTCCCTAATGGTCTTTTGAGATAGCTACTACAGGAAATTGCCTTCATTTTATAAAAGATGAAACTAAAACTCAGAAAATTTAAGTAATTTGTCCTTTGTCAAGGTGGAATTTGAACTCAGAATTTCCTTTGCCCAAGTTTAGTATGCAATCCATTACACTGCAGGACCTCTCACTTAGGAAATTGTTTCTACTGACTTTCAGTTATCAGATTGGGGTGACAAGCTTTCCTCATGTTTGATCCATTTCCTGAACTCATTTCTAATGACAATGAAAGCAGGGATGAAGTTAGAACAGAAAATTAATATCTCTATCTGATCAAATTCAAAACACTTCCTTCCTTAACCTATGGCCAATGTGGAGATGGTCTTTTCTGAATTTACTAAGTCTGTTCCTAAATATATAATCCATCTCTGTGTGTATATATACACATACATACATAACACAGCATTTAAGAACCCAATAGAAAAATGAAGTACAGAAATAAATGAATTGAAGAGAGGTAATATAGATTAAAGAGCAAATCTTGAACTAAGAATGAGGCAATACAGCAGAACATAAAAAGCATCATACTTCATCATACTAAATCAAGTCCTATTACAAACTAAATTTAGTATCCCTGGGCAAGTTGGCTCTAAGTTTGTTAATGAAACCATTTGTCATTTACCATTGAAAGTATTAGAGAACTAATAATAGGGTGCTCAGAACTTCCTAGAAGGATGGAACTATACAACTATTGAAATATTAGTGGTTGTTCAGGCACTGAGTCTTTTTCAACTCTTCCTGATCCCATGGACTTCTATCCTCCATTGTTTCCCAAAATCTGTCCAAACTCATGTTCATTGCTTCCATGATACTTTCTATGAATCTCTGCCATTCCCTTTTCCTTTTGCCTTCAATCTTTTTCCCAACATTAGGATCTTTTGCAATGATTCCCATCTTCTTATTATGTGGTCAAAGTAAACTTCAGCTGATTCAGTATTTGACCTTCAAACAAATAGTCTAAATGAATTTCTTTAAATATTGACTGATTTGCTCTCTTTGCTGTTCCAAGGAGTTTCAAAAATCTTCTCTAATATAATTCAAAAGCACTGATTCTGAGGCGCTCAGCTTTCTTTATAGATTCATCTCTGATGAAAATATACCTTTGACTTTGTTGGCAAGGAGATGAATCAGCTTTTTAGTATGGAGTCCAAATTTGCTTTCCTTCCAAGAAGCAAGAGCCTATTAATTTCTTAGCTGCAGTTGTCATCTGCAATGATCTTTGAATCCAAGTATATAAAATCTGAAAATACTTCCATTTCTTCTCTATTTGCCTGACAAGACTAGTTCCCAAGATCTTCATTTCTCTGATGTTAAGCTTCAACCAACTTTTACACTCCTCTTTCATCCTCATCAAAAGGCTTCTTAATTCTGCACTTTCTGTTATTAGAGTGGTATCTAATGCTTATTTGAGATTGCTGATATTTCTCTTAGCAACTTTAATCTAGCTTTTGATTAGACTATTTTGCATGATGGACTTTGAATATAAGTTAAATAAAGTGACAATATCTGGCTTGCAGTACCTGTTTTCTAATCCTAAACTAATCAATTGTTCCATGTTCAATTCTAACTTCATATTATTGGATCAGATATTTTCCTTGATTATTTGTAAAACCTCATCAGGCGGCTATTTTGCTTCCTTGCCCTTCTTTTCCTATGACATTTTTTTTGTCACTTTTTCTTGTATTATATTACAAGCTTCTATCCATAGCTCTTCAGGCATTCTATCTGCCAGATAGAATCCTTTAAATCTACTCACCATTTCTACTTCATAGTCATAAAAGATGTTATTCAGGTCATACCTCTACAATCTGATAGTTTTTCCTACTTTCAATTTAAATCTGAATTTATCAATAAGAAGCACATGATTTGAGCCACAGTCAGCTTCAGGTCTTATTTTAACTTATTTTATAGAGCTTTTCTATCTCTGGCTGCAAGATATATAATCAATCTGATTTCTATATTGATTACAATGATGTCAGTGTGTAGAGTTATCTTTTGAATTAAGGGGAGAAAAAAGTGTTTGCTATGACCACCAACAAACTATTTTGACAAAACTCCACTGGTCTCTGCCCTGCTTCATTTTGTACTTCAGGGCCAAACTTGCCTATTATTCTAATTGTCTTTTAATTTCTGACTTTTGCATTCAATGCCCTATAATGAACATGACATTTTTTGACATTTTTTAAATTATTTTTTTTTAATTTTCAAAATATATACATGGATAATTTTCAACATTCACCCTTACAAAACCTTATGTTCTAAATTTTTTCCCTCTCTTCCCCTCACCCCTACCCCTAGATGGCAATTAATCCACTATATGTTAAACTTGTGCAATTCTGCTAAACATGTTTCTACAAAAATATCATGCTGAACAAGAAAAATCAAATGAAAAAGAAACAAATGAGAAAGAAAACAAAATACAAGCAAACAATAACAAAAAGAGTGAAAATATTATGTTATGATCCACACTCAGTTTCCTTCGTCCTCTCTCTGAGTGTAGATGGCTCTCTTCAACGGAACTGTTGGCATTATTTCTAGATGTAACTCTTCATAGAACTGGTCAAATTTTGCCTCCTTGGCAATAGTAGTTAAAGCAAGGACTTATAATGTTGAATAGTTTGCCTCGGATTCCAACTGATACCATTTTGTACACATCGTATTACTTTTCTCACTTTTATTGACTATAGGGATTCTTGCCCTGCTTAGTATATATAATGATCTTCTGAATTAAATTCACCCATTCCTGTCCATTTAAGTCCACCGACACACAAAATGTTTAATCCTGCCATCTCCTTCACAGATTTTACATTCCAGGTTCCTATGCAACACTTTTTGTCACCAGACACATCCACATCTGAGCTTTCTTTTGTCTTTGAACCAGCCACTTCATTCTTCTTTGAACTACTTGGGCACTTTCAAACTTAAGGGGCTTATCTTCTGGTGTCATATATTTTGTCATTTTAATACAGTCCATGGGGTTTTCTTCTTATCAAAGACACTGGAGTGGTTTGCCAATTCCTTCTCTAATTCATTTTACAGAAGAGGAACCGAGGCAAACAGAGTTAGGTGACTTGCTCAGGGTTACACAGTTGGTAAATCAACCTAGTTGAGGTCCCCTAGTTCTCCCAGAACCCAGGGCCAGCACTCTATCCACTGCACCATTTAGGTGCCTTACTATGACACTTCACTTCTGGACAATGTCATTATTCCAACCTAGCTGAGATTAGAAAGCTTTCCTCTTTGTTCTCTTTAAGTGCTTCTAGATTTCAGTTATTTAATGATTGGTTAATGAAAATAAGCTGTTAAAATGAAAACAATTGGCCAAAACAATAAAGGTGTAATATTTAGTAACTCCACGATGTTTGAATTTTAGCACAATGATAGAAACACAAATGATTTGAAATACATCTTTAAAAATAAAAAAGTCTCACTAGCTGGAGACTCTAGAGAATTTGCAAGTGTAGATTGTGATTTATAGAAAAGAATCTGGTTTCATTGTGGTTTTGGAATTGAGGCTGAGGAAGGAATAAGTGTAGTATGTAATTTCTCTGAACTTGTCCTGGCACGCTAAGAAGAACTCGTTCTAACAAGGAATTATTCTACAGCCAGTTATACTGGAAGCTGAAAGTAACTATTATAAATGTCAACCTCTGAACTTTCTAACAAGCACAAATCTTGAAATCTTTGTAGTTGAATTATATTAGGGTTTTTTTTTCCCATTACTTGTTATTTAAAAAGAAAAAATAATGTATTTGAAAATATTTTAATATGGTAAGCTCTAGCTATATACTATTTTTCTAATGCTTGGTAATATTCAATCTGTTTATATTTTTAAAGTTGCCACCTAATATTAACCCTGTAATTTAGAAGAAAATACTTATTCACTGATTTGCCCTGGATTGAATATTAACTTTTCCCAACTACCTCTCTCAAGGTCTTATCACCACTGAGCATATACCTAGCCTTCCCCAGCCCCTCTACCTTTCGGTTTTCCTGTTGTTATTTGTCCTTCATTCTGGAAGAGAACCATGACATCAGGAAGTTGGTAGCATGATATGCAAGCGAATTAGATTTTCATTATGTGTTGTGTGGAATTAGCATTCTTTTCATAACAAATCATCCTAGATCAATTATTCTTCCTTTCAATGTCCTATCATCTTCTGGTGATCACTGAAACCTATCATTTTCCTAAAAAATATTATATTCCTTGACAGCCTTAACAACACTGGTCACTATTCTCACCCCAACCTCCTTCTTTCTGCCCTCTGCTTTCCACCTCTTTCATTTTTCTTCTCTCCCTCCTCTTTTCTTTTCCTTCCTCCCTGCATCCCTCTCTTTCTCTCTAATTCACATACACATGCACAAGCACATACACACACATATGCATGCACACATACATGAAAGCACTGACACTTTCTGACCTACAATCTTCAATCCACAATCAATAATGATGCACAAAAAAAATAATAATAATAATATGTAACGCTTCCATAATGTCTACTACACGCCAGAAACTATGCTAAATGTTTTACAAATATTATCTCACAACAACCCTGTGTTGTTGTTCTGTCACTTTAGTCATGTGGAACTCTTTATGAATGGGATCATCAAATGGGATATTTGATGTTTTTTAACAGAGATAATGGCTTCCCATTTCCTTCTCCAGGTCATTTTACAGGAAACTGAGGCAAACAAGATTAAGTGACTTGACCAGGATCACAGAGGTCAGATTTAAATTCAGGTCTTCCTGATTCCATGCACAATGCTTTTATATACTGCACCATCTCACTGCCCTATAACCCTAGGAGGTAGATGTTATTATTAGCCCCATTTTACAGATGAAAAAACAGAGGTAAATAGAGATTAAGTAATTTAACTAGGGTCACATAATGAGTAAGTGTTTTTCTTAATTATAAGAGAGGATTCCAATGTTTTCCTTCAGACAGAATTGTGATATAAAGACAAAGATCTTAATTTTTTTTTTTTTAACTGACACACATAAAAGTAATCTAGAGAGTCCTTTCAATTGAAGAGTAAACCTAAAACCAGGCTACAATGCACTAAGAAGTGGAAGAAGAGAAAGTAGATTTAAAAAGACTTTTTTTTCTTGGAGTCTGATTATAAGACTCCTAAAGATATGGGACAGAAAGTCTGAAAGAACAGTGGGATCAAATAAAGGTTTTTTAAGCATGGAAGACTTGGGCATGTTTATAGGTAGCACTAATGGAGGAGAAGATATGAAAAAACTGAACATCAGAGGAAGGAAGATAACTTATAAGAGGCAAGCTCCTAAAGCAGATTCAAAAGCCCAAGAGGTACTGACCTTGGAGAGAAGGATCACCTCTTCAGAGCCTGGAACAGAGGGAGCAGATTTATCTATTTACATGAGAGAGCAGGATCGGGGGACTTACCAGCTCATTCCAATTTCCATCTGTATATTCAATTCCATGGACCTGGGGTAATCCCTATTGTGTGTCTCCTCCTCTCTTTCTAGTTTCCTTTTATATGTTGTAAGGACAACTACCTCCTTTAACCACCATCACCAGCCCAAAACTGTAAGCTCCATGAAGGCGGGACTGTCTCTCCCCCCCCTTTATTTGTATCCCCATGACTCAGAAGTATCATAGTAGGTCTTAATAAATGTTTGTTAACTGGCAAGCGCTTGATAAAAGTTTGTTAAATTGAATGTTTGTCAAATTGGCTATCCTTCGATCTAGGCAGGTGCAGTATTTAATTTAGTTGGTTTGTAAGTGCACTGCAACTCTATGATCCTAAACTTTAAAAGTAAGACATTTTCATGGATTAAATATATTAACTCATAGCCTTAGGGCTGAAAGGCATTTGAACTGACAAAGATAAGTCTTCCTGACTCCAGGACCAGCATTCCACATACTGTTCCATCTAGCTGCTCTTCTTTTCATTAGCAGTACTTTAAATTAAAATTTATCTATCAAGAGGCAGAGTGGATTCGTAGATAAGAGAAATGACCTTGAAAGTCCCACCTGTAACACCTACTTGCTTTGTATCATTCACTTTTAAGAAGGAGTCTTCTCACCTGGGAATTTCCAGAGCCACTAAAACCACTGGTCTTATCCCTACAGCAATTATATTGAGAACAAGAAGTACCTAGTATAAGGATTATACAATTAAGGAATCTTTCCATACAGAATCTATATTTTTAAGATTTTCTGCCAACACACTTCTATCAATTTTAACTGTAATTCCCTCTAGTATTTCATTAAAACAGCTTGGAAGCACTATAGTTTTACAGGATATTTAAGGTCATTTTGACAACACCATTTATGGCAAGTAGTCTGGCATAATGAATCAATCAATGATCAATGACTTTTCTCAAATTACCTGAGCTAGATGCAGAGATTTGGTATCCTTCCTTACACAGAAAATGTAGAGTAGATAAAGAGGTATTAAAATAAGTGTAACCATGTGCCTTGAGCTAGCCCTGGTATCATCTGAAAATTGGCTGAGGAGGCAGTCCAGGAAGGAGCCAGCAGTCCAGGAAAAACCCAGACCTTGAGATATTACAGCTCTTTACTTCTCGGGGAAAGAAAAAGATTTCTTTCTCTGCTCTCACCCTCAAACCCCAGTGATGGCATGTAACAGCACTGCTTTGTCACCAGTGTGAAGTACATTTCAAATGCATTCAGAAGGGAGAAGAGACATACACTCTGGGCACATTCAAACACAGACACATACAGAAGCAGCAGTCAAATAGCTTCAAGGAATGTGACTCCTAGCAACAGAGAAGAGAGCCAATTTTGGTTTCAAGAATTAGCCCTGGAAGATAGGTACTGACATCAGGAAGAAAATAGACCGAGGTAACCTAGCTAAGTGACACATACAGCAGAAAAGAGAAGAGGGGGATAGCATGAGGATTCCATTAGTTAAGAAACTACATATCAGAGGTATGTCTTTCCAGGGCAACATGTGCTCACATCATTTGTGCCTCACTACCAGAAACTATAAACCTGTTCCTTCTCTTCCCACTGATGCTTTATGTATTCATGAGAAACTGAAACTCAGATTTAGGAGGGAACATTTCATAGTTCTTTCTATGCCATCTTAGTAAATGCTGTTGCTTTGAGCTAATTGTGGCTATTGGATTGCCATTTAAAATAAGTTCATTGTTGTGAACTGATTCAACCATTCTGGAGAGCAATTTGGAATTATGCCCAAAGGGCTCTCAAACTGTGCATACCCTTTAAACTAGCAATGTCTCCACTGGGCTTATATTCCAAAGAGATCTTAAAGGAGGGAAAGGGACCCACATGTGCAAAAATGTTTGTAGCAGCCCTCTTTGTAGTGGCTAGAAACTGGAAACTGAGCAGATGCCCCTCAACTGGAGAATGGCTGAATAAGTTATGATATATGAACATTATGGAATATTATTGTTGTGTAAGAAATGACCAACAGGATGATTTCAGAAAGGCCTGAAGAGACCTACATGAACTGATGCTAAGTGAAATGAGCAGAACCAGGAGATCATTATACATAGCAACAACAAGATTATAAGATGATCAATTCTGATGAGTGTGGCTCTTTTCAACAATGAAATGATTCAACCAGTTCCAATGACCTTGTGATGAAGAGAGCCATCTGTACCCAAAGAGAGGACTGTGGGAACTGAGTGTGAAATACAACATAATATTTTCACTCTTTTTTGTTATTTGCTTGCACTTTGCTAATTTTTTTTCTTTTTGATCTGATTTTTCTTTTGCAGTGTAATAATTGCGGAAAAATATATAGAAGAATTGCTTATGTTTAACATATATTGGATTACTTTCATCTAAGGGAGAGGATGGTGGAAGGGAGGAAGAAAAATTTTGAAACACAAGGTTTTGCAAGGGTGAATGTTGAAACTATCTGCATATATATATATATATATATATATATATATATATATATTTTAAATCTGACCAAACAGCTTTATTCAATAGAGGTTTTCAGAAGAAGACAGTAATGTAAATCATAGTATTCGAGCCAAACTTGCATCTCACTAAGCACTTTGTCTGTTTGTTTGTTTTTTATTATTATAACTTTTTATTGATAGAACCCATGCCAGGGTAATTTTTTACAGCATTATTCCTTGCATTCACTTCTGTTCCGATTTTTCCCCTCCCCCAGATGGCAAGCAGTCCTTTACATGTTGAATAGGTTACAGTATATCTTAGATACAATATATGTTTGCAGAACCGAACAGTTTTCTTGTTGCCAGGGAGAATTGAATTCAGAAGGTATAAATAACCCAGAAAGGAAAACAAAAATGCAAGCAGTTTATATTCATTCCCCAGTGTTCTTTCTTTGGGTGTAGCTGCTTCTGTCCATCTTAGATCAATTAAAGCTCTCTTTATCGAAGAGATCCACTTCCATCAGAAAACATCCTCAAACAGTATTGTTGTTGAGGTATATAATGATCTCCTGGTTTTGCTCGTTTCACTTAGCACCAGTTCTCGCCAGTCCTCTCTGTATTCATCCTGCTGGTCATTCCTTACAGAACAATAATATTCCATAACATTCATATACCACAATTTACTCAACCATTCTCCAATTGATGGGCATCCTTTCATTTTCCAGCTTCTAGCCACTACAAACAGGGCTGCCACAAACATTTTGGCACATACAGGTCCCTTTCCCTTCTTTAGTATCTCTTTGGGGTATAAGCCCAGTTATCTGCATATATTTTGAAAATAAAAAGCTAAAAAAAAATTAATTAGTTAAAATAAAATAAAATAAAGTAAGTTCATTTCGGATGGAAAATACCAGAGAGAGAAGTATGGAGACTGGATGTGGATCAAAGTACAGATAGTATTTTCACTTTTTTGTATGTTTGTTTGCTATTTCTTTCTCATGGTTTTTTCCCCTTTGATCTGATTTTTCTTGTATAATACAACAAATATGGAAATATTTTTTAAAGTATTGTACATGTATAACCTCTATCAGACTGCCTGCTGTCTTAAGGGGGGAGAGGTAAAACAGGGAGAAAAAAAATTGGAATTTAAAATCTTACAAAAATGCATGTTGAATGATCCATTCAGGAGATATGTTCTAAGGGCTCTCAAACTGTGCATAGTGTCACCACTGGGTCTGTATCCCAGAGATCATTAAAGGGGGAAAAAGACCCACATGCAAAAATGTTCGTAGCAATCCTTTTTCTGGGGACAAGGAATTAGAAATTGAGTGGATATCCATCTGTTGAGGAATGGCTGAGTAAGTTAGGTTATATGAATGTCATGGAATATTGCTCTATAAGAAATGATGAGCAGGCTTATAAAACTTGGAAAGATTTACAAGAACTAATGCTGAGTAAAATGAGCAGAATTGAGAGAACATTGTACATAACAACAAGACTATGATGGACTTGGCTCTTCTCATCAATGTAGTGATTTAAGTCTTTTCCAAAAGACTCAGGATGGAAAATGCCAGCAGTATCCACAGAGAGAACTATGGAGATTGAATGTGGATGGTAGCATAGTATTTTCACCTTTTTTTATTTGTTTTGTTTTCTTTCTTGTGGATTTTTCCTTTTTGGTCTGATTTTTCTTGCACAAAATGACAAATATGGAAATATGCTTAAAAGAATTGCATATATTTAACCTTTATTAGACTGCTTGTTGTCTTGAGAAGAGGGAAAGTAAGGAAAGGACAGAAAAAATCTCTAAAATGAATGTTGACAACTATCTGTGTATATTTGGAAAAATAAAATACTATTATGGAAAAAATTCAATAATTTCGTTGGTAAAGGCTTGTGAGCTATAGTGATAGAAGTGCATATGCAAAGAATAACTAAACCCAAGGTATTATGTCAGGCCTCCAATGTAAGTATGAGTTGAGGTAACAGCTCCCAAGGGAGTACTACTAAGAAAATTGAGAAGACAATATTTCTAACACCAATCTCATAGGACTGGTAGAAGGATTTAATTTTTTAAATATGCAAAGTGTTTTATAATTATAAAACATCATACAAATATAAACTTAATATGAAATAATATTGAAATGATAGCTTTATTCTAATTTATACATCTTCCTAAACATTCTTGTCCCTAGACAACAAAATTTGGCAGTTTATAGATCTTTATGGTGGATTACTTCCTATGTTTTTATTGTTGAGCTTTTAAAAATAAGTAAAATACAATGGAAGGTCAAACAAAATTAATAAAAATGAAAGCAGTAAACAAGTTGTTAGGATGACTATTGTGCAAAGACAGTTACCTTTTGTAATTTGATTTTCAGTCACTGTACAGGAACTGGACATTACTTCCCACTCCCACTTTAGGCAAGAGGAGATTGCAAAATGTATATAGTAGACGATCAGTACTTTTTCTCAAATTTTTAATAAGAAAAGGTGAATATTGTCATTCATTTTTAATTGACATTTTAGAATTAAACAAAGTCGTGAACATCTAAGGTTTGTCCTTTTCCTAAATGCTACATATTTGTGGGATTTTTATTGCTACAATAACATCAAGGAAAAAAATTCCACTGCTATTATAATTTTCTTCAAACTTTTAAGGAAGTGTAATAACCTATTACAAAGTGTCAGTTAATACCAACAGAATTATTTCCAAATTTTACATATAGAACTGACTTAGTGAATATAATCAGAAGCTTGGACAATATGTGAATAAATGAAATTTATAAAATATTGTATTTTAGCCAGAAAATCCCAATAATTACCAAAATCTGTGAAATTTTTAAAAAATAAATATTAAAAAACACCAAAATCTATGAAGTAGCAAAACTGATTAATTTGGACATCAACTAGATAACCCTTTTTAGTAACAAAAGGACAAGTTGAAAGAGCAGAGAAAAAGGGAAAAAGCAATTACTAAAAATAAAATATGAGAACAAAATGAAGCAACATTAATGGAAAGCAGACTAAATAAGATGCCAAAGTTTGAATTTCCCAGAGTAAAGATCTTATGCAACGTTTATGAATTATCATCAGTCCTTTATAGATCTTTATTTCAGTCATTCATCTGAAAATAATTTTCTTCAATAGTGATGGCTCTTTAAATAGATAAGTGAATGAAATATCATCTAATCAATTTTTGTTATGCCAAAGTTTCCTTTTAATGTTGTGACCCAGTTTCTCCAATTGTCCTATTTAGTTATTCTGCCTCAGACCTTTCCCGTTTAATGTTTGAGATAAAGGTTTTATATCTTTAGGTTATAGATATTCCGTCTTAATGTTTGACAAGATAAAGGTTTATCCATTTTAGATATCATTAGAATATCAGTAACCTCCCTCCATTAGGTTATCCCCACCTAGGTACCCCCATTATGTCATTGTTCTTGCTATTCTATAAAAAGCTTGCTGTCCCGACAGGAGACTAGACTCTTTGAGATGATAGTCTCGTCTAGCCCTGGGATCAAGCATGGATCCATTGATCCCAGTATTTCTCTCCATTTAATAAACTATTGAATTGGTCTCTAATCTCTTGTCTTGCTCAGTTTCTTTGGCATTACATTTTCCAACTGAAATTAAGAAGTACAGTAGAAAAATCAAATTCTAGATTATGAAGTCAAGACATCTTTGTGTGTAATTCCTGCCTAAGTCACTTAAATCACTTAACCTCCCAGATTTTGTTTCATTTTTTGTAAAATTAGAGTAATAATTGTACAACTGTATAATGTCTGAGGGAGTTCTTATAAGCACTATATAGATATTGGTTAGGGCAGCTGGGTGGCACTGTAATGCCAGGCCTGAAGTTCAATAAGACACATCTTCCTAAATTGAAATTTGACCTCAAGACACTTGCTAGCTGTGTGACTTTGAACAAGTCACTTAATCTTATTTGCCTCAGTTTCCACATCTGTAAAATAAGCTGGAAAAGGAAATAGCAAATCATTCTAGTGTCCTTGCCAAGAACACCCCAAATGGAGGTCATGGAGAGTCAGATATGGCTTGAAAATTGAATAACATACAATAACAATAGATGTTGGTTGTTGCTATTGTTGTTAAGACTAATCTCACAGGGAGACAATGTAATAAGACCACCCCAATCTTATATCTGCATTGTTGGACAGTGTTTCCACAATGAGAGTTCCCACCCTGAAGAAATCACAAGTCTAAAACAAAACTTTATATGAATGTTTTCATTTATAGTAGTTAAATAGAACATTTTTAAATTGTGGGAAGTAGGATTAGGGACAGGCAGGAAGGCAATACTATGTGAGAAAAAAATAAGAAATGGAAACAGTACTTCCCAACATTTACCACAAATGAGAATACTTGGGAACTGAGGGAAAGTAGTTTACTGGCACAGATGCCACGAAGAAGATAGTGGGGGGTTGCTTAAAAAAAAAAAAAAAAAAAAAAAAGTAAAAAATTCAGTTGAATGTTTTGGGATTTCCGTCAATTTGTGTGGAAAATGGAAAACAATTATTTTATGCAAAGTTTCTCACTGTATCAGTCCCAGAAAGTTTAATAAAAAAGATTTCTATGTTATTGTTAATCCAAAAATAGGCTTAAAGACAAAGATTATCATTTTCCCTTTCTCAGCTTCTTCACTGCCTTTATCCATTTATACTTCAGAAATCAGACACTGATAAACTGGTTCTACTGCCACTGAAATTTGCTAAAACGGTCACTCTATAATCCCACATCCTATGCAGCTTTCTTTTTTCTTTGTCCTCTAACAAATTACAGAGGGATCTTTACTTAAGTTCTTGTTCCTCTCTTTCTCCTACCTATGCTTCTGGTCTGTCTGACATGAATGGCATATTGCTTATATCTGAAGTAGGTACTGACAGCTAAGTGATTGTTAATCTCAAATCTATGATAAAAACGGAACCTAAATCCAATCTAATATTACTATAGTAGGTTTTTTTTATTGCTATCCGCTCTTAATTATATCCCATTAAAATAATATTAATAAGGTCTGCATATTTACAAAGCGTTTTACAAGTATTATCTCCTTTTATTCTCACAATTGGGGAAGGTTAGATATTATTCCTTTTCCATTTTACAGAGGAGAAATCTGGGTCAAATGAAACTTTTAAGTCATTTGTGCAAGGTCACGCAGCTAATAAGGGTCGGAGGCTAGATTTGAATTCAGGACTTCCTAAATCCATTATGCACCACTCAGCTTTAATCAACAACTTCAATCTCTTTCACTAGAATGCCTACAACTGCAAAAATCGGCCTAAGTCTTTTTCCTCTCCAGCCCTGTTTCTGACGGGCAAAGACAGGACCCAAGAGCTGAATGAAAGTTGGGGAGGAGTCAGAGAAATGGATAAGCGAACAAACCGGGTAGCAGTAAAAGATGTACAAATCCTAAAGGACTGGTAAACTCTCTGAAATCAACTTCGTTCAGAAAGGGCCCTTTTTCACTTACATTAATTGAACACTAAAGCCCCAGATATTCACGTGACTTTTAAGATCGCTCAAGTTCTTAAGTAATTCACCTTCGCCAAGGCAGGGTGTGAAGGACGCTCCAATCTGCCATACCCGAGGAAGCCCATTATCGTCAGAGCAGCTTCCTCTCTTCCTCCCTCCTCCCCCTACTTCAGATGCAGGGAGCCGCGGCAGTGCAGCCGCCCGCAGCAGATTTCTGCTCCAGGTGAGATGCCCTAAGGCTTTTTCCAAGACTTTCCAGCTCCACCTTGCAACTGCAGAGAAGCCAAGAACTGGGAGCTAATCTAAGGTCAAGCTTACTGCTGCCCCCACACGGACACAGCCGAACTGTGCCCAAACACTCCCAAGCCTGCCAAATCTAGGGCAGTCATCAGGACTGGGAGCGGAGGCCTCGGAGCAGAGGTCCCATCCCCGGCACGGGAGGATGGCATTGCAGGCCCCTCCCTTCCCGGAAAAGGGAGAGAGAGAGCCCCGGGCTCTCTCGTCTTGGCCTCTCATCCACTTACTTTCCTCCTCTCCCCCTGCAAGAAGAATATGGGGCTCCCTGGTACCCAGACACCGCACTCACCTCCCCAAGTCCGGAACCTGCCACGGGTGGGAGAGGTAGAAATTCGGCACAGGAGCAAGCCTTCCAGGAGTAGCCTCGGCCCAGGCCCAGGGTTTACAGGAACCAAAAGCCAAACCAGCAGAGGCGGAGTTGTGACCGCGCTCCACCCCGCTTAGTCTCGGCGGCCCCCGCCCCATCCTCTCTCCGCCCCATCTTCCATCCGGCCCCTAAGGCTCAGCTTCTCGGGTCTCAGAGCCGGAGGTGTGGCCGCCACCTCCGCCGGAGCGGCTCCCTCGGATCTCCGAGCGTACAGAGTCCTGAACTCGGGGGCTCCTGCCTGGGGGTCTACGAAACCGTGGAAGCTCTCAGGCGTCAGGCTTGGATCCTCCGTCCTTCCCCAAGTTTCAGCCCCGTTAGTAGATCCCACTCTGCCACTTTCACGTGCACTCCGGAGTAAGGACGGAGGTCTCCTAAGGCGTTTCTAGAATAAGTCCACCTGGATACTGGCACTTTTAAAACGGGATTGGTTTTGGTCTGCACGTTTTATTCCAGACCACAGACTAGTGTATATTGAAAATAAAACTTTAAAACTTCCAGGGCCCAAAGTTCCGCAGCTTTAGAGTTGTTGTCCTAGCAATATTAGGTGAAAAAAGGGATCCTTAGGAGGACGAAGGGATCTTCTGTGGTTTTAGACTCTTATCGCAACATGTATTATTTGATTAGGTTCAATCCAACAAGCATATATTTAGTGCTTCCAAATGCCTTTTGTGAGGGAGATTTTTTTTATTTTATATATAAATATAGTCTCCAAACTTCATTTTGTAAACACGTCAGAGATAAGCAGATTTTTTTTATTTTGTTGCTGGACCTTATCCGAGCGGAGAATACTCGGTGAGCAATATATGTTTGGTGAATGAAGGAGTGAACCTAGAAAAGAAGTACATACAATAAAGTAAACATACCTTTTATTTCCAAATCATCTTCCCAGGACTGAATTCAATAGTTACTTGGCTTAAAAAAAAAAAAAAATAGAACCGATTTAGTTACATGTGCCCAATGGATAAGACAGTTCTAAACCCGAAGTCAGGACAAACTTTAGTAATCCATCCTCACATTCTTAATAGTTGTGTGACCGTGGGCAAGTAACTTAAAAAAAAAAAAAAAAAGACTTGCATTTTGCCTCAGTTTTAGCTATAAAATGGGAATAACAATAGCACCTACTTCCCAGAATTGCTTTAAGGATAAATTGAGATCATAGTTCTTTGCCAACCTTAAAGTACTATATAAATGCTAGATTTTATTACTTAATGGACACCCTACAGAGAAGTAAAACAGAAGACTAACATTGAAACATGGGCAAAGGAAAGTGGTGACAAAAAATCAGGAAAATAAACAAATGAGAAAAGCATTGATATCCTCTGAATCACAAGAATTTCTCCTCCCTCTACCCCCATGCAGTTTTTTTTTTCAGAGGAACTCTATCTTTATGCTTCTGAAGGTAGCAGGCAACCCTAGTCTACTCAATGGGTTTGCCTTGAATGTTTCAGAAGATAGCCTTTTCTTATTAATAATTCACTAATACATTATCTCCTCTAAGAATAGGGATGTTTCTAAGTGAACTACAGTTTAATACCAAATTATGATTTACATTCAAGAAGGGAAGTAAAAGATATCAAAGACATTTATGACTCAAAAAAGCTTCAGGAGAAGTAGCTGGGATATAGTGAATAGAAAACTAGCCTTCAAATCTCTAATAAATACAAATTGGGAGTTTTTTTTTGTTTTTTTTGTTTGTTTGTTTGTTTTTAGCAATTCCCTTAATCTCTGGGTACCTTCAGGCAACAAGTTACAAAACTGGTGCTGATCTGTATACTTTATAGTGAGTTCTCTATACCAATAAAATCATAATTTTGGGGCCATGTACATATTATACATACTTGTGTGTATAGAAATAAATTTGGTTATGTATGTGTACATATATATATTTAAAGATTTCAGACTAGGATGGTAATATAGCAAGAGTATAACAGATGGACAGTTGTATACCCACAAAATATTAAAGAACTTAGACAAGAATTATACAAGATAAAAAAACACTGATAAGTTACACCCTGTGATTACAAATTCATTGAAGAATAAGTATTTAAGCATTTTTAAAGCATTAAGCTAAGGATTGAGGATATAGAGAGAAAAAATGACACAGTTCCTACCCTTAAAAACTTAAATCTAATGGGGAGAGGATAAAGAAACATGAACACTGATAACTAATAAATAACAAATTTAAGGTATAAAAGATTAAACAGATTAGGATGAAAGAACAATCTTGGGACCAGAAAGGACAGAACAACAAAAAAAGCTAATAGGAAATTTTTACTACCAATAAACAAAGAGATTGTATGAGAGCATGTAACTGCCCTTGGTGAATTCAAGTAACCTGGACCTTATAAATGAAATAATCAGCTATTAAAAGGATTGGCATCTGTAATTGCTGAGCCACTACCAATGATATCTAAAAGCCCGTGAGAAATGGGAAAAGTACCAGAAGATGAGAGAAGGCAAATATCATCCTGGTTTTCAAAATAAAAAACAATCTATAAACTATAGGCCAATGAGCTTGACTTCAATTCCTGGGAAGATTCTAGAATGGACCATTAAAAAGATAGTTGGCCAGCATTTTAAAAAGAGTAGTAACTTCAAAGGGCCTACACAGTTTCATCAAGAAAGGTCATCCTTATATATATAAAAATACTTAAAGCCACTTTTTTTGTGATGGCAAAGAACTGAAACTGAGGATATGTCTATCAACTGGGAAATGGCTAAATAAGTTGCGGGATAACACTTTGATGAAATAGTATTGTTCTGTAGGAAATAATGAGAAGGATGTTTTCAGAAAAATCTGTGCAGATTTATATGAACTGATGCAAAGTAAAGTGAGAAGAATTAGAAGAATATTGTATACAGTAACAATACTATTATATCTATGATCAACTGTGAAAGACTTAGCTACTCTGATTAATACAATGATCCAAGACAATCTTGAAGGACTCAGAATGAAAAATGTTATATATCTCAAGAGAAAAAAACTGACAAACTCTAAGTTCAAACTGAGGTATAATTTTTTACTATCTTAATTTTTCTTGAGTTTTTTTTCCAACATAGCTAACATGGGAATGTGTTTTGCATGATCTTATATATATAATTGATGTATAGGATGCCTTCTCAAATGGTTATGGAAGGGCTTAAACAGAAGGAAAGAATTTGGAACTCAAATTTTTTAAAAGATGAATGATAAAAATAGTTAAATTTTCAAAAAGGAACAGGTCATGTCAGAGTAATCTCATTTTTTAGTTTTAGCTTTTGTTTTTAACAGAATTACTAACAGGAAAATGCTGTAGCTATAATTTGCCTAGGTTCTAGTGAAGCTTTTGGTTGAGTATTTCATACTAGTCTTAAAGAAAAGAAAGAGATGTGGTTTGGAGACCAACTGTTCCCAAAGTGTGGTCCAAGATGCACCCTCCCCCAAAAAATTAAAGTGGGTCCTTGAGATAAAAATTATTTTATATTTTTATAATATGTTTAAATTTCTAATACAGCAATATTAATAGATATAACCCACATAAACAAAAGCTTTTTTGGAAGGGGAGTTCTTAATAAATTTTTAAGAATATAAAACGGGTTGGAGACCAGAAAATTTGAGAACCATTAGAGCAGACAATAAGATAGAAATATCAGTTCTGTTAGTTCAGAACTGGTTTTATGACTGTATTCAAAGAGAATTTGTTAATAATACTGAAAATACATGATGAATATGACTATTTTCTCTAAGGAAGAGAAGGAGGCAGAGGTAGTAAGTCTGAGACAGTACCCAGGCTAGAAACGATCACAAAGCTGAGAATAGTGAGTTCAATCAACATTGTAGCAAGGGGACTTAATTGAGACTCTCCTAGGTATGATGCATTACCTTGCCCTTATGAATACTTGATGATAGCATGAAATGGAAGGTATTGGGGGAAGGAAAAGTAGAGCTTACAACTAGTTATAATGAGTTGATCAGTTGCTTTTGGAAGGAGCAATTCAGACCCGAATGATAATTCAGGGTTCAAGAAGGGAAGGGAAATACCTTCCCCTATAAAGATATGTTTCTGTGTGTCTCTTGTCACACCAAACCAAGAGAAGGCAATTAAGGTAATTTTGTCTCTATTGCTATTTCCCTTGAAGCACAGAAGTTTCTAGTTATTATACTTGTTCCTTCCCCATTGGTTAGAGATTAGGTTTTGTTATTTGAAAAGTATATGTACCTATAAGATTTTTATACTGTGTTCCAGAGGCATCATTGATAAGCTGAATGAAACTCTGCCCCACCAACCAGAGTCTCATTCAGCATATCAATATTGCTGCCTATGGGATTCATTATGAAAGTCTTAAATTCAGAGATGCAGAAAAAATCAATCATGATGCTTATTTTCTACTTGAAGATCTGCCTGTGCCCTTGAGGTTCCAGTTAGTCTGCTCTGACCAGGCCTGCCACTGAATTATGAAAACATGCTAAAGTTTAGAATATTTTTAATTCAGCAATAGAATGTCAATGATCCCCTGTGCAGAATTACTAGTCGGCAAAGTAGTCAACAAAATTGATTATATAGATTGGCCATACCTCAAAAGGAAATAAGACACCTAGTTTGAGAGAAAAGTCTTTAACTTTTTTTAGGTTTCATCTTTAAAATCTATTCCTTTCTTCTGTTTCTTTTTCAATTACATTTATATAGTATTTTAAGGTTTACAAAGCACTTTTTTTTCCAACAATCAGTCCCTTAAAAATGGATTAGGAATACTACATATGTGATGATAACACAAAAGTGCTACACACTGGATACTCACTTAACCCTGTTTGCCTCAATTTTCTTATCTCTTGAATGATCTGAAAAAGGAAATGGCAAACCACTCCAGGATCTTTGCCAAGAAAACACCAAATGGGAGTCACAAAAAATCAGACACAAATGAAATGACTGAACAAGAAACTGGAGTCTCAGAGATAAAAATTAAACAATCCCTTCTCTCAAAAAACTGCTAGGTAAGTAATACAAATATCAGCATCCTGTTTTACCAATGAGGAAGTTGGATCTTAACAAAGTTTTAATGGTTTGCTTTAAGATCACATAATCATTAAAGGATAGAACCAATGCTAGAATCTAAATCTTCTAAGAAGTTAGTGTTCCCATTATATAATACTTCCTTTTCAGATTCATCCATGAAACCCAGTGACATATGGAACCAGGAAGAGTATATTTACTTGATGACTAATCTAGAATGTAATCCACAGTAAATCTGCCAAGAGGATAGGATAATGACTGGGTTATATCCTTACCGCTACACCAAAGTGGAAAAAATAATGTGTTTCTTTTAATATTGACTAATATACTTTCAGGGTATCAAGGTAGTGCAGTGATTAGAGTATTGGACCTGAAGCCAGAAAGACTCATCTTCAAAGAATTCAAATTTGGCCTCAGGCACCTACTTAGTTTTGTGATCCTAGGCAAGTCACTTAACCCTGTTTGTTTCAGGGTGATATCTTGAGTCATGCATGAATTAGATTTAAGTGAGGCAGAACTGCACAAACTTATCTGCCTCCCACTCTTTTCTAGAGTCATAAGTCTAATGTCAAGACAGAAGTCAGGATTACTGGTGATGGCCTGGGACGCAGAGGATGATCTTACTGTCCTCAATGTCTGGCCAAGCTCTAAGTGTTTTAGTTATCTTCATGTCTGTTAACGAACAAATTGTTCTCATCTACCCATTCTGCTTGGGGAAGCCTTTATATGCTTGGGTTAGATACCCCTCTAAATCACAAATGGATTTGAGATCTGTTGACTACCCTCAGTCTGGTTTAGCTGTCTATCAAGGTTTGGTTTTTTTGGTTTTTTACAAGAATGTTTCTGCTATAGCTTCTTGGAGCTACAGGTGAAAGTTGAGTGCTAGATGGACACAGATGAGTAGCCCTGGAAAGGGCTTGGCAAGTCCTCATACCAGAGGTGCTGGTTGGCATATTACAAAGAAACGAGTATGTCTAGTTCTGGAACTTAGGCTTTCTCGATAAAGTCTAAGATTCAATTACCTTCTTTGGCTGTTATAACATACTATTGAGTCATATTAAGCATGTAATCCATTAAAATGCCCAGATCTTTTTCAGACAATTTGCTTGAAAGTATGTTCTTGTATTTGAGTTGTTTCGGTCATGTTAAATTTTCTGTGGTCCCATTTGTGATTTTCTTGGCAAAGATATTGGAATAATTTGCCATTTCCTTTTTCAGTTCATTTTACAGATGAAGAATAGAAGTAGTATAGAGAGAGAAGAGTAGAGGGACTGGGACAAAATCCTAAAGCACTCCTAAATTTAGAGGGAGTGATTTGGAAGAGGATCAAGTAAAGGAGATAGAGAAGCAGTCAGATAATTAGGAAGAGCACCAAAAAAAGTGGTACTCCAAAAGCCTAGAAAGAAGAGAGTAAAAAAGAAGAAAATGCAATCGACTTAATCTAAGATTTCAGAGGATCAAAGTGATCCCATTTTCAGTGCTAATTGAAAAGAAGCTACATTTAGGCAACCCAAAGACCCAAGACATAGGCTCACAAAAAAATTCAACCTCATACACAATCTCCCTAGGGCTATGGATGATGTGGATTTTCTCTCTTCCCTTGTCAGCAAGAAGCCCAACCAGTCCCAGACTATTCTGTTTGTATAGAGTGATTGTGAGGATAGAATTCTTTATCAACTTCCATTGTCTATTCCTCAACCTATGGGTAGATTTAAATAACCTTTGAGATATTGATTAGTATATCTTGTAGACTGGTCTGGAATCCGGCCTGCCAAGTGCATTCTATCTGGCTTCTCAACCCCTCCTTCTGAACTATTAAATTCTTCCTGAGGTCTTGAGGAACCCCCAAGGCTGTTTTCCTCTATAAAAGATGTGCTCAGGATGAAGATCTCTGCTAAGTCTTTTTCAGGACTAAGCCCACTATGAGGTACTCACTCCCCTCTCATAGTGTCTTCCCTCTAATGGAGTCTTTCTCCTTATTTATAGCTAATTCTGGTTAGTCTGTTAAACTCCCCTATGGATGGATCCAACCTGTCAGTCAGGTTGACATACTCCCACCTCATAGTATATTCCCTTAATGGATTCTTCATAATTCCTTTCCTTGGTAACCCTATTGCTCTCCCATCTCTATTTCATATTTGCCACTCCTGGTGTCTATTTTACCTCTTATTTTGTTTTTGACCTCTTCCACAAAATAAACCTATTTTTTGACAAAGAGAATGGCCACTGTAAACTTGTCACATGTTTATTTCAAACTAGGAACTGCTACCCTGACCTCATCATGGAGACAACTCCAAGCTTCAGAAATTTGCTCAAGCCCTGTAGCAGTGCTCCATGGGCAGAAACTTCATGGAGACGGTGGGAGGAAAGAACAAAGGAGGGGCAGTCACACTAGCAAAAATCTCTGTAGCAGAGACATGAACAGAGGAAAGAGAAATGGACAAATATGTCTGGGCTTGAAACATAGCTCACCACACCATACCATACCACACCACCCTCCTTCCAGAACTCTGAGACCTAAGCTACAGAAATTCACCACATTGCTCTCAGTGTGGGAGGAAGCTGGGTTCTTAGCCTCCAAGGAAATCACCATCTGAGAACAGGGATTTGGATAGTGAACAATAGGGGGAAAAAGTAAGGGGCAATTGAGGTAGGTGTGAAGGGAGCTGAAATTACCAAAGATCTCAAGAAGAAAACTCAAAGACCTTGCACATGAGCAGAGAATTCAACAAGGAAAATATTAACAGCAAAAAGAAATATGACTTTCAGATTAAGTAGAATCTATGTATTTATGAATAAATACTGCTAAAACCTGAGTCCCATAAAATGGGTTTGGGGAGTCTGACTACGCAGAGAAAATTATCCAACACTTGAGATAGAGTACCCTGTGGAATCTGAGGAGAACATGCAATCACAACATACTTTCTCAGCGTGGTTTAAAAGAGAGATGAGAATTATGGGAGCATTAATGGCCTGCATAGCAAAAATAATGGCCAGAAAAGAAAAAAACTGGAATCTGCAATTCCACCAAATTCCTCCTAAGAAATAAAAAAAGAGAACAATAGATTGGCAATACAAATACATAGAGGTAAAGGACCATCTAAAAAAATGAGAAGAAAAAATAATAATAACAAAAGAAAATATATTAATTATGCAAACAAAACATATATATTTCAAAAACAGAATACAGAGAGAAAACCTAAAGATCATAAATCTCCCAGAAGAACACAACAAGGCAAGACAACAACAACATTAACAACAACAAAACCTTAATTCAGGAAATAATATGAGAGAACTGCCCAGAACTTCTGCACTTAGAAAATGAAATAGCAGTTGAAAGAACCTAGAGCTTGCCTCCAGAAAAAAAAAAAAAATCCAAGACTGCAACCTCCAAAACACATAGTGGATAAATTTAATAATTCAAACCAGAAACAAGGTCTGTATGAAGACCTTCAATTACAAAGGAAAAGACAGTTTAATAATACATGACTATTCTGTACACACCATAAAATACAAGAATGAAATTACACATTCAAAGAACATTTAAGGCAGAATGCAACCCAGAATAATTCCAGCAAATTTGAGCTTAATCATAAATTTTTAAAAGACAAATGTTCAATTATAAAGAGAAAAGTGAAATATTCTTAAAAAGAAAACCAGATTTAACAAAAGTATTTGCTTCCCAAATACTCAGATAATAGAAATACAGGAAGTGTGAATGAATGCAGTAGCCAAAGACAGAAATAAAAACTGAATGACAGTAGACATACCAGTATAAGACTTCTTTCTAAATGAACACAAGAAGGATACAAAATAAACCCACATAAGTCATCAGCATTCTTATATATCACTAACAAAACCCAACAGTTAGAGTTACAAAGAGAAATTCCATTTAAAGTAACTACTGATTGTATAAAATATTTAGGAATCTATCTGCCAAGGGAAAATCAGAAACTTTATGAGCAAAACTACAAAACACTCTCCACACAAATTAAATCTGATCTAACAAACTGGAAAAATATTAAATGCTCTTGGATTGGGTGAGCAAATATAATAAAGATTGCAATACTACCTAAACTAATCTATTTATTTAGCGCTATACCAATCAGACTCCCAAAAAATTACTTTGATGACCTAGAAAAAATAACAACAAAGTTCATATGGAAAAACAAAAGGTCAAGAATTTCAAGGGAATTAATGGAAAATAAATCAAATGAAGGTGGCCTAGCTGTACCAGATCTAAAATTATATTATAAAGCAGCAATTACTAAAACCATCTGGTATTGGCTAAGAAATAGACTAGTTGATCAATGGAATAGGTTAGGTTCAAAGGACAAAATAGCCAATAACTTTAATAATATAGTGCTTGACAAACCCAAAGATCCCAGTTTTGGGATAAGAACGCATTATTTGACAAAAATTGCTGGGAAAATTGGAAATTAGCATGGCAGAAACTAGGCATTGACCCACACTTAACACCGTACACCAAGATAAGGTCAAAATGGGTTCATGACCTAGGCATAAAGAATGAGATTATAAGTAAATTGGAAGAGCATAGGATAATTTACCTCTCAGACCTGTGGAAGAGGGAAGGATTTATAACCAAAGAAGAACTAGAGATCACTATTGACCACAAAATAGAAAATCTTGAAAATTGAAAAGTTTTTGTACAAACAAAACTAATGCAGACAAAATTAGAAGGGAAGCAATAAACTGGGAAAACATTTTTACAGCCAAAGGTTCTGATAAAGGCCTCATTTCCAAAATATATAGAGAATTGACTCTAATTTATAAGAAATCAAGCCATTCTCCAATTGAACAATGGTCAAAGGATATAAACAGACAATTCTCAGATGAAGAAATTGAAACTATTTATAGACATATGAAAATATGCTCCAAATCATTATTAATCAGAGAAATGCAAATTAACACAACTCTGAGATACTACTATACATCTGTCAGATTGGCCAGAGTGACAGGGAAAGATAATGCGGAATGTTGGAGGGGATGTGGGAAAACAGGGACACTGATACATTGTTGGTGGAATTGTGAACACATCCAGCCATTCTGGAGAGCAATTTGGAACTATGCTCAAAAACTTATCAAACTGTGCATACCCTTTGATTCAGCAGTGTTTCTACTGGGCTTATACCCCAAAGAGATACTAAAGAAAGGAAAGGGACCTGTATGTGCCAAAATGTTTGTGGCAGCCCTGTTTGTAGTAGATAGAAGATGGAAAATGAATGGATGCCCATCAGTTGGAGAATGGTTGAGTAAATTGTGGCATATGAATGTTATGGAATATTATTGTTCTGTAAGGAATGACCAGCAGGATGAATACAGAGAGGACTGGTGAGACTTACATGAACTGATGCTGAGTGAAATGAGCAGAACCAGGAGATCATTATATACCTCAACAACGATATTATATGAAGATGTATTCTGATGGAAGTGGATCTCTTTGATAAAGAGAGCTAATTCAGTTTCAATTGATCAAGGATGGACAGAAGCAGCTACACCCAAAGAAAGAACACTGGGAAATGAATATAAACTGCTTGCATTTTTGTTTTTCTTCCCGGGTTATTTATACCTTCTGAATCCAATTCTCCCTGTGCAACAAGAAAACTGTTCGGTTCTGCACACATATATTGTATCTAGGATATACTGTAACCTATTTAACATGTAAAGGACTGCTTGCCATCTAGGGGAGGGGGTGGAGGGAGGGAGGGAAAAAATTGGAACAGAAGTGAATGCAAGGGATAATGCTGTAAAAAATTACCCTGGCATGGGTTCTGTCAATAAAAAGTTATTTAAAAAAATAAAATAAAATAAATGAACACAAGATAGGGGTGAAGGCAAAAATTAGGTAGATGTAACAGTGGCATTTTGGACAAAACCTGGTGACATTCTGCCTATAAGTGTATCAATATATTTTATGGGATTACATTATAAAATGAGAAAATTAATGAAAAAGGGGGAAGGGAGAAGAGAATAAAGGGGAATTTCTGATGTACATGAGTCAAATCAAGAGCTAGCAATAAAAGGAAGGTGAATCCAATCTGGTGGTCTCAGGAAAAGAAGCATGTACAGGAAGTAGATGAAAAGAAATGGGGAGAGGTTTGAAAGTTGAGGGACAGAAGAGAGAACTTGTTTTGGTAGCAAGAAAGGACAACTCTGATGAATACTTTTATGGGTAAAAAGAGATATTCTGTGAAAGGAGATAGGTACCTTGAGTATTGTTATCTAAGAGATTTGATGCTGGAAAAGACCACTTGTCCTATCATGAGAGGAGGGAGTTGGAATTCCTAGAAGCAATTGACAACTGAGAGTGGGAGATCATGGACTTAAGGAAAATGGTTTTTTTTAAGATTCATTTACCCCCCTTTATTAAAGCTTTCTATTTTTCAGAATATATGCATGGACAATTCTTCAACATTAGCCTTTGCAAAACCTTGTGTTCCAATTTTTCCCCCTTCCCCCACTCTCTCCCCAGATGGCAAGTAGGCCAATATGTGTTAAACATGGTAGAAATATATGTTAAATCCAATATATACATACATAATTATACCATTATCTTGCTACACACACACACAAAAATCAAATCAAACCAGAAAAAAAAAAAAAGAAATAAAATAAAATGCAAGCAAACAACAATAACAAAAAGTGAAAATGCTATGTTGTGAACCACACTCAATTCCCACAGTCCTCTCTCTGGGTGTAGATGGCTCTCTTCATCACCAAACAATTGGAACTGGTCTGAATCATCCCATGTTTGAAGAGAGCCAAGTTTTTTTTTTTTTTTTTTTGGGGGGGGGTGTTTGTTTTTTTTTCCCCTAAGGAAAAGATTTTGAGGCAAATGTAGAAAAGAAGATAACTGGGGTGGGGAAGAGGATATAGATTAATGGTAGATTGAATGTCAGACATCTGGTGCAGAAGGGTGCTTTTATGGTGCATTTCTTCTCTGTCATCTGCAGAAATTAGTTTTATCCTGGGAGGAAGATACAATGAAAAATGGAAATCCAAATCATAAGCTCTATAAGAAAATTTCAGAAATTGCCTAGAGCATAGAATGAATACCTCAGAAGTTTCGATTTCATGGGTAATATGGAGAAGAAAGCAGAATTATGTAATTATAAAAATAAGAAAATAGAAAATGAGGATCTAGAGTAAATAGAAAGAAAAAGTAGATAATGAAAAGTGAGAGAAATCTCTGAAAAGGGGTGTAAGAAATGAAATTTAAAGAACTAAAGGATTAATTGAAGGGAAGAAAGGGAGAATTTACTTAGCTAAAGGAAAGGGAAAAGATGTGTATATGTGTGTGTCTATGTCTGTGTCTGTATGTAAATAACCAAATAAAAGAAATTAACAAGTGAAGTACCAAAAAGAATAAGTAGCTAGAGTGAAGAAGAGATCCAAGATGAGAGAAATAGAGCCTTTGGGAATAGGAATGCCTTAAAAAGAATAAACTAAAATATCTGAAGGAACATGGTACTATTTTTATAGCTAACAAGGGAAAAATAATCACAACTTAAAAAATATTAGACACAAATTGAAGACAATATAAACATAATTCATAACTTTAAATATGAATGGATTGAACAATTTAATAAAACAAAAAAATGACAGAATGAATAAGAAAAAACCCTGCTATCTGTTGTTTACAAGAAATACATTTTAAATATACTTACACAGAACAAAACTGAGAGGATAGAAAAATATTTAATGTATGAAGTGAATTTAAAAAAGCAGAAGTTGAAATCATCTCATCTGTCAAAGCAAAAACAAACACTCAAAAATAAAAAGGAATAAACAAGAATGCTAATCATAGTTTTAGAAACAGTAGGAAACATCAATATCAGTAATAAATTCATATGCTCTAGATGTCTTAGCAGCCAAATTCATAAAGGAAATATGAACTGAGTCACAAGAAGTCATGAACAGTAACATAATAATGAAAGGAAACTTCAATATTCCTCTCTCAATTTTGAGAAAATCTAACAGAAAAATAAACAAGAGAGAAAATATGGAATTGAATAAATTCCTGAAGAAACAACAGAGGAAAGACTTAAGATATCTTTTAAATGAGATTGAAAAAGAATATACATATTTCTCAGTATCATATGAATTTTTTTACAAAAATCGACCGCATTTTGTTGCAAACAAATGTAAAAGATAGAGATAATGAATATATACATTCTCTACAGACGGAGTGTAATGCAGTAAAAATAGTCAAGGTTCAAGGACCACAAAAAAATAACCCTAAAAAATTCAAACACACACACACATAACAGAGCCAACTGGAGATTTAACAATAAAATTTTAAATAATGAATGAATCAAACAGTAAATTATAGAAACAATTAATAATTATGTGAAAGAAGATTATAATGTTGAAACAATATATTAAAATTTCTTGCACATAGCTAAAGCAGTTCTCAGGAAAAAGTAATATTCCTTTAAACTTATGTTAACAAAATTGAGAAAGAAAAGATTAATGACCTGGATATGCATTTTAAAAATTTTTTTATTAAAGCTTTTTATTTTCAAAACATACACTTGTCTAATTTTTCAACATTGACCCTTGCAAAACCTTGTGTTCCAAAATTTTCCTCCTTTCTTCCCCAACCCCTCCCTTAGATATATCTAATATATTTTAAATATGCTTAAAATACATGTTAAATCCAATATATGTATACATATTTATACAATTATCTTGCTGCACAAGAAAAATCAGATCAAAAAGGAAAAAACTGAGAAAGAAAACAAAACCTAAGCAAAGAACAAAAAAAGTGCAAGTGCTATGTTGTGGTCCACACTCAGTCCCCACAGTCCTCTCTCTGGGTGCAGATGGCTCTCTTCATTACAAAATCATTGGGACCCCTCCAGTCATCTCATTGTTGAAAAGAGCCATGTCTATCAGAATTGATCATTGTATAATCTTGTTGCTGTGATGTCTTGGTTCTGCTCATTTCACTTAGCATCAGTTCATAAGTCTCTCCAGTCTTTGCTGAGATCATCCTGCTGGTTGTTTCTTACAGAACAATAATATTCCATAACATTCATATACCATAACTTATTCAGCCTTTCACCAATTGATGGGTATCCATTCAGTTTCCAGTTTCTTGCCACTATAAAAAGGGCTGCCCCAAACATTTTTGCACATGTGGATCCCTTTCCCTCCTTTAAGATCTCTTTGGATTATAAGCCCAATAGAAATACTGCTGGTATGCACATTTTGATAACCTTTGAGCATAGTCTGGATATTCATTTTTAACAATTAGAAAGCCAACAAATAAACAAATCTAAACTAAGCAGAAGGGATATTTAAAAATTAGAGGAGAAATAGAAACAAACAAGTAAATAAAGCCCCAACCTACAGAAATGACAAATAATATTAAAAGTCTGTTCTTTGAAAACAATAGTGAAATTGATAAACCTTAGGACAGAAGTTCAAATGAACAAAATTACAAATAAGCAAAGTGAAATAACAAAAAAACCAGAGGAAATGAAATGAATACTCAGAACATAGTATGCAGTTATATGCTAATAAACCTAGGAACACAAAAGAAATAAAGGAATATTTTCAAAAAATATAAAACACCCTATCAGAAAGGTGTCTATCAGAAGACTAGAGATCTTAAAAAACCAATTTCAGCAAAAAAAATGGCTCTAGCTGTAAAGGAGCTATCAAAGAAAAACTAGTGCTGATGGATTTATAGAAGAATTATATAAAACTCTTAAAGAATGAGTGATACCAATTCTTTACAAATTAGTCTCAAAAACTGAGAAAAAAAGGTACCCTATCAGAATGTATTTATGAGACAAATGTAATCCTAATACATAAACCATAGAAAAATAAAACACAAAAAGAAAACTTCAGGCCAATGTCATTAATGAATAATTTTTAAACAAAAATCCCAACAGACTATTGTAATTTTTCCAAGAAAATATTTATCATACCCAAGTGAGATTTATACCTGAGATGCAAAGATGATTCAACATTAGGAAAATGATTGATGTAATCAATCATATTAAAAAGCAAAGCATTCAAAACACATGATCATCTGAATAGATAGCGAAAACATTTTACTTTTTTATGATAAAAATCCTACAAAGTATAGGGGTAGAGAGACTTTTTTTTTTAATATTAGAAAATGGAGGGGGGTGCCTTTAGGTGGTGCAGTGGACAGAACACCAGCCCTGAAGTCAGGAGGACCTGAGTTCAAATTTGATCTCAGACACTTAAGACTTCCTAGTTGTGTAACCCTGGACAAGTCACTTAATCCCAATTGCTTCAGGAAAAAAAAATGCATTTATGTAAAACCAAAAGCAAGCATCTTGTGCAAGGGAATATACTAGAACCTTTGCAATAAGTACAGAAGTAAAACAAGATTCTAATTCTCCTCACTATTACTTGATATAGTTATATAAATGCTAGCAATTTCAAAATTCAAGAAAGAAAAGTTAAAAGCATAAAGATATGCAAAGAAGAGATAAAATTATCTCTATTTGATAATGATAAGATGGATACTTAGAAAATCTTAAGGAATTAGCAAAAATACTAACAGAGAATTAGTAGCTTCAGTGAGTCAAAGAGTATAAAATAAACCCTCAAAAATCAACATCATTTCTGCATAATAATAATAATAGAATCTTAAAAAAAAAAATAGGTAGGGAAATTCCATTCCAAAAAACTACAAAATGCATAAAACATCTAGGGGTCAATCTATCTATATAGATTCAATTATAAAGTACTACTTTAAAAAATTAAAAATTGTTTAAATATCTGGAGGAATATTTAGTGTTTATTCCAATGAGTCAGTTTAGTGACCATGTCAATATGATAAAATGATAATATTTCCAAAGTTAATTTATTCTTTTAATACTATGCCAATCAACTTGTCAAAAGGATACTTAACAGAACTTGGTAAAATAATAGAAAAATTCCTTTGGGAGAAAAAAATATCTAGAATATCAAAGAAAGTAATGAAAAGAAAAATAGACTTCAAACTATATTATGAAACAGGAATCATCAAATCTGTTATCATTTTAACAATAGAAACAGATCAATGGAATCTTTTTTGTTGTCGTTTGACCTTCTTTCTTGAAGAGGACCAATGACATTATGAAGGTGATATCTTGATTTATGAGTGAATTAACTGTGTTTAAGTGATATGGAATTGTGCTGTCATCAACCTTATTCTTTTCACCAAGGTCATTATAGTCCAGTGGCTAAGCAAGAGTCAAGATGAAACAAACTACCAAAACAGATTGAAAAAGAACTGAATCCAATAATCCAATGTTTGATAAAGTAGAAAATATAAATCACCTAGGGGAAAACTCTTCACAAAATGACAAAGAACTAGAAATTGCAAGGATGTGTGTCAGTTGGGGAATGGCTAAAGAAGTTAGTTTATTATTATGATGGAATATTACTGTGTTATAAGAAAGGATGAGCTTCTTGATCTTGGAAAAACATGGATAGACTTGCACAAAATAATGAAGAGTGAAATGAGCATAACCAAAAGAATATTATATTATAATATGTTTCATACAGTAACAATATTGTTTTAAGAACAACTTTGAGCTAATGTCATTTTGACTATGATAAATACCCAAATGAACTTGAAAAGGACTTATGAGGGAAAACATTTTGCAATGAAAGAACTGATAAGTGGAAGTATATAGAAAATGATTTTATTACATACATACATATATATATGTGTGTATACACACACACACACACACACAAACACAAACAAATGCACACACACATATATATTTCTGTCTAATGGTAGTCACCTGAGGGGAAGGCAAAAAGGGGGAATAAAGGAAATTTTTATGATAACTTTATTACTGGCAAGTTATAGATTACAGTTTCATGCCCAATCATTCTTTTTATTATACTGTTTTATATATATTCTTAACCAAGAAATGGGGAAGAATATGAGAGTGTGTGTGTGTGTGTGTGTGTGTGGTTGTCCATATACACAATTTTCCTCCATTAAAGTACAGGATCCTTGAGGCAGGGACTCTTACTTTTGCTGATGTCTCTATATTCTCTCTCTCTATATATATTATATATCTATATGTGTGTCTATATTTTCTCTGTATATATTTATGTCTCTTATTATCATGATGCTCTTTTGTTTTCCCCAGGTTAAATAACCTTAATTTCTTCAGCTGATCTTCACATGGTTTAAATTCTAGCCCTTAGCCATTTTGTTTGTGTCTTCTAAATGCTATCTAACTTATCAATGGTCTTTGTAAAATGTGGTACAGAGAACCTTTCCTTAAAAGACAATTAAAATTAATTTTCAATTTTACAATTTGTTACACTAATGTGGAGTATAATAATATATGTAATTCACTTTTACATATTTCCATATGAGATGTTGGGAGAGAAAAATCAGAAAGGGAAAAAAATCAGAAAGAGAAAAAACAAAAGGGAAAAACCACAAGAACTTTTTTATAATCTCTTTGGGATACAATCCCAGTAGAGTCAAAGTATGCATAGTTTTACTGTCCTTTCAGCACAGTTTCAAATTGCTCTCCATAATGGTTGGATCAGTTCATAACTCCATTAACAATGCATAAGTTTCTAAGTTTTCCCACATCCCCTCCAACATTTATCATTATTTTTTCCTGTCATCTTAGCCAATCTGACAGGTGTAAGTGTTATGCCAATATGCAGATGCGAGTAGAGACAGATATAATTTAAAGTGAAGAGTTTATTCAATGGCTGCTGGAAATAGATAATGCCCAAATCAGACAGTGCCAAACAGTAGGAGTGGGGGTTTATAAAAGCTAAAACCACTAAGGGGAAGGGATTTTATAGCATAAAAGGAATAACAGAAGCAAAAAGTAGAATGAAGGTTACATTACTTTTTCTTTCTTTTTTATTTTTATGCTGTGGCCGTTGGGGTTAAATGACTTGCCCAGGGTCATACAGCTAGAAAGTGTTAAGTGTCTGAGACTAGATTTGAACTCCTGACTTCAGGGCTGGTGCTCTATCCACTGCACCATTCACCTGTCTCAAGGTTATATTTTTTGTTTGGATAATTCTTTTTATTTATTCTGTTTTACTTATGATTTCTTCTATTCATTTACTCATTTGCTGATTTTTGACCTGACTCTTTAATCAGTATATATGTTAATTGACTTTTATTAGTATTTAAAATTTTTTTCAAAAATGTTTTCTATATTTTAGTTTCCAGGTTATCAGTTTCTTCTCTAATTTCTAATCATTCCTCTTTGAAATAATAGTTTATTTTAGATTTCTGATTCATTTCAATGCATATTCTTGTCATTAGTTCTCACTTTTCTTATTTTGTTAATGCATGGTTGTTGGGATCTGATTTTCCCCTTGAAGATTTCTGTAGCTATTTTGCTATATTATTTCATTAATATCATTGTCTTTTGCAAAATTATTTGTTTTTTTCTATGATTTGTTCCTTGATCCACTTATTATTTATTTGGATTTGTATCTTTTGTGTGTGCTCCCTGAACTACTATTCTTAGTGTATTACAGTTTATAAAGAATTTGTATACTTAAAAAAAAAAAAAGTTATATTTCTTAATGCTAGATGGAGACAAAGGAATGGCATAGTGACTACAGGTTTGGCTAATCAAGGTCAGAGATGCTGAAATGTTAGTGTTCTCAAGATTAATAAACAGATATGTTACAAGATACCAATTATTTTAGGAGACAGTCTTTCCGCAACATTTTCATAAACTTGAGATACAGGGGCCCTAGTTTGCAGATGTTACTGCTAGATTACAGGAATGAGACCATGAGAAGTTTCAAGTCCTCCTTCTCCCAGAAGCTCAGGGGGGTCACGGGATTCGGAGTACTTCATAAGGGGGTATCTCAGAGTTGTTTTAATTTGCATTTCTGTAATCAGTCGTGATTTAGAGCATTTTTTCATGACAATAGATGTCTTTAATTGGTGGAGTATAATAATAATAATAACATATTTATATGATATTTAGTATGTATCAAGCACTGAAGTAAGCACTTTACAAACATTATTTTATTTGTTCTTCTAACCAAGAAAGATCTGAGTTCAAATTCTACTTTTAATACTGGCTATGGGACCTGGTAGAATCTGAGACTCAATTTCTTCATTTATAAAGTGAAAATAATAATCCTTGTAGTAGTAATTAATGCACTTCATGCATTTTGATGAAGTTTAAAGGAGATAATATATGAGAGTCAGCAAGTCAGAATGCAAAAGAGTGGCCTCAGAGTAAGGAAGACTTCAAGTCCCTTTTCTGACACATAGTATTTCAGTGACCTTGTGAAAGATACTCAGCCTCTCAGGACTTTGGCAGCACAACAAATTGCAAGGTGCTATACCTATATTAGCAGAAGGCATTTTCTCACCTTAGAGTTCCTTATATCAATCACAAGTCCAGCTCCTATTCTCTAAGACTGGAGACTTAAACTAAGATTAAGGGGCCCCTGGTATGGCAGTTAAAATGCTTCAAGAGACATAATTTCTGGCTAATTTAATTATTTTTAAAATAAGATCATTTTTCAGTTTCTCTTAGACAAAACTCTCTAGTGGCTGTGGAGTCACAATTTATTTGCCCTTCAAAAAGTGGATGTTTCTGAGGAGTCACAATGGATTGGTTAACATAGTGGGAGGGATGGGCTATTTTAAAATGAAGATTTTAGGGGAGGTGACTCAAATCATGGTCATAGAGACTTTAATTTCCACAGCAGAATAAAGCCATTAGCCCAAATTTGGAATTTCTTTAACTGTCTCATTAAATCTTGGAAAGGAAAAAAAGGGGGAAAACCTTGAGTCTAAAACAATAATTTGTCATTAAATATGAGAGAAATATCCATTTCTCATAGATTTGTATAGATTTCAGGTACCCCTTATCTTGAAAAAGAAGAAAAATGCATCCTTATTTCAATATAATTGATTTCCTGTATAATACTATGTACTGTAGTTTATTTATTTAAAAACACGATTTTGTGAAGTGCCTTCCTCAATCAATTATTTATCTTGACCTTGCTTTGTGTATGCTTCCATGTTGCTTCTCTAATTAGATTATAAATTCCTTGAAAGCAGAGATTGTTTTTTTCCTCTTTTTGTATTGCTAGAGATGAGCACAATGCCTGAAACATAATGCTTATTTTTGTTGAATTGTCTGACCCTGTGACCCTATTTGAGGTTTTTTTGGGAAGGATACTAGAGTGGTTTACCATTTCCTTCTTCAGAACATTTTACAGATGAGGAAACTAAAGCAAATAAGGCTAAGTGACTTGTCCAGGGTCATACAGCTAGTAAGTGTCTGAGGTAGAATTTGAACTCAGGTCTTCTGGACTCCAGGTCCAGCACTCTATTCAGTTCATCATCTAACTTCCCAGTGGATACTTAATAAATGTTGACTGTGAAAAGTTCCATATAGAGATGTCACTATCCTGTCAGAGGGATCCTGGACACACACACACACACACACACACATGGTTAAATCCCCCTGCCCTAAAGAACGCAATGCTCTTTGCAACCTTTAAAGCACTATATCTGTGGTTATTGCCAGGGCACTTGATTCTAGCTGTAACATAAGATAGAATTTTGGCCACCTGCCAGGTTTTTCTAAAAAACTGATTGTGCACTAGAAGGAAATTCTTGCACAACCGACCTGGAACCCATAGATCACCTGGCTTGGAGTCATTTAACAAGCCAATCAGCATTTATTAAAGGTCTACTATGTCAAAGGCACTTTGCCAAGTGCTGGGGATATAAGGAAAGGCAGCAAAACAAAACAACAAAAACCAGTCCCTCTTCTTTTCACCTTGCTTTACTTTTACTTTCCCCAGTTACATATAAAAAATTGTTTTTAACTTGCTTTTATAACTTTGTGTTCTAGATTTTTTCCCCTTTCTCCCCACCCCTTAATCCACTGAGGAGGGGCATGTGAAGTTATGCAAAACAGGGAGGATTTTGGGGAGATGGTAGAGTAGGTTACAAAATTTCAAACTTTTCAGATTTCCCCCAAAAATAGAACAAATTTGCCCTTGAGGGCGAACACAGACTGGTGAAAAACCAAGAAGATTTGGGCAGAACAGGAGTCCTCCTGGTACAACCCAAGAATATCTCAAGAAAGCCCCCAGGCTAGGGATTAATCTAAGGCAAGTGCAAAATCTTTTGGGCTAGCTCCTCACAGATACCAAGTAGGAGCCCTGGATGAGCTGGCTTCTGTTGGTCAGCAGGAACCACAGACATTTTCACTTCCCTAACTTCATGTGAGTTTGAGAAGACTGAGGGAAACTTAGCTGATTAGGAACACCAGGCCCAGCTGTGCTGCAGAGCTCGGGGCCCTGGGTGAGAAGGAAGCAGCACCCAGTGAGTACAGAGGCAGTGTGGCAGGGATGCTATTGCTTGCCAGCACTTGCAGGAGGGGGAACTTTGGGTTTGGGGTTCTAGGTCAGAGGGGAGAACTGAGGTGAAACTAGAGGCACCATCTCCCCACCTCATGATTAGCAAGACTTACACCTATACTTCTCATTAAAAAAAAAAAAATTAACCAGCTTAAGAAAAATTTTTACCTAGAAACTACTATGGCAATAGAGAAGATCGAGGTTCATTTTCAGAGGAGGATACTGAAGTAAAAAGAGCTTCTCCTACCCCAAAGAGTAAATAGTAAACAGCTCCCTGCCCAGAGATTATTTATAAAAGAACTCAAAATAGAATTTAAAAATCAAATGATAAACACTGAGGAAAAACTAAAAAAAAAAAAATCCAAGAAAAACAAGATTATGGAAAACAAGTTAATCAACTAGAAAAGGAAAACTAGTCTAAAAAAGAAAATAACTCTGAAAATTAGAATTGCGCAAAGAGAAGCAAGTAAAGCTATGAGACCAAGAAATAATAAAACAAAATATAAAGAATGAAAAATAGAACAGAATATGAAATAAGAAAAACAACAGATGTGGAGAACAGATAAAGAAGAGAAAATATAAGAATAATTGAAATCCCTGAAAGCTGTGATCAGCCAAAAAACCACCTTGACACAATAATGCAAGAAATAATCCAAGAAAATTGTCCAAAATGATGGTACATGAGGGGAAAGTAGAAATAGAAAAAAATCTACTGGCCACTACCTTAAAGAAATCCTTTGTGGAAAATACATAGGAATATTATTGCCAAATTTCAAAATCCCTAGATCACAGAGAAAATTTTGCAAGAAACAAACAAAAAAGAAGAAGAACATCAATTCAAATATGTTAGAGCTACAATTAGAATTGTACAGGACTTCTGAGCAGTCCAGGGGACTGCAAGTCCTGGAATTGTATATACCAACAAGCAAAAGAACCAAGTGTATGGTCAAAAATATCATATCCAGCAAAATTATCCATAATATTGAATGAAAAAAAAATGGGCATTCAACAAACTTGCAGATTTTCAGGACTTTCAACCAAATCTGAACTTAATAGAAAATTTAATGTATAAGAGCCAATATCAAAAATTAATTTCAAGGAACTGAAAAAGATGAATTGTTTTTATTTTATACATGGAAATGTATAGCATGTGTTTAAGATTGACATCAGTAATTGGGTAGTTCAAAAGAAAGATTGGGGCAGAAGTGAGTATGATCTGACTCTAAAAAATAAAAACTGCAGAGCAAGAATAGACACAGAGGAATTGGGGGTAGGAGAGGCTTTTAGTTCTGAAAACCTATTTATATTAGGAATGGGTTAAATAAGTAGCATTACACATGTACCAAGAAGGATATAGCACTCTCCAAAATCTATAAAGAAATAATCGAGGAGGGGTAAAAAGAGGGAATAAGATAAAGTGAGGTATAGAAGGATGTGGATATTGATGGCAATGGGATAGATTAATAGGCAAGAGATAAAGGATAAGGTGGTCTACAAAAGAGTATAAATGGTAGTAGAACAAGGTATGTAGATTAATGGGAAAAGAGTAACATAAGATAAGGTAGGGGTACAGAAGAGTGTTTTTAGATTAATCAGAGTGATATAAGGTACATAAATTAATGGGAATGATATAAAGAAGGAAGGGTGAGGGAAAATGATAAGGGAGGGGTCCATGGATGGGGGGAGGTTAAATAATAGCAAGACAAGTTAAGGAGCAGAATTAAAGTAGAAGAGGTTTAGGAAATAAAAGATATATAGAAACACTGCATCATGGCTCAGGAGTAGAATTTACTAGAAAAAAAGTAGGACTAGTAATCATTGATCTTAGACAAAGTCAAAACTAAAGATCCAATCAAGAGAGAAATCTACATTATATGTCATTATGTATATTGTTTTAGAGGCATGTTTACATATAGGTAAATGCACATGTATATATATGTATGTGAATGTGTGGGTATGTAGGTCTACATATGTAGATTGATGTATGTGTATGTGCGTGGTTGTAATGTGTGTAAGTATATATATATATATCTATGCTTAATTGTAGTCTGCCTGGGGGAGGAAAGGGGATGAAAGAGGAAAAAAGAATAAAGTAAAAAAATGCTCAGCAGAGAATAAAAGAATGACCTACAAGGAAGCAAAGATGGACACTTATGAATATAATTTCTTCTATTATATATACTTTCTTGAAATGGAAATTTGTAATATATTTTGAATCTTTCCTGATGTTCCGCTGATTGTTTTTTTCTTTCCTTTTTTCCTATTGTTTTTCTTATTTTGTATTTAGTTCAATTTAAGAAAAAAGTTATGCAAAACATTGCCATAAAAGTCATGCTGTGAAAGAAAACGTAAATTCACCTCTCCTTCCAAAAAACGAACCCTCAAGAAAAATAAAGTAAAAAAAAAAAGTATTCAGTCTGTATTGAGACACAATGACTTATTTTTCTGAGTACAGATAACATTTTTCATCATTAGTCCTTCAGGGTAGTTGAGGATCCCAGCTGTTTATCCCACAAAGACGCTCTTTGTACACAGTACACTTCTCTCATGTCCCTCTTTTAAAGAAAGACCACAAGCAAAACACCCAGTACCCCACGAGCGAAGGGCGTCCCTTTGCGCATGCTCAGAGTTCGCGGGGGAGCTCGGGGCGGGGTCTTCCCGGGAAGGTGCGACTGACTTCTCTCCGCCGTTGGGCCGGAACTACCGGAGCCTGGCCGCTGTTTCCCGTCGCAGCACTTCCTAGGCGGCACTTGCTCTTAGCTCTCTTTTGCCCTTTGAGGGGCGGGGCCGAGGACTGGACTCCTTCTGCCTTGGCGGCTTGGCCCCCGGCTTATTCCAGGCGATGGCGTTAGCAGTGCGGCTGCGCCGGCTTCTCCCGCACCTTCGCTCGGGGCTCCGGGTTCCGGCTGGGATCCGGGCTGCGGGCTGCGGGCGGCGGGGCGGTCCCAGCCTTTGGCTAGGTGGCAGCGAGGTATTTCCGCCGCCTCCCCCGGGGTGGGTGTCCGAGGTCCCGGCGAGGTTGGCTCGGGAGATCGGCTGCTGACGGGTGGGGAGAAGGGGGGAGACGGGTTTGGAAGAACCGGGTTTGGATTCCGCCCCAGCCTCCCACGAGCCGCGTCATCCAGGGGGGAAGTCACTCTTTTGACCTCAGTTTCCTCATCTGTACTATGGAAGTAATAATAGCCTGGGAGAATGTTATGTGGAGCAAAGGAGATAACAGGTGTAGAGTGCTTTGTCAACCTAAATGCCTGCTTTTGTCCTCCAGTGATTGAGCTCCGGCCCCGGAGATGTTTCCCGACTGTTCTTATATACCAGCTCATTTTCTCTTTCGGAGCTGCCCGATGCACTCTGAGGCCTCTGCTTCCCAAAGTTTTAGATAGGGTTTGCTGGTCGGCTTCAGAAATGAAGCCAAAGATCAGAAATCATGTCTTGTTGACTCTGCTTGCATCATCAACAGTCAAATGAAATTGGGAAATATTTAACACTTCGCCATTCTGAAATACCCAGTCATATGTTATATATATATATATATTCTCTCTCTTTTATATATTGTAAATCATACACGTTATAATTTATAGGTAATGTGTTAAGTTTTATGTTATCTGACTGGCTTTCCGATTCTTTGTAATCTGGCTTCCATGGTTCGCTACGTTTATGCAGCTGTTCTTTCTTAATGACCTTATCACTGAATTCAGGTTGCTTTTGGCAGGCTTTGATGCTGTTGGCCAACCTCTTTATTTTTCTTTTTTTAAATTTCTTTTCCCTGCTCTTCATTTCCTTTTAAAAACTCTTTTCCTCTTCACTGGCTGGCTCCTTATCTTTTGGCTTCTTAGACATGGGTGTGCCCCAGGTTTCTACCCTGAACCCTCTGCCTTCAGTTATCACCTCTATTCCCATAGCTCCCAAATCAGACTATTCCTTTCCATCTTCCCAGAGGGCTAATAATAAGACTTCTAGCTGCCTACTTCTTATACACGTGGAGTTTTAGTCTTAGACCAAAGGATAAACAATGTTCCATTATTTATTCATCACTCAATTAGGGAGAGAATGGCCTGCTCTGCCCAGCAAACCTAGTTCAGCTTTGCTGGTCATCCTCAACTCTTTTTCTTTCACAATCCTTATATCTAAACAGTAAATCTTGTAGCTTCTGTCTTGGGCTCAGCTGGCTTCTCCACAGACTCAATTATCATGGTGAAGTTATATTGATAATTCTCAAATCTTTTACCCTTTCTCCCAACTTCTAGGTTCACATATCCAGTTGCCTGTTGAACAATGTCCCATAGTCATCTTAGACTCAGCATGTCCAAAATTGAACTCATTATCTTTTCTCCTAAACCTTTCCCTCTTTCTGACTTTGCATTTACTGTTATTAAGGGCACCTCTATCCTTTTAGTCATAGAGGCTCACAATCTGGAGTCGTCCTGCACTCTTCACTCTCTCCCCTCTAATTTGTTTTCATGGCATTCATAAACTCTCTTGCATACAACCCTTTCTTTCCTTTGATAGTGCTACCTCACTTGTCCAGGCCCTTATTATTTTATATCTGGACTGTTCCTGAGGGGTATACTTGCTATAAATCTCTCTCCACTCCAGTTAATTTATCTTCTCAGTTGTCTAAGTGATCATAAATGCAAGTCTGACCATGTCACCTCAACCACTCAAAAAACTCCCTATTAATACTAAGATCAGATATAAAATCCTATGGCATTCAGTCATTGACAATCCAGTTTTCTTGACCCTTACTCTCCTCCACACACTCTGATCTGTTGACAGTAGCTTTCTGGCTCTACTTCCCCAAGATATTACATTTCCTGATTCTATGAGTTTTAGTCCTCCAAATTTTCTCCCTCATTTTCTCTTGGCTTCCCTTGCTTTCTTCAAAGCAAGAAGTCTCAAGTCTTCAGTTAAAATCCTGCCTTCTAAGGAAGCCTTTTCTGAGACCACATAAATGTAATAGCTAATTTTTCATGTATCATTTGTATGTAGCTTTTGATCATACTATCTCCACTATCAGACAAGTGAAAAACAGGGATTGCCTTTCACATTTCTTTGTTTATCTCTATACTCATCACAATGCCTGACATAGCAGATGCTAATAAAGGCTCTTTTCTGATTAGAAGGGATATTTATATAATTAATTATTATCCTCATTTTAAAATTATGTAACATCTCCTCTCCCCCCCTTGCATAATTGCCTGTCCATATATTTGTTCACCTTTGACATGGAAATTTCATGGGTAGAAAGTCCATCTTATATTCTGCCTTCCCTAATTCCTCAGTTGCTTTTCCCCTTTTCCCAAATGGTTTTGGTCCAGGTTTATTTTCTCTTTGTAGTGCCCTTGTAATCAAGCTTTATCAAAAACATACAGTTTTCAACAATCAGTATATATTTATCTCTTATTTCATTTTCCCATGGAAATTTCTTTTTGTGCTAGGTCCCAGTCTCTATTCAGTTCAGCAGACATTTATTTATTTATTTGCTTTAAAGTTATTTAATAATATTTCATTTTCCAATTAGATATAAAGACAATTTTCAATATTAATTTTTTTCAAAGATTTTGAATTCAAAATTCATTTCTTTCCCAAGATGGCAAGCAATGTGATACAGATTATACCTATTTAGTCATGTGAAACATATTTTTACATGATTCATGTTATGAAAGAAGTAGAACAAAAAGGAAAAAACAAACATGAAAAAAAACTAAGTGAAAATAGTATGCTTCATTCTGTATTCATACTCAAGTCAATTCTTTCTGTGGATGTGTTTAACATTTTTTATCATGAATCTTTTGGAATTGTCTTGGATCTTTGTATTGCTGAAAAGAGCTAAATCTATCACAAATGATCATCAAACAGTATTACTCTGTGTACTGTATTTTACCTAACTCTTGTTTTGCTCATTTCAACTAGCATCTGTTCATGTAAATCTTTCCTGGTTTTACTGAAATCTGCCTGCTTATTATTTCTTATAGTACAGTACTGTTCCATTACATTCATATACCACAGCTTATTCAGCCATTTCCCAATTGATAGGCATCCTCTAAATTTATCCAATTTTTTGCCACCACAAAAAGAGCTGCTATAAATATTTTTGTCCATGTAGATTCTTTTCCCTTTTAATGATCTCTTTGAAGTATGGACCTAGTAACTGTTGGATCAATTTTGTAACTAAATCAAATTTTACAACAGTTTTGTAACTCTTTAGGCATAGTTCCAAATTTCTTTCAGAATTTTTGGATCATTTCACATCTCCACCATCAATGCATTTGGGTCCCAGTTTTCCTACATTTTCTCCAACATTTGTTGTTTTCGTTTTCTGTCATATTACACAGAAATAAGTTATGAGGTGGCTTCTCAAGAGTTATTTTAATTTTCATCAGACATTTATTAAAGTGTTATATTGTTTAGTATACTATTAAGTATTTGCAAACATTACCACCTCTACCACTTGTCCAGATAGTTGCCAAATCATATTATTTCTGTAATCCACCTTTAGCATTTTTCCCAAATAAATGAAAAGATAGTTTTCAACATTAACCTTTGCAAAATCTTATATTCCAGATTTTTCTCCCTCCTTAACCTCCTTCCCCTACACAGCAAGCAATTCACTATAGGTTAAACATGTGCAATTCTTCTAAACATATTTCCATATTCATTATGTTGTGCAAGAAAAATCAGATCAAAAGGGGAAAAAAATAAAACACGAGAAATAGGGGAAAAAAACAAACATCATCATCACCAAAAAAAGGTGAAAATACTATGTTTTGATTCACATTCAGTCTATAGTTTTCTCTCTGCATGTGGATGGTTCTTTCCCTCACAAGTCTATTGGAATTGTCTTGAATCACCTCATTGTTGAAAAAAGCCAAATTTATCACAGTTGATCATCACATAATCTTCTTGTTAATGTGTACAATATTCCTCTTGGTTCTGTTCACTTCAGCCTCAGTTCATATGTCTTTCTAGGCATTTCTTACGGAACAATAATATTCCATAACCATGGAATAACCATTTCAATACCGTAAGTTAATCAGCCATTCTCCAACTGATGGGCATTCATTCAGTTTCCAGTTCCTTGCCACTACAAAAAGGGCTGCTATAAACATTTTTGCATATGTAGGTCCTTTTCCCTTTAGAATACAAGTCCAGTAGAAACACTGCTGAATCTAAGCAAATGCATAGTTTGATAATCCTTTGGCACAGTTTCAAATTTGTCTCCAGAATGACCAACCATTAGTAGTTGCTTTTCTCCTGCAAACTATTATAATAGCCTCTTAACTGATTTTCCTATCACTCATCTATCTCTCCTCTAATCCATCCTTCACACTGCTGCCCAAAGAATCTTTCTAACATATAACTTACTCCCCTCTCATAAACCTTCAATAACTTCCCATTGTCTACTAAATAAATTTAAATACCAGATCCTGGTATTCAATGCCCTCTACCATCTGCTTTAAATCTTTCTTTTTTAGCCTATCTCATATTATTCCCTTTCCATCACTTATTCATTGTCACCTGTTTCCCTTTTGTCCTATTCTGTGTGCTTTTCTTTAAGCCACATTTTCTCCCATCCCATGTCTGGAATGTATACACCATTTTGAAGTTTATCAAATCACTTGATGATTCCATGATTCTTTGACCCTTTTAGTAGAAAAGCTCTTCATACTTACAATAAATTTCTTATACCCCTTTTTCCTGGATTGGTACTGCAGTTATTTGTTTATATCCGCTATTCTAAATTGGATCATTTATGATAAAGAATATAAAGCAGTAAATAGGAATTTTCCCATCCTTATGGAGTGGTACTATTCTACATCGGGGATGGTATATCATGAGCTATCTGAGCCTATTTATTTGTTTTTTTCGTACTCTTTCATTAGCAACACACACATATTGCTAAAGAATAAGATTTTTTTTACTGGGCATTGTCAATTAATTTTTGATAATCACAATAGTGATCAAATAACAACTAATTGTGCTAATTGAAAACCTTTAATATTTGCCAAAATACAAAGTTTAATGCTTGTAAATCAGTGACCTTGTTTTTATTATTTAATTTTAAGATGTTATTCATATTGCTGTTGAACAGTAAATTATGAACAGTTCTTTATACTGTTTACTAAAGTCTAGAGAAATTAAGTGACAGCTCAGTGATATATTTCTTGTACTGCTGCCATTTTTCATGATTGATTGTGAAATTTGCTGATGTTATATTCCAAGCATCAAATATTTATTTCTTAGTTGTAAACAATTATGAAAATAAATGAAATAGTAAGTTGCATGTGTATGTATGTTCATATAAGAATATTTATCTTTAATAGGATACTTTAAGAACTATAGTTTTGAGTGATGTGGTTATTTTCCCCAGTAATATAAATTGTAACTCTTATATTTTAATAAATAGTACTTATGAATTGTAATGATGAAAAAAATACTGATCCTTTGTTGGCCAACCTCTTCATGATTAGTCTGAATCTATTGAGGCAAGTATAAGACCTCTACTCTAACATTTTCTAGTGGTAGCACCTTCCATACTTTGCTCTCTGCTAGCATAGCTTAGAAAAACCAGGTCAAACCAGTAGAATGTCAGGTCCTTGAGGAAAGGAGCTTTTATATCTGTTTCCCCACAGCTCAACACAGTGTCTGGCACATAGTAGGAACTTTGTAAGTAGAGAAGATATACCACTGCTATTTCTGTCTAGCAATTTTAGATTTGCCAAGTGGTGTCCTCCTATTTGCTATGTCTTACAGGTTCAACTTTATATAAAATAGAGAATGCTATATTAATCTCTGATTTTTACAGATGAGAAAATTGATACTTAAGAGAATGTAAATGACTTGCCTATGGAACTTGCCTAAATGTCAGATTTAAATTAAGAATTAAAATTAATTTTCTAGCTCCTAAGTCCTGTATTCTTTCTACTACAGCTCAGTTACAAGTTATAAAATATGTTGTTTCTATAATGAGTATGTGTATATCATAATATTATTTTAGAATTATAATAAATGTCTCTATAATATGAATATAAGATATATAATATAGTTATCTCTTTCACATTATGACTTCCTCTATCAGGATTTTAATATTTCACAGGTCAGTATAAGAAATTAAATGGAAATTTTGGGAGTGTTTTTCCATTTACCTCTGACAACATGTGAAGGCAGCAGACAAAATAGACGAAGTTGAGAAACTCAGAAATGCATAAATATATGTGTATTATTTTATAATATCAATCCAGATTTTACAATAAATTACCATAAACACCCCATAAAAGAATCCTATAGTAAGAAGGTAGGGCCAAAAAATTTTACGCAGATTTTCAAGGTTGCACGGGTGCTGTGCCCCTAATCTCTTGGGATGTGGAAGGGATAACTATATCATATATATATGTGTGTATATACATATATACATATATATATGTGTGTGTGTGTGTGTGTGTGTGTGTGTGTGTGTGTGTGTGTGTGTATTGCCGTTCAGTTGTTTTAGTCATGTCTGACTTTTTGGGGTTTTTTTAGCAAAAATACTAGAGTGGTTTTGCTATTTGCCATTTCCTACTCCAGCTCCTTTTACAAATGAGGAAACTGAAGCAGAGTCAAATAATTTGCCCAGGGTCACTTAGTTAATATCTGAAGGCAGATTTAAATTGGGAAAGGTGAGTTTTCCTGACTTCAAGCCCAGCACTCCACTGCATCACCTCGCTGTTATAAAGTATATATATACCTATATCTTTACTTATATACATGTATACATATATACTCACCTACACACACACACACACACACACACACACACACACACACACACACATATATAATGGAAAGAATACAGGACTTGGGAACTAAGCATGTGCATTTTAATAGCTTTGAATTATGAGGAAATTATTCAAATTCTATGTGTGTGTGTGTGAGTGTGTATATAATTGGGGAAGCATTGTTATAACCTAAAGTTACAACATGATAAACTTTGTACTTAGATGCTTATGCAGTAGAAGACAAAATACAAACATGAATCTGAATATTGGCTTGCTTATTTGGAGGAGGCCCAGTTTGAACAATTCTGGATTAGTTGTATTTTACTGGCCCTGCTATTTATTTTAAAACAGGGCAGGTTATACTGCATATATTAAAACAAATTCCATAGAACCTTCCCTCTCCCCATCAGAGATATGATTAACTTTTTAAAACTAATTAACTAAATACTGGATTTTTTAAATGCGATGCAGGGTAGTAGAAAGATCAGTGGCTCTGGAGTCAGAGAACCTAGAACCCTACCTCTGATGTTTACTCATATGAATGACCAGGCACAAGCATTTTTCCTTCCTAGATCTCAGTTCTGTCCTCTATGTAATGCCCCGAAGGCCTGCCGTAAAATAGATTAAATGGTCTTTAAAGTGTCTTCCAGCTCCAGATCAGTGATTTTGTGATCATGCTATTTTTTTTTTTTACTTTGAGTAATCTCCACAAACAGATCACAACTTCTGCCCAACTTAAAAAAAAAAACAAAACCCTTATAAGTTAATGTATGTAGCCCACAATCTCTCAAAAGATTACCCCACAGCAGCTAGCCTTATTCACTAGACTTTATTAGATCTTGCTGTGTCCAGGAAGAGAAGAAAACTTTGATAATAAATGTTGTGTTGATATGAAATTTGTTTTATTAAAGAATTTGTCAAAATACGTAATTCTTTGATTATCCATTTTCTTTAAGATGTGTTATTTAAGGGGCGGGAAGCAGACAGGAGAAAAATAATACAATTTTTGTAAAGGATATCATCATGTTTTGCAGTAGTTTGATAACTGACAACATTTGCTTCCTTAGATTCTTGCGAATGCTGTAGTTTTCAAAAGGGGTCCCATAATCTCAGCATTGTCTTATTTGGGCTTTGAAATTTACCAACTGATTTCTCAGTCTGCTGTGGTTCATGCTGCAGTCAATGGTAAGTGTTAGTTCAGTATCTTAACAGCTTATTATTATCAGTTTTAAAAAAATGTTTGAGGTGTTTGTTCTGTTTTTATTTTTGTTTTGCCAAATAACATTTAGTAAAACAAATATAATAGGCACAGAACAACCATTTCCATTTCCTGCTCTCGTGAACTTAGTGATCTGGCATAATTAATATATCTTATTTCTGTCAAATTTGGGCTGCCTTTAATAACAAATTAATGGTACTTACCTACAGCCGTATAAAAAGTCCATTATTACCTGCTCATCTATTGTCCTCCTTTTGATCTACTCAGGAAGGAAGAAAAAGAAGTGTAATAACATGAACTTTGAACAGAGGATAACAATTACAGGCAACCTATATAAGTATTTATAAAATTATAACAAACAAAAGTAATTAAAATGTTAAAAAAAAATCCAGTGGATTATATATTGATGTGAAATAGCCACTGTATAAACAAATCAGAGTCAGTATATTTTAGACATAGCCATGATAAACTTTTCAATATTCATGTTTCTTTTTAATTGATTAATTAGCCATGCCTCTTATTTTCTGTCATTCATGAAACCTACCTACATAGGGTAGATAGGAAAGGGAAGAAATACTTTTCCTTTAATCCATTAGTTTTTGCAGCATAGTCTTACTAAAAGTTGTTGTAGTTAAGGAATTTAAGGGAGTTTGCCAAAATGATTATCTTGGATTTCTCAGTCTATTTTGTTGGATTATCATCTTTGAGCCTTCCTATGGGTGAATGCAATATAGGACTCTGTCTTGGGCTCCTCTTCCTTGGAGATCAGCTTCCATGCATTTAACTGTCATCTGCATGAAGATATGTCTCAGATGGATATATCTTTCTCCTGAGATCAAGTCCCATGTTGTTTATTTCCATCTAGTTGTCTCTCTCAAATTCAATGTGTCTAAAATTCTCCACCATAATTCTCCACTTAAACTCATTTCTCCTGATGTGCTCCTTTCTTTTTAGGCTACTGTACCCTAATTTTAGTCACCTAGGTTTACAACCTCAGTCTTTCTTAGCCCTTCTGTTTCTGTCTTGTTTCACCCATTTATTTGCTAAGACTTGTCAGTGTAATAAGATGCACCATAGATTTATTAGAACTGTAAGAGAGACCATATAGCTAAATTTCTTTATTTTACAAGTAAGGAAACTGAGACCTAGAGAGTTGAAAGGATTTGGCCAAGGCCACACAACTAGAGCAAACATCATAGGTATTTGAACCAAGGCCCTCTGGTGTAGATTTCATGCTCTTTTTTTTTCTGTACTACCTCCCTTTCCCATCCCTCCCTTCTCAACTTGCACAGGCAAGTAAGGCACTCTTGAGCTCTTGGCTAGCATATTGTACATCACCTTCCCTACCTCCCAATTGATCTTCTTCTGTCCAGTGTCTCTTCCCTTTCTAATTCACCTTGTATACAACCAACAAGTGATATTTTCAGTGTTTAGCATGAAGTAGGTTCTTAATAAATGCATGTTGATCAGTTGATATTTCTAAGGCACAGATATGATTATGCTTTTCCATTTTTTAATGCTTTTAAAGTGGTTCTCTGTTGCTATTAGTATAAAGTGCCACTAGAGCAACAAAGCAGTCTTTTTTATATCATAGATTCGATCTAGCATCTTTAGCAAACATTTAGTAATATATTTTTATAGTGCTTGATGTTTTAAAAATAGTATACAATATTGCCATAAAATATAGACATTAAAGTTGTAAGGGTCCTTAGAGATCGATTAGGCAATCAATAAGTAGTAAATATCTCTTATGACAGGGATTGGGCGAGGTGCTAAGGAGAGAGAGCAGAAATGAAAGTCCCTGCTCTCACAGAATTTAAATTTGAGGAGACAATGTATACACACATAAATGTGTGATAGCATTCCCATATGCACATAACAAATACAAAATAACTTGGGAGAGAAAGCAGTAACATCTGAGGGGATAAAATGAAAGCTTCACATAGAAAAGAAGTGTCAGACACATGCCCCATGGGCCCACAACACTTCTGAGTAACACTAACACCAGAGTTAAATGAAATTGGGAATTATTTAACAAATTAAAAATACAATAAAACATAGATAATATGATACTTTAAAACTAAGTTCTTGTGGGCTCCAGAGATCCTTATGAATTGATTAATAGCCTTGTTTCTGTCAGAGTTTGACATTATTGATGTAGAAAGGGACACAAGTTGGGCTTTAACAGAAGCTAGATAGTCTAAGGTGGAAGTGAGGAAGGAAAGCAATACAGGGGTCTGAGTTGGTATATCATATGTGAACAGTTTGAGAGATGGAAAGCCTTCTATAATCACACTGAAAAGGAAGAGAAGAATATCATCATTTAGATATTATTAAATCAAATCTGTTCTGTTTTTGTAAATGAGGAAATCAAGGGCCAAAAGAGATTAAATGACTTGCTTAAAGGATTTGAACTCAGTCCTTGCACCTATACATTTTCCATTCTATCATGTATCTTTAATTTTTCATAACTGTCCTGGGAAATAGCTGAGATAAGAATTTTATGTTCATTTTAAAGAAGAAAAAATTAAAACCTAAGAAGGTTAAAAAGTTCACCTTTTCTTTTTCAGTTTGTCTGATAGAAGAACTAGTACTCTTTTCACTATAACTACATTAACTTTTTGTGACTCCAGTCTCATTCCCAGGCTAGAAATAATTATATTAGCATAATGAATGGGTAGATAGCCAAATAAACCATTTTGAAAATTAAATGAAAGATTAGTATATTTTTAAGTGAATATGAATGATATTTTTAAAAGAAATGTCCCTAATGACATAGTTAAAGATTTTAATATCTTTAGGAGATTTTCAAAATATTGTAATATTTATAAACATTTTATTATTCTATAAAATGAATTACAGTATTATGTATTTTAATTTTGTATATTCTCTAGTGTGTTTTAAAAATCATTTTTGATATTTTACTACAGTCTCTTTAAACATATCTTGAATGTTTTGAAAATGATTCTGTTTGGAATAATGATTATTATTTAATTATCCTAGTTTTCTTTAACTAGAAGTCAGATCATTCATATCTAATTTTCTATGAGATAATGCTAACCATTAATTTTGATTGTTAAAGATAGAAAATAAAATAGGTAATTGATTATCTTAAGTACTTTTCAAAACAATAATTCTATAAATTTCACAAATCAATATTTACTGATTTTTCCTTGTTCCCTGTAGTCATTGTGAAGTAATTTACTCCAACATTGTGTTTATGATTCCTAATGTTAATATCATTTGGGAATTAGTATCTAATTTCATGATAATCTGAGAGCAATTCCTTATTTAAAAATAAAGATTTCTATTTCTTTTTTTATGCTTTGTCACGTTAATTTAAAGTGTTTTGTCCACCTACCAAGATTAATTTAAACTCTTTTGTATGGAGTTTTTAGAAATGAATTAAATATTAAGTTTGATTTAAGATTTAAGATAGTTTTAATGTGAATTCTCTTGCTTAGGAATAAAACTATTTAAATCAGTCATTGGTTGATTTTTGCCACTAGATGGTGCCAACAATTAACAGAGATTGTCACCACTGCTCACCCTCTGCAGAAATCTGCACAGCAGCCTTCACAAGTCATGTAACCTGTTTTAACATTTATTTTCCGTATTTCAAGCTAATTATTTAAAATCAGTTATTAAGTTCTTAAATTGGATACTCACTTCCCTTATAGAATGTACCTAATTACTGTTTTACCTGACTTTTTTGAATATTTGAAGACAACTATCTTGTCACTATGTAGTCTCCAAGCTATGACATCCCTCATTTCTTCAGTTATTTCCCATTTGATATGATTTTAAGATCTCATATAATTTTGGACATCCTTCTCTTCAATGATCCTAATTTTATCAACATCTCTTTTAAAATTTAGTTCCCAGGATCAAATATAATACCATATGACATTTTTATTATATAATTAAGATACAGGAAAATTAGCTTTACTGAGGGGGGACATAAAGTAGAATTACATGCTATTAGTACTAGAAGCACTTGGGAGAGGTAACGTTGAGTTTATGGTGAGCTAGAATTTAGATCACTGTATTCCTCTCCAGTGTACTCTTTTTTGTTCTACCAAGACAAAATCAGTTCCATACATAATGCTTAAAAAAAGAGAGGAGCTATTCATTTCTGTGGGTGAACCTCTTTTTTCATTTTAAAAAATGCATTTATTTAGGAATCACTTCACTTTTTTCATTAGGTTCTGGTACTTATTGTTTTTGTCCACTTTAGAACTTCTAGAGAACCCATGTTTTCAAAACTGCTAAATTTTAGATGTGGAAGTAAAGCCTTGCATCTTCAGTGGATCATTAGTTTGTGTTTTCTTATTAGCCATTTAAAAACTTAGAGCATTGTCACTCTTTTTCTTCACACCTAGGTAAGAACCCCAGAAATGTGATTATGGAACCATGTCAGTTGTATACAAAGCAGAATTTAATATTCCTTCAGGAATGAAATCTGTTCTTTGGCAGAAAGAATGCAGTTTTCCCCTCAAATGAGACAACCACAGTTTACTTGTTTGTGTACAGATAGAAAGACTAGGGCTTATTTTTTAAAAATTTGAGGAAATATTCAAGAAATATCTCTTAGGTGTCTCTGAGATTTGTAACCAAATTTAGAATTTCACTATATAATAGGTGAAATTACATCTGAAGTTCTATTTATGTTAGGTTTTAAAATGAATTTATATGAAATTTGGGCCATTTTTAGAGTATGATTTCTTTATGTCAGTAATGTAGCTTATTTTTAAAATATTTTCAGGAAAAGCACAGAACATTAAGCAAGTTTTAAAAAACACCTGATTTGCAGATATGTGGAGTGGTGCACATGCTCCCACCATAGTATGTAAGTCTATAGAGCCATAGTAAGTTTATTTTTTAAATTAACTATACACTTTTGATTTTTGTGAAAAGATTTTTAGAATTTGAAAGTGATATTTTAAAAGACTACATTTATGTCATGATTCTGAATTATATTATTTAAGAAATTAATTTAGAAATTTATGATTTAAGAGAGTATAGAGTAAAAGTGCATATAACAATTAATTGAAATAATAGACTAAATTTCTCCATAAATTTTTGCATATTGCCTCATAGTCAGTGGAATGTGGAATTCATAGCTCAAGTTTTAAAAAATATCATCCTTCTCTTGTATACGGTGCCCAGGAAAATAAGGATTACAGAATATTCTACATGATTAGTAAGTAACTCATCATATTACATGATCCCCATTTAGCATAATGAATTGCTCAACATAAGATAGTAAGATAGTAAGACTGCTCTCTAGTGTCATAAAAGGATTTGTGTTCTTAAATCCCAGTCTTTTGAAATTGCATGACTGATGGAAAAACAGATTAAAAGTAAACGATAATAATAGCAAACTTCTAAAACTAAGTCTGCCACATGATTTTTAAAAATATTCATTATTGAATCTGTGAGCTCAAGAAGGTTTTCAGGAAAATCCTATAGGAGGGTGTGTGTGTGTGTGTGTGTGTGTGTGTGTGTGTGTATTCATTTGTATATATCTGCATATTTAGGTATCTCTGTATATTGATACACATATTTACACTTGGAAATTTTATTTACACTTGTGTACCTTTAAATAGTTTTTTATAAGATAGGGCACACAAGTTAAAGATTGTATTAATTCATTGCAACAATTCAATAAACAGTACCCATTTGCACCAGGTGCTGATGACTAAAAAACTGAAATATTGCACTCTCTTCTTTCAGGGAGCCAAATATTCTACTGGGAAAGAGAGATTCTAGTGGATATGGAAATAAAACTTGTGCAAAAATAAGTATAATGCAACAGAAGGGGAAAGGAGCAGGGCTGGGAAGAACTATCTAGATCAAGTGTTCTGTGTTGACATAGGGAGACAAGGGCCTATATATGAGGTAACATCTGACCTGGACTTAGATAGAGGTAAAGAGTAGGATATTTAGTTCAGCACAATTTGGAAATGTATGGAGGTGAGAGATTAAATGATATATATAGGGAATTGTAATAGTAATCCCATTGGCTTGGAATATAGCCCACATGAATAAAAGTGATGTGTGATAATGCTAGAAAAGTATTTTGGAGCCAGATTATAAAAGGCTTTGAATACCAGATTAGATAGTTTGTAAAAGACAGTTGGGATCTATTGAAGATTTTCGAGCAGAGACAAGACATGGTATGTGCTTCAGAAAGATAATTTGGTAGTGCAGTAAAAGATTGGTTGGTGAGGGGAGAGAACTATAAAGAAGCTACTCTAGTTGTCCAAGTGGAAAGCAATAAATTCCAAACTGATGATAGCTGTTTAAATGGAAGAAAAAGCTTGTTTTTTTGAAGAATGGTGGTAGAATCAGCATGACTTGGTAAACTGGATTTTGGGAAGTGAGGGAAAGGGAAGTATGTAGGTCAACTCCAAGATTACAAACCTGGGTGACTTGAAGAATTCTAGTATCCTCAATAGAAAAAGAGAAACTTGAAGTAGGAATGGATTTAGGGGAGAAATCTGATTAAAGTCAGTTTTGGTCACGTGGAGATTTTGGTTAGCATACATTCTTACAGAAACAAAGACCCTTAGTTCATGGTAAAATAGTGTTTTGTTGCTTTTCAAAAACTGTCCTTCCAGTGATAGGTTCAAAACAATATAAAATTTGGGACTTTTAAAATTACATCTGGCTTCTTACTTTGTTTTGTGAGAGTATGACTAAAAAAGTAAATGTTTAATTCCCTTATAGGATATTTTTTCTCTTTATATTCCTAGAATAGTTTGCATACAGAAGACACTTGATAAATGTTGAATTGGTTTAGTTAGCTTCATTCAGTTACTTGGCCACAGTTTACTTAATTAATCACTTTAGATTTAAACAGTGTTAGAAAATTTCTTTTTGGTTATAATGGAATTGGATGATATGATTTAATAATTTAGAAATTTACCATCTTGACTACTGGAAAAATTATTTCAAACATACATCCTATTCGCTGAAGGTCAGTATCCTTATATTAGTCTATAAAGGATGATAAAATTATTTTTAAAAGCCATCTTAAAGTCTTTGTAGGAGAACTTTTCTTTTCCTTCTTTTCCTTTGGCTTGCTTTTAGCTTCATTTAACTTAAATAAAAACAGTAAAATTTCTAAATAAAGAGTTTTTATGTAATGTTAGACCATTAAGGTATAGTTCAACACTAGCTATATAAGACAAGTGGCCTGATTTCACACTACATTTTTATAGACAGACATATAATTACAAATCATATTCCTATGATTTTTATGATCAATTTATTTTGTCAATTCTTTATGTGTTTTATTTTTGCCCTTTTCTTTTCTAAAATTTCCTGTCTTGGTTTTCTATTTTGTATATTAATTGTTTTTTCATTACATATTGGGCGGCTTTATTACTTAGGTCATTTTATGTTATAGTTCAGGGATGTTTTCACCTTTTATTTGTTTTCTCTTTATGGATATTAGTCATGCTAACATTATGTAAAAAAGTATTATTCTGATACCATTCTGTATTTTATCAGAGTGGGAGTTATCAACAATGATCATAATTATAAGAGTAGAAAAGTTTGAAGGTAGCATGAATTAATTTTCATTATTGTTACTGACTCTCATTAGGTTGAGTTTCATTATCATCATATTTTAAAGTCTTTTCTGGTATATTGTTTGATAGAATATTAGTATGTTTTTGTCTTAATTATTAATTGACTAATAAAAGGATGGCTTTTTGGTTTTCTCTCAGAAACCAAAGAAGAATAAAATCTGTGATTTTAGCTTTTAGATGACATCAATGTGTAATAATCAAATTTATTAAGTTTTGGAGTTCTATATATCTCTGTATTTGTATATATTTGTATAGGTACAGATATGTGGATATCTACATATAGTTGTAAATATATAGATATTTATACACAGATACAGATAAATGGATATCCATGTCTATGGATAGATACAAATATATATGTAGTATATATGTGGATGTTTGTTTCTTATTAGATATAACTGTTAGTGTCTTTAATTTAGCTAAAACTATTTTCTCTCTCTTCCTTCTCATGCTGTGAAGTTAACGAAATCCTTGAACAAGCAGATTACCTATATGGCAGTGGAGAAATAGAAAAGCTTTATCACTTGTTAACTCAATATAAACAAAGGTATGTAGTAGCCCAAGTTTTTTGACTGACTTGTATTTTTTTTTTCACAGCTTGCCTTTTGACAAGTAAAATGATTCTTTGAATTTTGGGGAGTTTCTTAATGACTATTGTATCTATATTTCAAATCAGCTAATTTTTTTATATGGTTGGAAGCTTAGTTCATGGTGTAGTATATCTTACATAGATAGAAAAAGCATGCTAGGTTTTGGGGAATACAAATGCAAGCAAAAAGAAAGCCAGTCCCTACCTTTATTCTAAAAAGGGAATACATCTGAAAAGGAGATGAAAAGGAGAGTTTGTTTGGGGAAATTATCCTGGAAATCTTGACTGTAAGCATGGATAGTGTAAGTACTTAGTCACTGGAGGAAGAGACCTTTGAGGTGAGGGTTTTGCTATTCTGAGAGATAAAGAAGTCATTTAGGAAGTAATAGGCTAGTCAGAATTTAAAGTGATCATGGATAGGGTGGATACTTTCTTAAAAAAGAAGATATCTTTGAAGCAAAATTGCTATATTTACCTGATTATCTCTAGTTTATAGAAAGTTGGCATTCTGCTGAATCTGTTTATAAGTTGAAATGTCACTATTCCTATTCGTCATACAAACTGATTTCAAAGTTTAAGATTTCACAATGTTGTGCAATATATTTAAAAAAAACAAATAGGAGAATTTGTTTTTGTTCCCTTTTCTTAAAAAAAAAATTCATTTGCTTGAAATGAAGCTATTATTTCTTTAAAAGTAAGTAGTTAATATTTACTTTGGATAAAGTTATAGTTCCTTCTGGAAGATTTCATCATCATCAACAAATAGTAGTAGCCTGATTAACTAGATTATTTACCTCAATAATAATATAACTGACTAATACTGTTATAAAAAAGTTTATGCTGGGGAAGCTAGATAGCGCACTAGATCGCACAACAGTACTGAAGTCAGGAAGAGCTGAAGTCATATCTGGCCTCAGACACTTAACACATCCTAGCTGTATGACCCTGGGCAAGTCACTCACTTTACCCCAATTGCCTCAGCAAAAAAAAAAAAAAAGTTTATGGCATAGTCCTTGAATTATACAAAATAAAATTATAAATAAAAAGGTTAATATTATAAAGTACTGAACTAAATTATCTTTCATTTTCTCAAATTCTTTCATTTATAGTTTCTAGTTTGTGAATTTATAGTTATTTCATAGGAAATAGTGTAATCTTTTACCTAATATTGCCTCTGAAAATTACACACCACTTTGTTAAATTATAGAGAGACTGTATTTTGTGATTAGGTTGATAATAGATTTTATTGGGTAAACTTTTTATAGATTATTGAGTGGAATCACAAATTTAATAAAATGTTTTTCAAAAATGTGAGTAATTTTAAAGAACAAATGACGGAGGTGCTTTGTGAATTCAGCTCTGATAATATTCTTCAAAAAGTGTTATATATTTGCAGCATATTTATACTGAGCTGAAGGACAGAATTGATTTATGGTAATGAACTCTAATCGTAGAAGATAAATGAATATAAGTGAGGTTCCATAATATATTTCAAACCTAGTGAGGATGCAGAGTTGTTATGGCGTCTGGCACGGGCATCCCGAGATATATCTCAACTTAGTACTACCTCTGCAGAAGATAAGAAACGACTGGTCTATGAAGCTTTTGCATATGCAAAAAAAGCACTTGAAAAAAACGAATCAAGTTCTGCAGCTCACAAGGTAAGATACCTAGAATGTGTGATATATGAAAAATTCGAGAGATAATTAATTATGGCTGGTGAATAATTAATAAAAGGATGATCATTTGGCCTTCTCTCATAAACCAAAGAGTCACAGAGGCCTCTCAATACTTATTTGCCATTAGAAGAGTATATTTCCGACAGTAGGAATCAATTCTAGTGAGTTAATAACTAATGAGAGAATGAATCTTATAATGAGAAGTAAATCTATTCTAAAGAGGAGTTAAATTCTATGAAACTAAAAGATAACGATCCAGAGTTCTATTACTCAGAACAAAATCTATGGAGGTAACTCCTTATTAATCATAAGCAGGGATGAGCTGCTATGGAGTTTCCAAAGTGCCTAATTATAAAAATAAACAGAGATGAGAAAAAAGGATTCAATACAAGAAGGACTCTGTCCTTGAAGTAAAATGTTTTTTGAGGACTAAATTTTGAATCATTATGTCAAAAGTAGTATTTCTAAAGCTACACTTATACTTGTTTTCTTCCTTTTTTTTTTTTTTTTTTAAATATTTGTAGTGGTATGCTATCTGTATCAGCGATGTTGGGGATTATGAAGGTATCAAGGTTAAAATTGGAAATGCCTTCATTATCAAGGAACATTTTGAGGTATTGTTGATTTTAATTGTTAATATGAAAACTACATTGGGTTTCTTTTCTTCATTTAATAATTGCTAGGAGCTAACAATGCAATTATTCCAGCTTTATTTTCCACAAAACTGTCAATTTCTTCTGTAGTGTAATATATACACACATAGTTCAGGACTCTCCCAAGTTGTTGGTACACCCCTATATTATTTTATATTTTGTATGCAAAACCTCACAATGTTTGTTATTTGGTTGTTTTTTTTTAAAGTTTTTGTTGTATTGAAGCAAAAATTCTACTTTTAGAACACTCCTCTAATAAATTTTATATGGAAGAATCATGCAAGATACCCTGAAAGATGTAACAACAGAGATAAAAATCTGTTCTGTTATACTCTAATCATTAATATCAAGCAAAGCATGAAATAAAGGAGATCTGTATTCTCCAAAAATGCTTGACCTTCATGGATGAAGTCCAATATTATGAATAAAAAAAGATATTCCCATTGTTAATAAGGGTCCTCCAGGCACTCCTCTTAGTGTGTGACTTTGTATTAATTGTATTAAGGCCTGCAAGATTTTGGAGCTTCCTAAGTGAATCATGAAGCATGAAAACAGTTTGGGATAATTATCTCCATAGGAAAAAACTAAATGGACATAGCATGCCTATTTTCTAGACTTTGATATGCAGTATAGGATAACCGTAAATAGCTCATGTTTTCCCAAAATGTCAGAGAGAAAGAAGATTCAGCTCTTATCCCCACTCCAATACACTGAATGGACTCTCTTTAGTGAATTTATGGGTGAACAGCCACACAGGCTGGTAAGGCATAAATGGATTACAACCTGCATCATTGTGGGAAATAACTATATCAGGAAGATCACAGACTTTTTGGGACAAGAAAGCATGAAAGTTCCACTGGTTTATCTCTTAATCTTACACTGACTTCTATTGTATTGTATTAGATGTTTATCCACATCTAATTTTCTCTACTGGAGTCAAGGATCTTGGTGAAAAGATCCTTGTTTTATTCATCTTATATGCCATATATGTTATATGAACAAAACTTTGCCTAAAATGGGTCAAAAATTAAATTTATAAAAATAAGAAAGCAGCATGGATAAGTTTCAGTATAACTAAGAGTGAATGCTCACACTGACAAAAGTATCATTATTTTAAAGTATGTACTTTTACTGAAGTATGTACACGTGTATGAGTCTTATTTTGGGAGAGAGGAAGAAACTCATACTTGCATGATATATACATACATATATGTATGTGTGTGTATGTGTATATGTATGTGTGTGTGTGTATGTGTATATGTGTGTGTGTGTGTGTGTGTGTATATATATATGTATGTATGTATTGGGAAAGGAATAGACTCATATAATACATAGCTGTATTTTTGTGCATGTATATATACAAACATACACATATACATATGTGCACATAAATATATGTATATATTCTCCACTATTTTGGGGGACCTTGTACATCTAAATGGTAGAATATATTTGCCCTAAGCCTCAGTTTCCTAATCTCTAAAATTAGTGATAGATAATAGCACTGACTTCATAGGCTTGTTATAAGGATCCAATGACAATCTGTAAAAAGCTTCACGAATCTTAAGTGCTGTAGTAATCACTCAACAAGTATTCATTAAGCCTTTATGACATTTCCCAGCCATTTCTACTTTGGCCTTATGCCCTGATCATCTCAATCTTTCCTGAAATTCAGAATCTATCTCCAGGCCCCATCTATCATTATGTGTGTGTATATATATACACTAAACCCTGAGCCTCAAGTCGGGAAGACTCATCTTCCTGAGTTCAGATCCGGTCTCAGACACTTACTAGCTGTGTGATCCTAGACAAGTCATCTGACTGCCTCAGTTTACTCATTTGTAAAATGAGTTGGAGAAGGAAATGGCAACCCATGCCATTATCTTTGTCAAGAACATTCCAAGTGGGGTCATGAAGAGTCAGACACAACTGAAAAACAACTGAGTAGCAGTACATTATATACATATTTCACAATATATGTGATATAAAATTTGTTAGTGTACTTCTTGTTTCCTGTATTAGAAGGTAAGCTTCTTACAAATAGGAATTATTTCATCTTTGTCTTTGTAATCCCATCTATCATGGGGCCTAGCATAGCTATTCATTTATTGTTTCATTTTTTTCCTTTATATCTCTGGCACCTAGCATAGTATCTTGTTCATATACAGATGGTTAATAAGTGTTTATTGACTGGATTTGAATTGTCACACAGCTTAATAGCAGAAATGGTATTCAATCACAATTCTGATTCTTTTCAGTGTGCTCTTTTTCTTATAGTACCTCATAGTTCTATAAATTAATCTATGAATGGAAAAGAATACTTTGCAACTTCAGAAGGTTTTCTTTTGTTCTTACATTTTAACAACAGAAAAGATGATTGCAGGCAAAGAGGGACAGCTAAACACATAGAAATGTCTTCTACTAGACTGATTGTGTTTATTATCTTACCTGGAAAGCCTCAGTCCATCAGTTTCTGAGCTTCAGGCATGAAGACATGTAGTCACTATTTATATATTATTAATATTATTTACAGCTAAATAATTAATATTGCTAAATATTATTTATATTTAAATATGAATATGATATATTTAAATGAACATTGTAGATTCAATTCAAATTATCAATGAGAGAGAAAGTTTCAATTCCCAAAGAGGATCTATAACTTTTTTTTTGCTAGTTCTTAATTATGTACTTTTTATGACTTATGAAGCAATATTTATAAAAATTAATATTCAGAAATGAATTTTAATTGATATTATTCTTGTTTCTTTCTAGAAAGCAATTGAACTGAATCCTAAAGATGCCACTTCAATTCACCTTATTGGTATTTGGTAAGCTTTTTTATTTAAATAAACTTTTGGTGTGTTTTATAAACAAATTCCTTTTTCTGAAGTATATCAAAAACATAATTTGAAAGTGCTTAAAAAAAGATTCAGTATGTATAAGTTAGTTCTTGGAGAAACAGCATTAAGAAATATTCTAAACTTGGTTATAAAATAATGTGCTTTCCTTGTAACTTCTCCAGCAAATTGTTTCCAGAATCATTCTTCCTCCTCTCTAATCTTAGGTTTCTTTCTTTCAACTCATTTCTTCCCTATAAGCAAACTTTAATCTTCCCTATCCCTGAGAAATTCTTACTGTAGTCGCCCATTTCCTTCTATCAATTGTCTTATCTCTCATCTTTCTCGCAACCAAACTCCAAAAATATTTGCCTTAATTTGGTTTTTTGCTTACTTCTCAATCCTTGGCAGTCTGTTTTCTAACCTCATTCATTTATTAATTGCCAAATCTGCTAACCATTTTCTCATTTCTCATACATAAAGGCCTCTTTTCCTGGATACTGTCTCCTCTGGGTTTTTGTGATACCGCTCTATTTGGTTCTCTTACCTGGTTGAATACAATTTTTTAGTCTCTTTTGCTTGCTCATCATCTATATCATGCTTCTTTAATGTGAATATATTCCCAAAGCATAATTCTGAGCTCCCTTTTCTTTCTGTTCTTTCATTAGATCACCTTGTTGGTTTTCCAAGTGTTTATTTATTTCTTGCAAATGATTCTTAGATTTATATCTAAGCCTTTATATCTATCTTGAATTCTAGTCCTACATTGCAAATTGCTTTCTGAACATTTATATTAAAGGTACCATCATCTTTCCAGTCCATTAAGCTTATTACTTCAAAGTTATCCTTGATTCCTTACTATATTCATCCAGCATATCCAGTGATATATCAGTTTTTTGTTGACATTATTGTTTATTTTATGCTTCCTTGCATTTTTGTTTCAACTTGACCACTTGGTTTAATCTTAAATATTTTCTTTCAAAAATTTCATATCCTTCTCCCACAATTCACAACAAGGATAAGGACTGTATACTATCATTTATTTACTTATTATGAAATACTTTTACATCAACACCAGTGTTAACTTAACAGAAGTGTGTGAAGAATAATAGAAAATAAAACAAATCATTTAATATTTGAGGGGGAGAAAATTTACTATATACTGTATGTAATCTTTAGGATACATTAGATTCTGGGGCGAAAATGATTGCTAAAGTAGTTTAGTTACTTTTTGATTTTATTTTTTCTCTCTAGGTGTTATTCATTTGCTGAATTGCCTTGGTACCAAAGAAACATTGCTAAAGTATTGTTTGCAACTCCTCCCACTTCCACATATGAGGAGGTAATGTAGTGTCTCTTGTTTACTTCATTTACTATGGAATTCTTCATTCTAGAGTATACATAATTCAGAAAATCACATAACATCAGAGTTGGATCGAGCTTCAGAGACCACCAACTCACAGTCATATGTGAAAAAGAATACTCACCACATCATACTCAGAGGTAGTTATAGGATCAGGCACCATTTGGCAGTTCTGTTGCTCATTACATAATTCTGGGTTGTAGTTCCAGTGTGGAGAGGAATAGTTGTAGTTTTAAGAGAGCAGGGATTTTATCTGGATTTGGTTTATAATTCAAAGACAGAAAATAATAATTGCAATCATTAGGTAGAACCCTACCTGGTTAAGGGTCAGAGCACAGAATAGGAGGGCAGTGACCAGAGCTTTCCCCAAATGATGTCACCTTGGAAGCATTAAAAACTACAGATTTAATTGTGAAAGTAGCTAGATATAAAAGTCAGATCAGGCCAGATATCCTGTGCCTGAGGTGAACAGAATCCAATTCTAAAACAAAGTCCAAAGTTAAGAAATAAGCTGAAAAAATGAGAAAATGACCAAAAAAAAAAAAAAAAAAAAAGAACTTGATCATACAAAGCTACTGTGACAACCAGGGAAACTCAATACACAAACATGGATAAAGATGATAACTTGAAAAACCTTTACAAGCATAGTTTTTGAAGAAAATGCAGATTGGACATAAGCCCAACAAGAATTTCTAGATAAGCTTAAGAAAAAAAAAATTAAGATTAAAAAAAACTAAGAATCAAAAGTAAGAATGGTAGAGGAAAATTTGGCAAAAGAATTGAGAACAATGCAAGAAAATTATGAAGAGATAATAATAGCTTAGTAAAAGGTACAAAAATCCTGAATAAAATAATACCTTAAAAGTTAGAATTGACCAAATGGTAAAAAAAAGATACAAAACCTCATTGAAAAAAAATTCCTTAAAAATTCAAATTGGTCAAGTGGAAGCCAATGACTCCATGAGATATCAAGAAACAATAAAGTAAAGTGAATGAAAAAATTGAAAATGTGAGATCACATAGAAAGAACAATTGATTTAGAAAATATATTAAGGAGTGAGAATTAAAGTATTATTGCACTACCTAAAAATCATGATCCAAAAAAAGAGTTTAGGCATATTTCAAGAAATTATAAAGGAAAGTTTAGGACTAGAGAGAGAAATAGAATTGAAAGAATCCTCTTTTTCATCTCCTGAAAAAGATTCCAAAATAAACTCAGAATGGTTTAATTATGTTTTAGAGCTCCCAGATTGAGGAGAAAATATTGTAAGCAGCCAGGAAAAAAAAAAAAAGGTCAGCCACTGTGGAATCACAGCCAGAATCATGTAAAATTTAGCAGCTACCATTATGAAGGAGCAAAAAGCTTATAATATTGATATCCCAGAAAATAAAGAAGTTATGATTACAACAAAGAATAATCTACTCAGCAAAAATGAGGATAAATCTACAGGAGGAAGAATGGATGAAAAATGAAATAAAGGACTTTCAAGAATTCCTGATGGAAAGACAAAAGCTGAATAGAAAGTTTAACATTCAAACACAAGATTCAAGAGAAATGCCAAAAGGAAAACATGATAAAGAAAATGTAAGGGCTTCAGTAAGGTTAAATTAATTACATTCCTGTATGATGATACAGAACTTTGACAGAAGGTGTGGTTATAAATTTGTTATGCTGGTATGGTCTAAAAGAAAAATGAAAGGGTGAAAAGGGTGAGGAGGGATGCACTGAGAAATGGGATAGGGAGTAAAATGGGAGAAATTATCTCACATAGAAAAGATATACACAGAAGAATTTTTTATTTGTATGTGTGGGGGGAAACAAGGCAATTGGGGTTAAGTGACTTGCCTAGGGTCACACAACTGAGAAGTGTTAAATGTCTGAGGCCAGATTTGAATTCACATCCTCCTGACTTCAGGGCTGGTGCTCTGTCCATTGCACCGCTTAGCTGTTCCGCACAGAAGAATTTTTACAGTGAAGGAAAAAATGGGGGAGTGAGGAGTAGGCAGTGCTTGAAACTTACACGCAATTAAACTGGTTCAAAGAGGAAAGAAAAAATATTATATATACACATATTATAATACTTATACGTATACAGACACAAAGTATGGAAATTCATCTTACCCAGCAGAAAAGTAGGAGGGGAAGGGGCTAAGAGAAGCAAATATGGGATGGCAAAAAGAAAAAGTAGTGATCAAAAACAAAACAGACTTCTGAGGAGGAGACCAGATGAAAAAAAAGAAAAGAATAAATAGAAGAGAATATTATGGAGGGAAATAAACAGCAGTCATAACTGAATATGGTTATGAACACACCCATAAAACACAAGAGGATGAGAGAAAGGATTAGAAACCAGAAACAATATGTTGTCTAAAAGAGATCCACTTGAAAAAGAAAAACACACAGAGTTAAAGTAAAAGGCTAGCTAGCTGAAGTAGAAAAGGCAAGGGGTAGAGATGATCTCAAGCAAAGCAAAAATCAAAAATAGACCTTATTAAAAAGGTTAATCAGAGAAACTATATTTTACTAAAAGGTGCCATAGACAATGAATTCATATCAGTATTGAACATATGTGTACCAATAGTATAGTATCCATATTCTTGAAGGAAAGTTAAATTTTGAATATAGGAAAAATTGGATTAGTAAAACTGTAATAGTGGAGAAGCTCAATTCACCCCTCTCAGACTTAGATAAATAAAACTGTAACATGAACAAGAAAGAAGTTAAGGAGATGAATGAGATTTTAGAAAAGTTAATTATGATAGACTCCTGGAGAATGTCGAATGGGAATAAAAAAAAAGAACCATTTTCTCTAATCTGTACATGGCACTTCTCCACCCTGGAACATGACCATAGAAATGTATTTTATGTGACTTCATATTATAATAGGTATCATTTCTTGTCTTCTCAATGTGTATGGGGAGTAAGGGAAGGAGGAAGAGAGAGGAAGAAAAGAGAATGTGGAACTGAAACTGTTTCATTGCTATAACAACAGAAACACAGATTTTAATGATTTTAGAACAACTTTCTATAGAATATTTTTCTCCATAAATATTTTTTTTTCTTTAACAGGCTCTAAAATACTTTCAGATGGCAGAACAAGGTAACATTTTTGGTCAAATAATACCTACACACACATAAATTATATATGTTAAATGTTTAAACATAACATGTTTAAAATTATGGCAGTATGTTTAAATTTTAAGTAGTGATTTCTTTAAAAACTCATTGACCATATTTGATACATTCTACTAATTGTTTTTGTTTAAAATGTTTTATGACTGTAAAGTTAAACTCAGTAAACTCAATGAAGATTTGTGTGAAAAACATGCATCTACTGAATTTTAAGAATCAGGAATTTTGAAGCTGGAAGGTACTTAAATGTCATCATTTCCAATTTCTCATTTTACAAGTGAGGAAACAAAGGTTCAAAATTGTTCTTATTTATGTAAGTCAGATGCAGAGTTGATAACAAAAATTACGTCTTCTGGCTTCCTGGTTAGTGTTTTTCCAACTACAGCAATGCTAATTTCTTTTTGAAAGAACAGTATTAAAATTTTATTTAAAATTTAATTAAACATTTATTAAAAATCTTCTGTCAATCAAAACGTGTTAAATTCTAGAAATATAAAGACAAAAACCAAACAATCTCTGCTTTCTAGGAGATGTTGTACTGTAAAACCAATGAAGAGAATTAGTTGTAAAATTACAACAGACTTTGACGTACATATTATTCTCATGATAACAACATTTTACCACAGTGGAACATACAACATATTAACCACAATATCTTTTACATGGAAATGTATAGATGACTTTAGAAATTAAGACAGATATAGTCCCAGAGTTCCAGATCACTCAAACAGCTTAGAGTAAATGAGCTCAATCATAGATTTACTTCTAGAAATTAGTTTTGAGTCTAGTTAAAGGGAACGATTCATTATTAAAAGGATTATATAGCAACACAGAGGGGAAAATTAGTAAGTTGTACATGTAATAAAGAATTCAGGGTTACAATGAGTAAGCTTAGTACTTTGAACATGAGTTTCAAATCAAGAAATAAAGTTTAGACTGGGCAAGTGTGAATGTTCATGAATGATAGCTCCAATAAAAGAAAAACTGTATAATGCTCATCTTGTTTGTTATCACTTAGTATAACATGTTGATGTACACCAGAGCTTGTGTTAAGTATTTGGAAGGACAATAGACTGGGAACCAGCAAACTTGTATTGGTTTCAGCTCTGTCATAATCTGTATCCTAAAACAATGTTTTAACCGCCTCAAGCTTTTTGTTTACTTATTTGTACTTCTTTGAACTTATATAATCTTTCCTGTCTAATCACTGCAGCAGCTGAAATTATGTCTGTAATATTTACCCTGAAAATGGCATATTCTCAGAACAAAAAGATGAGAGAGTAGGAAATAATAAAACTCCTCTCTGATCATACTCTATTTGGGCCTCAGTGGTGGTCATCTTAGAAGTACTAGGAAGAACTCAGACTTTGGTTTGCTTTATTTCACATATTATATTATCTCATTTAGTAACAACCTTTCTAACAAAACTGATATGGATGTTTTGGCCAAAATTATAATTTCCCCAATAATTTATTTGATGTGAACATTTAAATAAAAAAAAATACTATAGCATTATGCTTCTTGCATATGAAAATCATTAGCCTGTTTCATGAAATTTAGACAGAAAATTCAGTCTTTACAAATCAAAACTGTAACTGCTTACAAATTGAGGTGAATGTCTTCTTTTTTGTGTTCAGTGCACCCAAACTTTTACAGCAAAAATTTGCTTTTCTTGGGAAAGACTTATCTGAAGTTAAACAACAAAAAACTTGCTGCCTTCTGGTTATTGAAAGCCAAGGACTACCCAGCACATACTGAGGAGGATAAGCAGGTAAAAAACTAAAAAGCTGACTTAGAAAAAAAAAGAAAATGTACACATGACTAAGTTGGAGCTAATTACACACATCCAGTATTAGCAATAATTGAACCTAATTGAATCAATTAGAACTAAGCCATAAATTAAAAAAAAAAAAATCATGAATCTGATTGATACTATCAATAGTAGTTTTTTCAAAATTTCTATTTGATGGCCTTTTTCACTCTTTTGTTTCTATATGAAAAATTCTTAGTTGTTATGATTGAACATACTTTAACAAAAAAAGAATATGACTTGATATAATATAGGATAATTTCATTAATTAGCATCCTACTTTACTAAAGGAACAGCTAGTATCAGTATAAATGAGGTATCATAGCCATGTACTGCTATAGAAAGTATGAAGTTTTTTGAAAGAGTTGTATTTATTCATTATCAGGAGACAGAATAAAATATTTTGTAGGTATGGGAACTCTTAGAATATGCTGACCATTGTTGTAAATTAAATTAATTTTCATTTGTGAAAGAATTAAACGAGGCAGGACATAACAGTATGTAGACTGTTGAAGTGAAGAAGGTTGAGGTTCATATATTATGGAACATGGACAAATCACTCAATCTGAGGAAATTCTATGAACTTATCAATTACATGTATAAATTAGTTATGATCTGTGTTGATAGAAGGAGCTTCCTTACAAAGGAAACATAGGTACTTGATGTATTGATATATTTATGAAAGAATAGTGTTGGGCTCAGAATATTGAGTTGTGTTGCTATTCCTCATTTTAGGTACAAAAAGAAGCTGCTCAGCTGCTCAAGTCTGTTGGTGACAAGAATTGAGAACCTGATTCACATTAAAATAGCACATGAAATATTTCTAATAACTGTTTTTTCATTGAGTTAATCATGACACAGCCAACCCAGCTCAGTAGCTAATGAGTAAGACAGGTATTAGGCATTCCAAATTCCAGTCTTAATAGAAAAATCAGTCCTTGATGATGGGAAGGGTAATCTGTATGGAAAGGTACTAAGATAAAATGGAAATGCTCACTGTCTAAGTAATTGTTTTCAGTGGAAACTCCATCCTAATTTTTTGGGGAGGGAATATGCAAGGAGTGGCATATGAGGAGTTGGCATATAATCAATTAAGCAAAACAAGGTCTTAAAAATAATAGTAAACATTTATTAAGTGCCTACTGCTCAGCACTGATTTCACCTAAAGTGGTGCTTTTGATGGTCTAGACTTTTGTCAACCAGTATTAACTAGTGCTGATAATTTTACCTGTCTCTACCATTTTAAGTGTCTACCATTTTTACCTTAATTATGTAATTATTCAACAGATTGACCATTAATAAATCAAGTTTCATTGGATAAGATTGAATTCTTATTTCTCATTGAATAGAATTATACTTTAATTCTGTAGCTGTTCTTTATCTGTACAAACAACAGGAGAAATTAAAAGAATTTATTAACTGCCTTACTTGGAGGAAATGGGAAAGATAATTAAATTTGGTACAAACCTGAACTGCTGTATCAAATTTCAAAAAGGCAGCTGTCTAAACACATATCATTTAAACCTATTAACATTTAACATGATAACATAGCTGCCACTTATTTTTATAAAATGTGGGCTAGCAGAACTCAATTAGAAACCAGGATTCCTGATCCTCCAGTAGTTATTGAACAATTCAGTACTTCAACAGACATTTTGATTACCTACTGTATGCAAACTACTCTAATTAGTACTAGGTTAAATACAAAGTTATAACTATCCTTTACCATTTTATCTATCTTCTTATAAAATGATTCTTTCCACATTGCAACTTTCCCCATCAAATTTCGGTACATTGTAGGTCAACATGAGAAATGAAATGGGAATTTTTGGGGAATTTTGCAGAAGCTACAGACTACGTGCAAAGACCAACAGAAGGTACAGAAAGTTTAGAAACTCAGAAATGTATAAAATATAGTCCAATGTTGTATAAGATCAACATGTTTTATCTTTTAATTCCATAAGTATAGTTTCTTTTTTAAAGTTAAAATAAGTTTTTGAAAAGAACATGAAAGCCAATAGATGACACATAAATGTTAATTTTTTTTACTTAAAAATCCACCTACATATAGCCTATGATCAAATACTTAGCCCAAATTTTATAATACGACACTCCAAACACCCCATAAAAGAAAAAGAAAAAGTTCAAACTTCTCTGGTATAAAGGGAGGACCAAAAAACTTTGTGAATTTTCCAGATCATGGAGGTGTGGTGCCCCTAGCCCTTACAATATGGAAGGGATAATTGTAGTTTATGATCTAGTAATGGTGTTAGGTACACATGCATCTCAAGCCTTTGTTGATTATAATAAACATTACTACATACATGCTTTGTTAATGGACAGTCAATTTTCAGTTGTGGTCTAGGAGAAATACAAAAAGCTAACAGTTGTGTAGTGTTAACAAGTACCAAATACAATTATAATAACTATTACATAAGGGCATTCAAGAACTGTGATATATGGGACCAAGAACAGTAATAGATGAGGATCAAAGGGGACCCTTGTTAGTAAAAGGGGAAATTGTGGAGTTCTTTTTCTTCTTTAAAATATAATATAATGGTTTTCTCTGGGGGCGTGGGCAGGTTTCTCCGGAGAGGTTTTCTGGGGGCAGCCTTAGTATCAGTTCAGATCAATAATTACCCCATGCAGCCAGCTGGTAAAAATACAAATGTTTATTTCTCCTTCCAAGTCTTGTTTTTTTCCTTGGGCCCGGATAGCTAGATTCTTAGAGGCCTATCTCTAAGCTCGGTTCCAAGAGCTCCCTCTGAATGTCTCCAAATCCAAAGGTTTTGTCCTTCAGCCTCTGCCTTTGCTTTCTTCATCCTTCAGCCAGCACAAAGATGGAATGAATTTCTTGTCTCCTTCACTTGGGGCTCGGCTAGCTTTCTGGCGAGTCTTTCAGACCAGCTTGGTCTCAGTGGGGGAAGTGCAGGAGCCCAGCCACCACAGAGAGCCTTCTCAATCTTCTGCTCAATTCTCCACTCCTAGCTTCTTCCTCTCAAAACTCTCTTGACTGGCCCCTTTGAAGCTCTATTTATTCGAGAGAGAGGAATTGTGGGATTCAAGAGAGAAGGATCATGCGTTCCTCCCATAGTGCTCTCTTGCCCTAAGATCTTCAAGGGAGGTGTGAATTCACAAAGTTACAAAGTTTACTTTGTGACCTTCCCATACTTGTGAACTCCAATGAGTAAAGGTGTGAACACAAGCATTGTATCAATTAGTTCTACTTAGTACCTTGTTTCAGGTTCTGATCCAAAACATCTTGTAAGATCAGATCAATAATTTATCAATTCTAATGAGTTAGCAGTTTGTAAAGATTCCAACAGGAAATCATTACAGAAGATGGTATTTTCTCCTCTAGGCTATGGAATGGTGGTCTTCCCCCCACCCCAAGCTAAAAGGTAAGAAAACAAGATTAGAACTGAATCCATGCTTATGTAAAACAACAGAGGATAATGCAATATTATAATTTGGCTAAAGCATGAAGTGTAGGATGGGAATAAAAGAGAAGCTGGAAATTTGGGGTGAAAACAGATTGTGAAGGAATTTGAATACCTGACTGTGATACCATTTGGGGCTTTCTTGGCAAAGAATGCTATTTCTTCCTTCAGCTCATTTTACAGATGAGGAAATTAAGGTAAACAGGGTTAAGTGACTTGTCCAGAGACATATAGGTATTATCTGAGGCCAGATTTGAACTTTGGTCTTCCTGACTGCAGGTCAACATTCTGTTGCACCACTTAGGTGGCCTTGCCTATTAGAGGCAAGACTCTTGAATAGATATGACCCACTCTCTGATAAAGATTATTCTAACAGCTGTGAAAAGGAAAATTGAAGGAGCCAGAATGGGGAGGCAAAGATATTTCTTTGCAAGCTACCACAGTGGTCTGGGCCAATTATGTCAATAGAATGTGGTGGTTTTCAGAATTAAGAGTATTGTGTCCATGACTGTAGATGGGGAAAGAACTGGATTTCTAGACTAATTAATTCTATATGGGAAAAGGCAGTCAGAAGATAAAACCAAGACTTAAGGCTAATAAATCCCTGGTGGGAAGATGTAGAGGGTCTAAACTCTGGAGATGTGTACTTGAAACAAGGTGTTAACTCAGTGGAATTGATGAGATGATGGATCTTAGTTCACATATATACTTATTACTTAGTATGGAGATGCAGTGGTTCTCTAGTTCACACATAGTATGTGTAATGATGTAATAGAGCTATAATGTAATAATGTATATAAGGGCTAAGAAGTCCTGGAAGAGAGACATTCTTTGACCATCTTCCTGGTGGCTCTCCTGCCTCCTGCACTAAGATCAGGGCTGGTCCTGAGATGCTCCAGAAAGCTATCCTGAACATTACAGTAAGATATGTGGAAAGTTCTTAAAAGTAGTTCCAAAAAAAGTTTTGTCAGGTAGCTATTTTTACAATGCTTTGCTTTATTTTGATAAATAGTATACTTTTTTAACCCACCTGAAGTCATTAGAGTAAATTTTGCTAATAAAATTGTATTGTCTTCATGATGTCTTTATTTACTTCTTCCCTCCCCCTGAAATTGCTGTTTTTGAGGAATCCAGGAGAAAGCCTGGAATACTTAGATTTTACATTCATTTTTAGAGCTTAAACGAATATTCTAGCAGGAGCACTAGATTTGGAGTGAGAGAATATAGGTCCAAAACCCAGATATCCCATTTACGCCTTGTGTGACTTTGAGCAAACCTCTTAATTCTTTTAGTTTTTTTTTTTTTTTCCTATATATATATAAAATGAGAGAGCTGTCTACATCAATTCTGAGATCCTTTCCAGCTCTAAATCTATGATTGTATATTCTAGTTAAACTCTTCCATTTCATATATATATATATATGAAGACAGACCCAGAGAGGTTTAGATATCCAAAATCATAGTAAATAAGTGTCAAATCAATTCAAGTATTCTTTCCTCAGCCATCATGATGTCTCATGATAGAAAATGTCAGTGTTAGAACTCCTTAAATTTCTATTCTAGCCTAAATTGTGAACACCTCAGAATTCCTTACATCTAGAGATTTTTCATCTTCCCCAACCACCACAAGAGGCCCAGGGAATTACTGAAAAGAGAGGGCAACTGTATCCTTCAGGAACAAATGTGAAAATACCACTACCTAGCAGTTATTGAAAAAATGGGCAAATATTCTAAAAAGTCCTAATTGCAGAAAAGTGGTTACCTAGGCAGACAACATTTGTTAACATCTGTTGGTCACATTAAAATTTAATCATGTGCCCCCTGACAATCCTGTAATTGTATTTTTAGGCTATAACTTGCCTAGAGAATCACATGTTTAAATCTATGAGAAATAAAGACAATGAGATATTTAATTTTTTATAGACTCGAGCTTAGAAAATGTTTCACAGTTAAGGATTTTGTCTCTAATTTTCCCTACCTTGAGTTTTGGCTCCCCTTAAATAATACGACTAATTTCCAGTGCTTGACTAATGGTAACTAGATGATGAGTTTTTTCAGTGGATCACTCATATAGGTATGAGCATTCCCATTATCAAAAAAGGGCACAACCTATCTATATGCCATCTCATCCTTTCTTGTTCTTGTCTATGACTTATATTTTCCAAAAGGGGAAATAATACATGAGAGCCCTCCTGGAGTTCTCTTGGAGGAACTCAAAATCTCAAAAGAATCTCTTTTTGATCTGAACTATCCACTGGAATATTCCATTAGAGGGCTAAACACCTTTGTTGAACATTTCTCTCCTTGTTTTATGCCCATTTGGATTCTACAGTAGATAGAGTATTGGACTTGGAGTCAGGAAGATTTGAATTCAAATGCTTCCTTAAATCACATATTAGTTGTTACACCGGACAAGTAACACTTCTTCCTGCCCCAATTTCCTCTTCCATAAAATGGGGATGATAGTACCCTCCTCCCAGGATTATGGTGGAGATGTAATTAATGATCTGGTGTTTTTCCCAAGCCATCCAACCTTCCACTTTCAGATACCTTGAGAATTGATCCCCAAATATCTTCACAATATTGTCCCCAGCATTCATTTCTACAAGGCATTCATGGGTCTAATCCAAATACTCTTCTCATCTGTCAAAATGATATTCCTAAAATATAAAATAAAGTCTTAACCATCTCACTCCATAGGCTCCATTGACTTTTGGATAAGACAAATTTTCTGTTTGCTATTTAATGTTCTTGAGGCTTATTTTGCATAACTCTCTTTGAACACATTAAACATTCCAGCAAAACTGGCCTCATCATTCCTTGTACTTGTTGCATCATGGCCCATCTCCAAATATTCATAGACTGTCTCCCCACTTGGAATGTCATCCTTATTCATACGTCTATCTCATAGAATGTCTAATTCCCTTTAAAGTTTAGCTCCCAAGTAAGGCCTTTTTCCTAATTCCTCAAGCTATTAGGTCCACTTCGAATTTTTTTTTGTTTTACTTTGTATACATTTTTAAAATTTCTTACTGATGTATTTTTATATTACCTTAATTTCTAAATATCTCTCTCAAATGCAAATTAAGGCAACTCTGAGATACCATTACATACCTCTCAGATTGACTTAAAATGATGGGAAAAGATAATGATAAATGTGGGAGGGGATATGGGAAAACTGGAACACTGCATTGTTGGTACAATTGTGAACTCATTCAACCATTCTTGGGAGCAATTTGGAACTTTGCTCAAAGAACCAGCAAATTGCACATACTCTCTGATCCAGTAGTGTCTACAGGGCCTGTATCCCAAAGAGATCATAAAGAGGGGAAAGGACCACATGTGGAAAATGTTTGTGGCAGCCCTTTTTTTGTAGTGGCAAGAAATTGGAAACTGAATAGATGCCCATCAGTTGGAGAATGGATGAATAAGTTGTGGTATATGAATGTTATGGAATATTATTGTTCTGTAAGAAATGACCAGCAGGATGATTTCAGAGGCCTGGAGAGACTTACATGCACTGGTGCTAATGAAGCGAGAATGAAGAGAACACTATATACAGCACTAGCAAGATTCTGTGATGATCAAATCTGATAGATGTGGCTCTTTTCAATGAGGTGACTTAGACCAATTCCAATAGACTTGTGATGGAGAGAGCCATCTGCATGCAGAAAAAAGGATTATGGGGATGGAAAATGGATCATAACATAGTATCTTCCCTCTTTTTTTGTGTGGTTTTTTTTTTTTTATTTTTCCTTTTTTATCTGATTTTTCTTGCGCAGCATGATAAATGTGGAAATATCTTTAGAAGAATTGTAAATATTTAACTTATATTGGATTACTTGCTGTCTAGGGGAGGAGGTATGGGAGAGGAAGGGAGAAAATTTTGGAATACAAGATTTTGCAAGGGTGAATTTGAAAACTATCTTTGCATGTATTTTGAAAATAAAAAGCTTTTATTAAAATTTTTAAAAAAATGTATCCCTCTCCTGTCCCAACCAACTACTTATCTATTATCTTGAAACAAAAAATAAAATAAAAAAGGAAAAAAGCAGTTCAGTAAAACCATACTAACTTATAAGCTGAGTCTGGCAAAGTATTCTGTGTTCGTACCTGTAATTTCCCAGCACTACAAAGAAAGGAAGGAAGGGTACATTTCCTTTTTAAGGCCAAGCTTAGCCATTTTAATTATATCTCACTAATTAAAATGTATATTACATATTACGCCTTTGAGAGAAAGGAGTGTTTTATTTTTGTCTTTGTATCCCTAGCACCTAGCATATTGCCTTGTACTCAATTAGATGCTTTAGTGCCATTTTCTGCTTCTCATGTAACATGTAGAAACATGTTACAAATTTTATTACAGAAGTTGTAATAGAAATCTCAATTGATTTTTCTCTCATTTTACATCTACTTATTGTCTTCCTTTTAGTTTTATCCTTTTTCTTTGTTTTATACTTTGTCATGACCAAAAGAATCGTCACCCCTAAGTGACCAAAATCAATGAGCTTCTCCATATTCAGCTAGGCTGCTTCTCAGAACTTAGATACAGTCCACTGCCAGGGACTGTTTTTCTGCATGATAAAACTTGCACTTTGTTGGCAAAGCCTTCAAGAACCCAGAGTCTTCTTGAAACATCTGAGTAGTATTTTATGTTTGCATTAGGGCAGGCAAAAGGACAATATAAAGGAATAAGCTATATTCATAAGTTATCATAGAACATAAGTTATCTAGTACAACACTCATATTAAATATATAAAGAAAATAAATTAAAGAGAAATATAATTTATCTAAATTCACATAGAAAGCTAGTATCAAAGGACCTTTTGACTTCAAAGCCAGAGTTCTTTCCACACACAAAACTAAGATAAATAAGTCTTCTCTACTCCTCCCTCTCCTAAAGGGCTTGAATTTTCAAGTGAAAAAGTACTTTGAAAATAGGGTCACTGGATTAATTATTGGAGAGACTATGAAATTAATTTTCCATGATATTTTCCTCTCCTTTGAATACACACATGCACATGCATAAACAATAATGCCAATTAAGGCAAAGCATTCATATACATAATCATCATACATTTAACATCCAGCTGGCTCTGGAGGAAAAAGTAAGGCTGGTAACTGCACAACCCTCCCTCATTTAAATCCAACTCTCTTCCATGTTATGGTACCACCTCCCTGATGTCATGGTTCTTTCTGAGAATGAAAGACAAACAGCAAGTAACAACTAAGCACCTATTGTTCAAAGTAGATGGAAACTCATACATATCTTAGAAGCCACCAAAAAAGGTTGTAAACATATTGAATGAGACATTTCAGTTCCTAACAGCCTGAACCTTGGTGGGTATAAGCCCAAGAATTGGAGACTGTGTAGAAAACCATGTCTTGGTTAAGCCAAATAAGGCCAACTACCCCATACAGTAGCACAGCAGGGTGCAAAGCCTGCTCCTAAAACAAAACCTCAATTCAGGAGCTAAGATGAGTAAGATGAATCACTATAAGTAGACATAGAAATGCCCCCACATATATCTTAGGAGAACATAATGACCTTATAGTTGCCCCAAAGGAAAGAAAAAAAAGAGTTTCCTACAAATACTACATGTTTGCCTAGAAGAAATTATGCCAGAAATAATAAAAAATTAAATAAAAAGTTTGGAGGGAATAATTAGAAATTAGCTTAGAACAAAAAGTAATACACCTTATTCAGTAAAATTCTCAGGGAATCCGAATAGGCCAAATAGAAATCAGTGATTCTTAAAAGTTACCAAAATTATTAGGAAAAAAAAAACCCTAAGACTTAAGAAAAGAAAACATAGGATATGACCAAAAAACATTTTGCGAGATTTACTAACCACCATTAAAACCATGATAAAAAAAATTCTTGACACTGTATTTCAAAACATAATAAATGATAATGGTCAAGATTTATTACAACCAGAGAGCAAAATGAAAATACAATAATCCACCAATAACCTCTAGAGAGTAACCGCAAAAGGAAAATTCCAAAAAGGAATACCAAAGCCAAAATTCAGAATTTCCATGTTAAAGAAAACAAATATTTTAAGCATCCAGAAAGAAGACATTTAAGTATCAAAGAATCAGAGTCAAGATCACACAACACTTGAGAACTACTGTGCAGTAAATAAAATATTAAAATATGATATGATATAAACATACATTGAAAAATAACATCCCTTGATCCTACATGGAAAAACCCCAGAGCTTTAATAGAATAGAGGACTTAGAAAGCATTTCTGATGAAAAGATGAGATCTGAGTAAGAAATCTGAAATATAAACATAAGAGTCAAGAGAAAACTTATAAAAGGTCTATTTAAGAAATTGGATAATGACTGTATGGAGAGATTTAGTGCTAACATTCTAATAGGAAAAGAAGAAACAAGAATTCCTTCAAAACTTTAAGGAATTAAAAAATGGAGGGCCTAATTGGAGAGGGTTGGGAAGGGATTGGTTCTTTTCTTAGGATTAAAAGAGAAAGATGGATAAAAGTAATACACTTGTGCAGCAAGAAGGAAGAAAGATGTAGACCTTGGTATTTCTCATAATTTGGGTACATAATAAGCACACAACCTTGAATGAAAGGGTAGGGGGAAAGGACATCAGGCTCACTTTATTCTTATCTGATCCCTTTGATAACCAAGCATTTCAATCATTAAACATATAGGAAGCTACATCACTAAGATTAATTCTGTGAAACAGGGCAACCCCTGAAAATGACTTATTCAGTATTGATTTGCTGAAAGTCTATACATTGAGGCTGGCTATCCCTTTTTTTTTTTTATTACTTCTATCTCTATTTCCTCATCCTGTTTGCCTGCTTGAAAAAGGCAAAAATAAAAGATTATCAAAACACATCAGAAACTGATTTTTAACAAGAATGCTAATACTCAAGGTCCCCTAGAGATCCCCAGTTGGATAGTGTGAATAACAAGATTTCGAGCTAAGATTGGTTAGAAAACATATTTAAATCTTTAAGTAATTTTTTACTCAAATTTAAATAATTAAAGTTGAGACTTTTCAAGTAATAACTTTTCCTGAATGAAAAGCTTCACTTAGTATTATTAAATTCAGCTTAATTTAACCCTTCTTCCTTTCCAAAAGAGCAACCGTAAGATCAAGGGATGTAATAATAGGTTCAGTTGCTTTATATATACATGTAAATACATATGTGAAAAGATGTAGTTTGGCTTTCTCTTCTTGTCTTCTCCCCATTCAAAATGCTTAAATCGCTTAAAGGTTAGTTGGGAGTTGGGCTTGAACCATTCAAGCCCAAGATATTCTTTGTGGTCTTAGTCTTCCTCTCTCCCCCCTCCCAGAAAAGTTGGTTTTGGTTTACTGTAATAGCTACTCTGCTTCTGCTCATTGTTCTTCCTTTCAAATAATTGTAAATTGTTTATTTCTTCTTTAACTCATTTATTATCTTGTTACTTGGGCAGTTATATGCCTCTTGGTCCAAGTTGCTAATTCCTTTTGGAGTTCTTTTTCCTACATCCATAACTCTCATTTGTTTTGCATTCTTCCTTTTTTTTTTTTTTTGCTAAGGAAAATGAGGTTAAGTGACTTGCCCAGGGTCACAAAGCTAGGAAGCATTCTTCCTCTTCTAATTTTCATTTATTTAAAATTTTTTTTTAAAAAACTCATGCTTTATCTTTTCTAGGAATTCTAGTTGAATACATCCTGTTTACCTTTGAAATTTGGTTTGTAGATGTTTTGAAGTCATTCTCTTCTGGCTTTTTGTCTTGAATGTCCCTTTTTACCATAAAAGCCTACTTCTTGGCTTTGGAGTTGATGTTAGAGGTAGGCTCTGCAAATTTTTGGAGGGAAAATATGCATTGCTTATTCTAGGATTTCAGGACAGCTCAGATTAAAGACCTGCAAAGTTTTGATGTCCCAATGTACTTTGATTCAGGGCAAAGTCTAAACTGCTACCTCCAAGGTCTGAGTTCTGCAAGTTCTTGGTTTGGATTTGGGTCTCAGCAATAGTAAACTGTTTCTGGATTCAGCCCAAATCAGCCAACTGGAAAGCTTTGTTGGTTCCAATAACAGAATTTTAGGCTTCTGTTTGGTCTGGAATTTCTATGTTGTCTATTCCTTTGGACCCTACAGACTGTACTACAAACAGGAACTGAGACCTCTTTCTGTTTATAGTATCTGAACCATACTGCTTTTACTTGCTTCCAAACTTGCTTTCTCTACACAGCATTAGAACACGACCTTAAGATACATGTATCCTTTTCAGTCCACCCTGGATTTATGACCCGGAAATAGATAGAGTGACCAAAACAAAACTGCTAGTTGGCACCTGTTCCCACTGAGATGTCCTTTAATGTGGATTTCAGACCTCCTCTTGCCCTGGTACACTGACTGTCTTATATCAGAGTGCCCTGCATACCATGCTCCTACTGTACTCCTCGAATGTCAGACTTCTGTCTTCCTAAAGGATAGAAAAACGTCACTTTTTCTTCAATTCATCAATCAGGATTTAAGTTAGTGTGCTTTCTAGATTTGGAAGTTTTAGGTTGGGAAAGCTTTTGCAACTTCTTTGTATTATTCAGTCATCTTGGCTCCACCTCTCAAACTACTCATTATTTAATAATTGAAAGTTGTTTCAATTTGGATCTGGGTCTTTTGTCTGTGATTCTGGAATTTATTACTTTTTTTTATTGCATTATGGACATATTTACTATCTCTGCCATAATACAGTCAATTTTTGTAAAAGTTTTGTGGTGCTGAGAAATATATTCTTCTTTGGTCCCATTTAGAAGATATCATTAAATGTTTTAACTTGTTTCTCAACAACAATTCTCTATTTTCCCTTTTTATCTTTGGATTTCTCAATATAAAATGGAGAGACACTGAAATCTGCCACTGTTATTTTACTGTCTTCTAGCATTATTTACTTGTCATTGTTGCTAAATACATGTATTTGTAACAACAAAAAAAAATGCGATATCATATGTAAAGTGTTTTGAGAATTTTAAAGTGCTATAAAATTAGAATTATTACTCTGTTTCTTCTGGCACACTGCACCATCTTACCCTACCTTACCCCCTTTGTTTTACTTTTTAACTTCTCTCCATCTACTAAGGAGATAATCACGTTCAGATTTCTGAATCATAAAGAACCCCAAAAACCTCTGTTGATCTTTTACATGTATTTAGCTACTTTCCTGTATCTTTTCTTCTGGTCAACTAACTAATGCTGTTTATTGTTATCTTTTTGATGTACATTCCTCTTAATCCTTTGGAATCTGGCTTCTGATCTCATAGTACAAGTGAAATTACTCTAACCAAAGCTATCAATGATCACTAATTTGACAAATCTGATAACTTTCCCTTTATTATCTATCTTCCTAGATCTTTCTGCAGCATTTGACATTGGTGATCATTCTTTCCTTCCTTTCTCTTTTCTGTTTTTTCATGACATTATTCTCTTCGTTCTTCTCCTGTGCAATTACTCCTCAGTCTCTTGCATGGATCATCACTTATATTTCAAGGCTTTATTATGAGTTCCCTTCTCTTTCTACACTATCATCTAATGGCCACTTAATGATTAACTTTATGGAGATAACTCTCAAATCTCTATATTCAGCCCAAGTCTCTCCAAGCTTCAATTTGTGATAGCTACCTCAAACTTACTATGTTCAAAATGTAATTAATGATCCATATACTTCTCTCAAACCTACTTGCCAATCTTTCCCATTTGAGGTAAAGGCACCAACATCTTTCTAGTCACTCAGTGTTGGAATCCTTACTAACTGCTAAGTAATTAGAGTTGATCTAATCTTACAAGAAGTTGTTTTGGCCAGAACCTGAAACAAGGTACTAAGTAGAACTAATCAAGACAAGGCTTGTGTTCCCACCTTTACTCAAAGTCCACACCTTAAAGCTCTTTGGGCCAGAGAGCACTATGGGAGAAAACCCATAATCCCATTCTCTCAGAAGGTTCACATATAAGGCGAGACAACCATTCCAGAATACACTTTTTTCCTCTTGGCTGGCTGATCGCGCTAGACTCGAGAGGAACGACTCTGCTGCATAGAACACTTTTGCCGGACTTCAGTGGAGCTACGCCAGAAGCCCTTTCTCCGCGGCAAGTTGGTGGCTGGGCTCCCCAGAAGGAGATAAGAGAGACCTTCCATCTCTGTCTTGGTTGGAGGCAGAAGAAAGCAGAAGCAGAGGCTGAAGGACAGAACCTTTGGATTTGGAGACATCCGAAGGGCTCCAAGTCTCTAAACCGGCTGTGCCTTTGAGAAGAACTAACTCCAACATTTGAACTCTTAACAACTCAGGTTTGCAATTTTGAGAGATCCTCAACAACTTCATTATCCCTATCCCATATATACAAGTTGCCACGTCTCATTCTACCTTTACATCTTTTCCCAAAGCCTCCTTTTCTCCAGTCACATAGAACCCATGCCATTTCAGCTCCTTAGTACCTCTTTTATGGACTATTGTTATAGTTTCCTAATTAGCATTTTTGCCTCAAAGGTCTTTTGCCTTTACTTAATACATGAGTATTAAATCTCTTTAATTTTATGTTCAAGAAGCTTCAGTGGTTCTTTCCTGCATCAAGGATGGAACATTAATTCCTTTTTAATCATTTTATCATTTCTCAACTAATTCTAACCTATCTTTCCAGAGTGATTTCACATTTTTTTATCCTCACACATTGTATACTTCAGGCAAATTGATCTACTTGCTGTACCCAATATACAACATTCCATTTCTTACAGCCACACCTTTTCACAGATTCTCAAGCATGTAATAGTCTCAGTTTTTGCTTTTCTACTCTCTAGATCCCTTCTACAAGAGACATAAGCCAGGTATTCTTTCCCTAGAATTTGTATTTTCTTCATTTACTTACCTGAATATGATGAACAAAATGTCATGAAGATCTGAGTACAAACAGTGCCTCACACACTATCTAGTTGTGTGACCCTGGAAAGTCACTTAAACAATCTTCATATATAAAAGGGGAATAATAATAGCATTTATATTTCTGGGTTGCTGCAAGTAGAAAATGAGAGAATATTTTTAAAGTGCTTTAACCTATCTATGCTAGCTTTATTATTATGTTGTTTTCTCTTGAATAATAACTAATTTTCTTGAGAGCAATATTTACATTTTTGTCTTCAATCCCTAGCATCGGGACAAGAGTAATATATGCCTGTTTAATTAAATTATAACATATATCTAACATATATTTCTAACTTATTGTTTTTCTCTTGAGAATAATGATGAGGGAAACTAATTTAAAAAAAAAACTTTCTACAATTTTTTCTATCTCAACAGCTACCTTCCCAATTATTAGGATATCCTGTATTTTTTCTCATATTTGATTAAGCTTTATTGATTTTTTCAAAAATCTGTTTTTAAGGTGATTTCAATAATTATGAAAAATGCATTCTTTTCAGTAATAAGAATTACCATAGCCAAAATATTTTTCACTCTTAAATATCTACAAAGGAGGATATACTACTGCTACATCTGTCAGCCTTGAAATCATGTAATATGAACGTTACCTTTCATGTCTGATATATCTTCCAGGGTAGTTTAAACACATACACATATTCCTATTTTTAGAAACGCCAATTTAATTACCACTTATCATATAATCCTTCATACATATAATTTTTAAAATCCTTCAATTATGAAATTATACTAATGTGTCAGTCAAGAATATGGGAAAAAAGTCTGTATAGTCAATGGGATCACTGCTTTTATTTAACCTGTACAGAATAAATTGTGAATTTTGAATAAAAAGGTAGAACACAATCTAAGTTAATATGTAGAAAAATAAAATTTTGGCAAAGTAAAAATTGTTATATTGGGAAAATAAGTAGTATGCCAGTATTTCCTGTACTCACTTAGCAGTGAAATGTTACAGATAAAATATTTTAAGAAATTAGTTTCATGGGTATATAAAATTTCGTATAAGTTAAATTTAATGGAATTTACAGTGCATATTGAAAGCATGATACAAATGGTAATTTTAATTTTCTTATATTAATAAGGAAGCACAGTTTGCTACAGGTAGCACTTAACATAATTCACATCAGATTTATAATTTGTTATACATCTTTGCAGTTCAGCAAATGCTCTCAATACTGGTAAAAACAATTCTAAAATGTTCACTTAGGACAAAAAATAACTGTCTACATAAAAAAAAAAGACAAGATTTTAATATATGCTTATTTAATTCAGGTATGCAGAATTTTACATAAACTTAAAGAGGGATGAAAATATTTAAAGAGTAATAGAAAATCATTAGTTCTATACTTTAAGTGTTCAAAAGCTTATATAACTGTTGACTGATTTGGATTTATGTAACCAAAACTTGGAACATAAAAAAGTAGTGAAAGCTCACATTATCTTTCACATATTTCTAAATATCAAATTACATCAGTTTTCCATGAACCTAATTTGAAGTGTAATCAAAGACTAAAATGAAAGGAAAAAAAAACCTCTAGGAATAACAGAATTTTTTTTTTTAAAATTGAAAATTACCTAGCATCCCAAGATAATATGTAAACAAACCTTTATGCTGTTCAATGAGTTGTGTCCAGTTCCTATAATAAACTATTAAGTGGCATCAGTTGTATAGCATTCACTTTATTGTACGTGACTTTTATGTAGGTAAAGGTTTCGTTCATTATTTTTGCTACATTTTTAAAGTAGCAGAGAGGAGTAAACCTCAGCTATTAATCTTATTTTAAAAACAAATCGACAGAATTAGGGATCTGTCTTCAGAAAAGCCAGCAGCATTTTTCTACGTACTCTAGGTAAGTGTTGACCTAAATCTTTAATACCATCCTGAACAGCCATGCAATTAAAACAATCTTGGGAGATATTGCATAAGGTAGAACATGGAGCAGCTTGCACATTTTTGTTTCTGGATAATGTAGCCAAGTAAAGCAAATCCAGATCTTTTTCAATGGTTGCAATGTTTCATATACTTAGAGCTCTATAAAACTAGAGCCACTAGTATATAAGTATATGTACATATATATTTTAAATAAAGTCTCTTGTCTGCTTCAAAATTCAAGGGTGTTTTGGTTTTTACTGGTCAGTCATCTCAAGGGGGCAATAAATAAAAGTAAAAAAGGCTGAACTGTTTTGCATATCTTTGTGGAAGAATGTAGAACATTTACACTTTTAGAGTTCCAGAAAGGTCACTGTATGGACTGAACAGCTTATATATAACATCTGTGCAATTTTACTTGGCTGAGTATTTTAATGCAATAGCTCCTCTTAGATAAGAAGCCATAATTATTCTTGTCCAAATCCCTCTGTCTCTTCTATTGCAAAGAGCAGTTTTTCCTTTAGCTGTTCGTAGCTTTTATATGGTGGTAGATCCAAACGATTAAAGCTGTTAATAAGAGAGAAAAAAAAATCATAATATATTTGTAATGAATCATACTTAAAAGAATTATATTTTTTAACCTGTTTGATACACTGATAAAATGTATGTAAGAATTTTACTAAATACTTATTTTGAGAATAGGTAATAATATACTAGTATATTAACACTATTGAAAAGTCACTAAATTATCTATCTAGAAACAGTAAAGTGGTTCACTAATTAGAGCCCCAGAACCAAAGTGAGAAAGTCCCAAATTAAAATCTGATTGCAGACACATACTAGAAGCTTAGTGACTTTAACCAAGTTACTTGGCCACTGTCACCCTCAGTTTCCTCATCTGTTAATTGGGGATACTAATAGCATCTACCTCTCAGAACTGTGGTGAAGATCAAATAATTATGTGTAAAGTCCTTTACTACAATACTACAAAACATTAGTTACTATTATTAATAGCATCAACCTCGTAAGATTTTACTGTCTAGATAGATATATCGCTATATCCCAGAATTCCTATAGAAAATTTAAAATACACTTGGTACTTGTGTAATGTTAAGTGAAGCTTTAGGGAGTCCCACTCCCAATGTAGTTCTACAGCCCCTCATGTGGCTTCAGTGCCTAGAGTGGAGCATCCCTGGCCAGGCTGTACTAGCTCTCACTTCCAAAATTCCAATAGGAGCCAGAGTTTGGGCTTGCACAGGGTCTTACTTTGCTGACACAAAGTCCTATTGTCTACCGACTGGGGGAGTAAAATTTGTGTAATGTGAATTTCTGTAAAGGAGGAACTATCTTTATAGTCATGTAGAGTAGATGAAGATCATGCATATTAAAAGAAAATTACTCAATTACCTGTATTCCAAAATTACATAAATATTTGCATACCTATGTTTGCCAGTTTCTTATGATATCTCTTGTTCCATGCCTGGATATATGTACACTTCTTTATTCACTCAAACAATCTCACTTCTCTGCCCTTTCTCCTACCTACCTCCCACAAAATCAATGCCTAAAATAACCTTCTAAACTTTCAAGAAGGTGTTTACTTCGTTGATACTTAAATAAATATTTAATTGAATACAAAATCTCAAATATTCACATTCCTAAAAGAAATCTCCACAATTTTTCATGTTACAACAATAGTTGGGCTATTGAATGTTTGTGTATATAATGTACCACTCTCTAACAAGAGTTCTAGTCTAGGAATCAAAAAGATATACAATCTGCTGCTTGTCCAATTCATCTTGTTTGGCCCTAATAAATTTTTTTAAAGAAGAATTTAAAGTACTCAAAATTGTAATAATTAGGGAATGGCTAAACAATAATTTAAAAAATATTTAAAAGTGGATATTTATAAGCATGCTTCACGATGGAATTTGATTATGAAATGTTTGGTACTAGATTATGACATAATTAGAAACATATATATCCTCCTTAGAGCCAAGAGATATTTAAAGCTTCCTTCCACTCAAAAAAAGTAAAAGGTCATTAAACTAACCATGTATGACTTCGTGGTAACCAGGTTTCTTTGCCAACTTTTTCAATGCAAAACTTCTGAGGACCATTACTTCCTGAATTAGGGAAACACAATGAAAACAGATTCATTTAATCTAAACTGCATTGTTAATCAAAATGTTGTTTCCAAAGAAAAAGAAATCTAATAATTACACTACCCATTCATAATTATAAATGAACCTAGAGAGAATCTGTAATGAATTATGCATACCCATGAGTTCAGCAAATCCTCCTAAAGGTAGTCGGCAGGTTCCAGTGACAAACTGCATTAGACGCATTCTAACTTCATTGTCTGTCTCTTTCACATACTGAGAAACAAAAATTATTCAAATTTAAAAACAACACTATATCAATAATAAATAGTTTGGTACCTAAAATGTTCAAGATACTAATATAAAACAATGAAAGTATTTGGAAAATCAGACAGCAATATGTAATAATAAAAAGGGGGAAAAAAAGGTTAATACGAATTTTAATAATATTTTCAGTTATATCAAAGCATGCTGAAAAATTTTTTTGATAACATTTCTGTTTTAAAGGTATGACAGGCATTTTTAAAAGATAAAATTCTAAGAAAGATTTTAAAACTGATGGAACTAGTTGGTTTTTCAAACTCAAATAATTTTTTCACATAAACAGAATTCAATGAATTTAAAGACTCCAATGGATTGTGTCTCAAAGTTAATATTCAAAAAATTCAATCTTCTAAAGAACGATATTTTTGCATCTAAGAGATGAGTATCATTAGATCTGTTTCTCAAAGTGATTAGAGAAAAAAAGGAAAAGAACCCTATGTATTCTAAAATATTTATAGTAGCTCTCTTTGTGATGACAGAATTGGAAATTGAGGAGATGCCCATTAATTAGGAATTGGCTAAACAAGTTATAGAATATGATTGTAATAAAATACTACTGTGTTCTAAAAAATAATGAGTAAACTAATTTTAGAAAGAACACGGGAAGACTTGCATGAAATAATGAGAAGTAAAATGAGTAGAACAAAGAAAATGTTATATACAATAACAGCAACACTTTTTGAAGAACTATCAATGACTAAGTTATTGTGAGTATAATAAATCAACTACAAAGGATCTATGAAGGAAGATGCTATCCATTTCTAGAGAAAGAACTGGTAAAAAGAGAGTATATAGTATGGTTTTATACATATGCAAATATCTATGGAAAATGGCCTTTACTGTGGAGTGAGAAAAAAAATGCATTGTGAGAATAGAAGAAAACTCAGAAGAAAGCATAAAAATGGATGGTAGTTTTTATTACATGGTTTTCAAAAAAGAAAAGAAAATAATATGAAATAGTTTCATATCAAATCCTTTCTTTGTGTTGTGCTGTATACCTGAAAATGGTATTTTTGCATTTAAGTTAAAAACGAATTTTAAAAAGTTTTTTATAAGAGAAATGAATGAACAGATGATGTGCTCATAATAAGAGATGAATCAATTGAAGAATAAAAGCCACCTCCCAGATATAGAGGTGGAAAGGACCTTAAGAGATTATTAATTCCAATTTCCTCATTTTATAGATGAGGAAACAGGCCTGTAGGTTAACTAGCTGATTAAGAGTGAGGAAAAATGAAAACCCCCTGGTACTCTTTATTCTAAGTGCAATGATCTATCCAATATGCAATTCTTCCTCCTTGACAGACAACATTTTAAAAATAATCTGAAACTTCAAAATTTTTCCTTCAAGTTTCCAGAGCAAGAGACCAGAATAATTCTGATAAGCTAATAAAACATGCATGAAAGAATACAATAATAAAGAATAAAACATGCAATAATAAATATATACTTTATGGTTTGAAATACTTACTAGCTGTTTGACTCTGGCAAGTCACAACCCTAATTACTCCCAAAAACAAAAGAAAAAGAAAAAACAAAAACAACAACAAAAAACACTAATACTTTTAAGAATCTATGATCTTATTGATGTTATCCAGTAGTAACACCTCCAATTCACTATCCTGGAACAAGTCTTGTCCATCTGTGTTCTTCCATATTATCAACCATACAAGATAGTTAATCTCTTAGGGCTTAAATTTCCTCAATAGCATTATGACAAATTTGGATGCTAATGCCCCTTTTAGGTCTAACTACTATGACCTGAAAATTTTTGCTTATTCAACCCATTCAAATAGTTAATTATTTATTAATAGTGAATAATACAATAAATCTTACTCATGAATTCATTATTTAAATGGGGAGAAAAGGGTAAATACCTAAGCTATCTTTTTTTTTTTTGCAAAGAATATATTTTCACATCTGAATTTTAAAATATGTAAGTAAATACCTGCCAGAACCAAATGATTTGCTTGCTATTTCTTGTGTAATGTCGATATACAGTATTTCTCTGCCAGTCTGCTAAATCGACTTCTTGCATGCCACACAACATTACCTGAGAATCAACCAAAAGAACTTTTGAGTTAAATTACTACAAGATGATGACTTGGTATATAAGCAAAAAACATCCTATAAAATTCAAAGTAAGATATACTTTATATAATGAGTGATCTTTTAAGAATTTTAAAGTGTTTTGCATTTCTCATTGACAAGTATAACACTGTAGAGAACTATTAAAAACGGAAGAGAAAAGGCCAGAACTATTTATTTCCCCAAGGAAAATATTTATTCCTATATTGATCAAAAATTAATACAGTAAATACAAACATGCAAACTTAATAGCAATAAAGACTTGCCCATGGTCAGAAAGTTAATGTTAGGGACAAGACTTTAACAAAGTTTTTCATATTTCTAAGACTGGAACTCTAAACCCTATGAATAATTCCTCATTTATCTAACACCAATGAACAAGATGTTCCACACAAGTGAATATTCTAGATAAATGAATAATATTGCAAATGTGTGAAAATAAGACATGAAAGTAGGTAAATCATTTACTCTTTTAAAGCACAAAATTTTTTTTTTCATTTTTAGGAATTATTTTTAAAATGTATTATATATCATCCTACCTTCTGAAACACAAGATATAGAAAATAATTTAACCATCTGATGATTCAAAGTAAGATGCATACAGAGTAAGATGACACATAAGACGTGTCAAAAAAAACCCCATTGTATTAGCTAAATAAGTGTGGACAATCACACAAGGCCAAAATAAACTAGAGATACTATATCCTATATCCATTCTAAGGTGGTATTATAATTAAATGAGTTAATTTATCTTCAAGTACTTTGAAAACTATGATATTATATTTGAACTACTTGCCATCTAAGGGAGAGGATGGGCCAAGAAGAGGGAAAATTGAAACACAAGGTTTTGCAAGGGTTAATGTTGAAGAATTATCCATACAAATGTTTTGAAAAATAAAAAGCTTTAATAAAAATTTTTTTAAAAAAGATCATGAAGTGGGAAAAAAGCTATTATGTTTTGTGCAAATGTATGATACTATTTCTCTCAGGATGGCAGTCAGTCATAAAATCTGTAGACGCCATTTAAGAGATAGTATGGTATAGTGAAAAGAGCACCTGATTTGGGAATCAGAGATTCTACTGTTTACTATTTGCAAGACTCATGGCAAATAACTCAAACACTCAATCTTAAGTATGAACTAAGAAAGTTGGACCAGATGATTGTTAAAGTTCTTTACACCTAGAAACAATATTTTCCTTTAATAATCAACCCTCTGGGGAACCTAGATGATGCAGAGGATAGAGCACTGGCCCTGGAGTCAGGAGGACCTGAGTTCAAATCCAGCCTCAGACACTTAACACTTCCTAGCTGTGTGGCCCTGGCAAGTCACTTAATCCCAACTGTCTCACAAAAGAAACAATTCCTCTACAGAGGCTCTGCAAAAAGACCACAAACATCTATTCCTGTAGCAGTGAATTATTTGGAAAAAATTTGTTAGTATGCCCCCAAAAGTTACTAAATTCTATCTACTCTTTGAGCCAGGTATATCACTACCAACTAGGCCTATACTCCAAAGAAACTGAAAAAAAAAATGAAAAGAACTAGACACAATTATAAACACAAATTAGAGGCTTGTTTAGCTGTAAAGAACTGGAAACTAATGGGATGCTCATCAATGAGGGAATGGGATATGAATTATTGCTGTGCTATAGAAATTTACAAAAGGGATGCTTCCTTTCTCAAAAACATGGGAAGAATTGCATAAACTGTACAAACTGAAGCAATCAGAATAACTCCTGATCTGAATTGAGAATAAGTACAGAGAAAGTAAGCACAGGAAAAGGTCGAGGAATCTCTGGTTCTTCCTCTCAGAAATTTGAAGAGATCAGCTGAGAATTCTGTCTTCCATTGTAAACCTTCAATCAAATATTTCTGAATTTGTATATTTCCTTGAGACTTTTTTTTCCCTATAACTGTCTTTTATATTATTTCTTTTGTATTTTACAAGTACTATGAGCTCCATGAGAGCAAGGATCATATGGTAGATCTTTTTACATCTCTTCTAAGTCTAGCACAGTGAATTTAAACAAAATAATCAGTGCAGAATTCTACTCTCTTAAATCCCTATATAATTATTACTCTGTATAGGCCACTAACTTGGGGAAATGTTCAGATACTACTGCCCATGATAAATTCCTTCAGCAAATTATGGCTATCAGGTAAAACAGCTTTTGGATGGAAGAGCAAAGAATGATTCTTACATTTTTAAACTAAGTTGTATTGCTTTTAAAAAAATCAGTATAAAATCATTTTTTAATCAGTGTAAGTAGACAGCCTCAAGCAGAATCCTTGCTTAATCAAATGACAGAAATTGAAATTATATTGTTTAATGCAATGTAAGTACTTCCTAGGGAAGGAAAAAACCCTATAAATATATCATTTCCTCGAAAGTCTCTTTAAAAGAACCTGACCTCCAATTCTTTTTCATCAAAGTACTGAAGCCATTGAAGGGGAACAACTTCATTAAAACCATCGAGAAAAGCTTTGGTTTGGTCTTGTACTCCTCGAGAAAAACGCCATTCTGCCATCAAACTGAAATAAAGAAGATATTTTAAAAATGAACCTCTGTGTGTTAAGGAAAATGCTTAAAAATTCTGGGATCTTCTCTTACCATTTTCATGCATAAACAGGCCTTTCTTCAACCCTCAATTTTCCAAAGAACTATAAATAGTTAGTTTTTAGTATTACTATACAGTGCTATTAAATGAGCATATTTACTATAAAGAAAAAGCTACATAAACCAACATATTTGAGTCCAATCAATTTAAAGTGGTGATGGTAACATTTGGTTACCATCCAAAAATGATCCAAAAATGATTACATGCTCAGGAACAAATCACAAGTTGACAGAAATTGCTGTATTTTAGAGATTAATGTTGTGTATTAAAGATATAATTCAAGCAAGAGCAAAATAGACTGATCTACAGGATGAACTGGGGCTAAGAAAACAATTTAAAAACAATGATGTACTGTCAGTAAAAAGTTATTATAAAATAAAATATAAAAAAATAAAAAATAAAAACAATGATGTAGAATCCTGTCATTCTACATAGGCTCAGAATCACTGTCCAAATTAAAAGGCAGAAAATTATATGTATTTAAAGATTTTAGAATACAAAAAATATGCACACTTTTCCTTCAATTGCTAAGGCAGAAGAATGAGGATAATAAAGGTGAATAAAATAAAATTTAACTTAGCATCAAAATATACTTTTACTATTTATTACTTCTTTAATACTTTCCTCATCAGGAAACAAATATTTTTTACAGTTCCTTACTAAAACTAATCCTTATCCAAATCACTATTGTTCCTCTAGTTCCATCTACCCCATGAAGTTTTCCTCAGGCAAGTGATCTCTCCGTATTTTTCCTTAAAGGATGCCTGACTGATTTGCCAATATCAAATAATAATAATTTGTCAAATATTACATGACAGCTGTTACCTTTTTGTTTTTGTATTTCTAAACTCCTTGAGGGCAAGAATAGTGTTTTAAATGTTTTTTTCAGTAAAGAGTGTTTAAAATGTTTTAAAAAGTTGATTGCATTCACCAGCGCTTTTCACATAGATGGGCATTCCAAAACTATGTGATAAATGACTCATTAAAACTATCTTATATAGTAGGAAAGCTAAAACTATTGTTTAAATTTAAGAAAAACAAGACACAAAAGAAATAGTGACTTTCAAAGGTTTGGACCTTGTCAGTGGCTGATCTACTAATTCATTATTACTTTCTTACCAGCTTTCTATATAGGAAGGAATCTATCTGCCAAGATTCAAACATGAAGAGTGCAAAGATTCTCACTAGTCTTATTCTATTAAACTATATCACCTTACCCAATATATTCTTCCTTGTTCTCCTCAGTCACCAGGATATTAGAACCTCCCAACTTCAGATCATGTGAAGTTACTTTTCCCAAAATCTCCATATCAACTGAAAAATACATTTCCAAGCCACATTCTTCAATGTTGTTGTCTCTGAATTAAGAATAATAATAGTATTAACCCAAAAATATAAATTTCAGGAAAATGAGTTATTAAAAATAGAAATCCACAAACCTTATCCAGATGAGGGAGTTATAGAATTCAGTATCAATAGATTCCAAATCTTTAATAGTAAGCTTCTTACTTAGCATGCGCTTGTAAAATGGCAAAGAAAAACCAGTATCAATAAACTTTCCATGAAACAGTGCCTGCCCAGAAAAATAAAAAGGTTCAGATTTACATAATAACTATTATTTTTTTCATCATAACTGGTAAATGATTGGTACATCAATTAATTATAACATTATAACAAATAATAAATGGGAATAAAAACATTTGGAAAAACTTATGAACTACTACGCAATAATGAAAAATAGGGCTAGAGACAATTTAAAAGCATTTAGCAAATTCTTATTGTGTTTTCCAGGTAATATGCCAACTATTAGGGACACAAAGACGAATTGAGACAACGTCTACTAAGAAACTCTATGTTTTATATATAGTATGCATGTATAGTGTCTGTCTATCTATCTCCCTCCTTCCCTATCTATCTATAGATTAGATATAATATATATAAAAATATAGATTAGATATACATAGATATAAAAGAAAGAAAAAAAAATAAATACTAAGTAGTTAGGGAGGAAATCCACTATGATAGCTATCCTTTCCAACTTTGTGTAATCTATAAACAAGCTATATATGTCATCACTAAATCAATGATAAAAATGTAATGGACACATGGTTAAAGATAAATCTCAACAGTAGAGGTGTTTCTCTATACTGACAATGATTCATTATGACTACTTCTGCAGTCTAGTCATTCAAACATTTTTCAATGAAGCATAAAACTATCTATTTGGTCCTTACTGCTAAAAAAGCACACATTTTTCCTGATTCAAATTTCAAACATAAATACTGTTATGATAATAACAGTAATAATCTCAACTTGACAGGCATTGTTAGGAAAAGAAGCTAAGAAAAACTGAGGTTGAAGAAAACGAGGTTCAAAGGGTTTAAATGACTTGCTGATGGACACGAAGCTAATAAGCATATGAAGTACAATTGAAATTAGGATCTTAACTCCAAATCCAATGTTGCATTTACATCAGATTGCCTTTTCCTAAAGTATAAATTCTACTCTACAATGACTATTATCTTTTCTGAATTCCAGTACTGTCTGAGTCAGTTTCTCTTGAGTTAATACTGTAACCATAAAGAAGAGAGAATGAAATGCTTTCTCTGGAAGATTTAATCTCAAGTGATTAGAAGCAAGTGCTTTCTTATGCCTTTTGTGTTAGCCTTATATGATGAAATTAATTTTATTTATTTTTTAAAAATTCTAACTAATTAAAAACTAGTTTTTAATCTTCCTTATTGAGTTTTGTTAACATTCTCAAACAAAATATATCTACCTCTAAATTTAAAATGTACTCCAAATAGGAAATAATAGCTTTCAAATGAGTAAAAATGTCAAGTATTTGTTATCAGCAAATTCTAAATTCAATTAACAAAATGGTAACATAAAAAATCAAGAACTAACCATAGCAATAAAGCGTCCAATGAAACAGAAGTATGAAAGGTGATCTGGATTGATTGTTGATGCTGGATTAATCTGAAGACAGTAATTGCTCTTTCCAGCATACTCAAACAAACAATACATAGGATTCAGTACTTCATGGGAAAGTAAAAAAAACCATTCTCTACAAGAAAAAAAATAGGATCAAGTTATTCTGCCTCTTCAGTTACTAAGTGTACTGGATTTAAAACAAAATGATCAATGGGCAAAACATCTTTCTCACCATATAAGCATCATGCATCTTTTTTAATGGATACATAATAAATTATAAACTCTTCTGCCTGGATGCAAATTCTTAACCCTTAATTCTTAATTATCTTCTCATTAATCTCCTATATGTATAAACTTTGCATGAAGTCTACTCATTGTTTTCCAAACAGGATACACAAATAGTTCTAGCTTTAAAACTTGCTTATAGGGACTTTGCCAAAATGCCTTTTTTGGGGGTTGGAATTAGGGATAAGGGATTCGAAAGTTCCAGTTCATATTTTACATTTGCCACAAAGCATTCCTGATCAACTCTTATCAACATTACTATTTCCTATGAATTCTCTCATCACACATTGTACCATTCCTTTCAAAATTAGCAACATGCAAACTTTTAAAAACCTGTCTCTAGCGTACAGTTAAATTTTTCTGGAAATAAAGGTCTTTGTGTTCTAAGTGTTTAGCATATGCTCTACACAGAAGTATTTGTTACTGATCATGATATATATATATGCAATGCTATCAACACAAAAGAAGCTTTATGTTAGTAGTCAATACATCATTAATAAAGCTAAAAGTATTAAAAAAATAAAATTTTACTTCATTAATACAAGAAACATTAATAAAGAGCTGTATTGGAAAAGCAGGAAATCATCAGAGAGGTGAAGGAACTAGAAGGGGGAAAAATGGATTGATAATAAAGCAAGACTAAGGATTTATCAACAGACAGAGAGTCTGTGAACTCTAAAGGCACACATATACTATGGAGGAAAGATCCCAATATATTTGGTGGACCTTCTGAGGAAGAATGAGAAGACTGTATTTATTATCCCTCAAGACATCAAACAGGGATGGACTAAAGTACCCACACATCAGTAAGTTCACAGATCTGTCAAAAAGACTGCAATATTATATATAGAAATTTTTGTTAAATACTTGGGAAGATATAAGAATCCAGTGGGAGAAGGTGTATACAAAAATAATTTCATTACAAAATGTATGAATGATGCAATTTAGTTTATGAGATCAATCACTCAATCTGACAGGGAGTAAAACAGAAAAAGGCTTCATTGAGTAGGTTAGAATTTCAAATATTTCAGTAAAAACATAGCAGTATCTCACTTTAATAAAACCTAAAATAAAAATCTCTGAACACATAGCAAAGATAAAGTACATACAAAATTACAAAATACATACACAATCACAAAAGAATTCTTTGTATGATTCTTTGATATCATTATTTCAGCTCATGTGTGTTTATAAAAATGTATCTATTTTCATAAAATGATGGTAAACTTGGAATTTAAAAAGAAATCATTTGTTTTGTCTTTTTACCTTGCCAGGCCACCATAATCAAGTCCTTCTTCGCCCCTGAATATTACATACAATCTCCTCCTCAAGTCATATGGTTTTAGAGCCATGATCTGGCAAAAAAGCAAACAAATTCAGAACCATAAAAAGCTACATTCTTAAACATTCCTCTCATACAACATTTATCTAGATCAAATGTTTCAAACATGCAGGCAATACTGACCCAATCTTGGGCTGCTGAAAGAAGATTAAAATATAACTGGAAATTAGTTAACAAAATAAGTAAATAATATAGATAATGTTACTATGTTGTCTTCTAAAATAGTATGTGGATCAGCTTTTTACTTTAGTTGGATATCACTGACCTAACTGATTAAATTCACATATTTCCATATTTTATAAGCCTTCTTTAGCTCATGGTATTCACTGTGAATCAACTTTGTACAATTTTGAAATCATACTTAGAATTAGCTAAGTAAGTTAAAGGGTTGTTCTAATAAAGTCTCTAAATACAATGGTTTTATTTAAATACTGCAAATTTAGAGAAATAATTTGTACTATGCTTGATAATCCAGGGAGAAATTAAAGAAACAAGAGACACAGCCAGGGACTTTGAGGAGTTCTTAGTTTAGCTCAAAAGAATATGTATCCAAGTGGAAAACTGAGAAATGTACCCAGCAGAATAGAATCAAGTGTAAATATATATGTTTACTGAACTTTTTTGCAACATGATCAAGAAAATCTCACTGTGACATGCACAAATTAAGCTCATTAATCTATCTACATTTTTGTTCATATTATTTCTCCTCTTGGAAGAACAATCCTCATATTTATTAAGGTCATAATCAAAAAGAAATTTTTAAAAAATCAATAGAAAACAAATATATCAGCATACAAAGAAAAACATGAAAAACAACTGTATAAGAAACAAAATTTCTACTATGCATTTTCTTCTTTAAAATGTTTATTAACAGTTTGGGCAGCTAAATGGTACACTAGAGAGAGTGCCAAGCCTGGAGACAAGAAGAGCTGAGTTCAAAAATCATCTCAGACAATTATTACTTATGTGATCCTGGACATGTCACTTAATACCATTTGCCTCATCTGTAGAATGAAATGGAGTAGAAAATGGCAAACCTCTCCAGTATCTTTCCCAAGAAAACCCCCAAAATGGGATCAAAAAAAGCCAGACAGAATTAAAGAAAATTAACAAGTTTATTACATTTAACAATGTAGAACAGTGCCAAAATTTATCTACAAATCCAAATTCTACTTGAAAACTTCCTTTAAGACCTACAGATACATTGCTAAATTTCTCTCAATTATACAATGATCTTTATCTTTTTATGAATTTCTAGAGGACTTAATACACTTAATATTCTTTTCACAAAGAACTAGCTCCCTGCTTTGTTTTTTCTAAATTCTCAATTAGTAAAAGACAAAAAGAGTTTCTTTGTGTCTCAGCATCCATCCAAGATTCAAACATAGAATCTTTTCCTTTTAAGTCCAATTATAGCTAAAGATCACACTACCACTACTAGGTCTATACCACAAAGAGATCAAACAAAAAGAAAAGGATCCATATTCCTAAAATTATTCCTATCAGCTCTTTTTGAGGTGACAAAGAATAGATATTGAGGGGATGCTCATCAATTGGAGAATAGCTTAACAAGTTGTGGTATATGATTGTGATGAAAGACTACTGTGCTATAAGAAATAATGAAGGAAATAGTTTCAGAAAAACATGTTAAGAACTATGTGAAATGATACAAAGTGAAGGGGGAAGTACCAGGAAATTTCTGTGCATAGTAACAGACATGTTGTAATAATGATCAAATGTGAACGACTTGGCTACTCTGATTAATTCAATGATGGCAGAAAATGTCAAAGTACCAATTATTAAAAATGCTATCCATCTCCAAAGAGAGAAATGATGAACTCTAAATGCAAACTGATGTGATTTTCTCACTTTGTTTTTTGGGAAATGTGGTTAATATGGAAATGTTTTACATTTCTTCAGATATATAAATTGAAAAAAAAATAAGGAGAGGGTAGTTTCATAAAAATCTGGGAAGACTTATATGCATTGGTGGAGAGTAAACAGAACCAAGAAAACAGTATATAGAGTAACAGAAATATTATAAAGATATTTTTATCTTTACAGCTGTGAAAGATTTAATAATTGATCAACATGATGATCAAAATACAATCCCAAAGAACTCATGAAAAACAAGCTACTCATACCTCCCATTAGAGAAGTAATAGTACACTATAGAGTACAAACTTTTGGTGGGGGTGAGGATGAGGGAAAAGTTTAGGAGGGATGGGAACACAGTTAATATGGAAATTTGTTTTGTGTGACCATACATATTTTAATGGGTTTTATTTTTCTTGCATTCTTGATCTCAAATTAAAGGAGACATCTTTTAAAAATCACTGGACTCATTGACAATCAAGATGAAAAAAGAGCCCTGATACCATCACATTTAAAAAAAAAAAATCATAAATGAAATTATTCATTTATTAGAATAAGAAAAAAAAGCAAAACTAGAATCCACTGACTACATCATGAAAACAAACTCAAAATGATAGTAACAGGAATGTTATAACAAAAATCTAGAATTCCCATGTTAAAGAAAAAAATATTGTAAGCACACAAAAAAACATTTAAGTAGCAATGAACCATACTAATACCAAGGAATACAAGCTTTTCCTAAAAATAAAAAACCATTACATAAAATATCTGAAAAGGGAAAAGATGTAAGTGAACAACTGAAACTAATTTACCAAGCAAATATTAATCCTACAAAGGAAGAAGTGATAAGATAGTAATGAAGAGGTAGTGAAAACTGAGTCTAGAGTTTGGTACTCTACAAAAGAATTGCAAGTTGATATAGTGAGAGGATCAAGGTCAAAGGAAAAACTTTTAAGCATAGGATAGCTCCCAAGCATGTTTTGTTATGAGTATGTTTCCATTTAATAACAATTCCCTAGAAAACTCAAGTGGATTAGAATTGGAAAATTTAAGAAATATAAAGCATGGACATACAAAAAACACAAAACGTAAAAGCCCACAAATGACAGAAAATTCCAATAAGGAGACTATTTTGTCAATGATATCTTGTCATGATTTAAGGAGGAAAACTTTTCCCCTATAAAATTAACTACATGTGCTTAAACTGAGACTGTGTTTAGGCTAAATTATACCATTTTCTTTTTGTTTTCTTAGTTAAAGTTTTAGGGCTTACAAAACCAATTGAAGGAAAAGAATTAGTAAAATTCAATTAGTAAAAGATAAAAAGAGTTTCTTTGGGTCTCAGCATCCATCCAAGATTCATATATAGAATCTTCTCCTTTTGATTCCATTTATAGCTAAAGATCTATTATAGATCTATCAAATTCAACCAACTTAATAGTAAAGATTATAATCTTCAGGTTGCTTTCATAATCTTTCTTTTTAACACATGATGGGAAAGGAAGAGAGAAATATTACTGATTAAAAATATGAATATAGTAATATTTGAACATAGATTACATTTATAATTCAATCTGGAGAAAAGAAATCTTCATGGAGGTTTCCAAAAAATTAAAGTGATTGAATGATAAATCAAAATTCATTGTATAGCTACTCTAATTACTATCAGGTACAAGGTATAGATGGAATGTTGCACATTAAGTCAAATAAAATTTTCAAATAAATGTTTTCTATATGACTATAAGTTTAAAATAACATGAGTACCTTAATATTAATAAAATTTATGGCATAATAAAGCAATGCCATTTTTGTATGTTATATAAAAATAGTAATAGTAAATAATTTTACCTGTTGGAAAGAGTCTTCAAATAATGTCTGCCGGGACACATTGATTTTCACATGGCTGGGTAGTGCATTAGACTAGAAATATAAGTAATACTATTCAGTATACATACATATTTTATATAAAGACAGAAACAAATATCTTTATGAATGCAATATTTTTTAGTACCTGGCACAAATAACGGAAGTGTGCAAGTTTCCACCGAAAGCTGCGTTCATAAGCAATTTGTGGGCCTTTAGTTCTAAATGAAGTAAAAAATAACTTAGTAAAATCATATAAACTCAAAGTTAGAAAAAACATCAAAGTTCATTTACTCCAACCCTAACAAGTTTCTACTTTAAGACTTCTAGTAATGGGAACACTAATACAGCAAATTGATAGAATTTTTTGGAAAGCTCTAATTTGAATAATTCTTCAAATTTAGTTAAAATCTTCTTCTCTATAACTTTAACATACCTCTGCTTCTATCCTTTGTCAAGTAAAAGGAAACTAATACTTCTTACACTTAAACATCCAAGTGAAAATTACTAAGTTCAATTTTCAATGCTTAACTTAAGATACAATAACTATACATTATATGTAAAATATCATCCTAAAGTATTATAGATATAAAAATGAAAAAAAAAAAATAACAAAACAAAAATAGCTCTTCCATTAATAGAACTTACAAAATTCTATAAGAAAATCATAACTCCACTTTTAAAAGTTTCATCTTTAACTTATTTAAGTGTTCTTAGAGGGTACTACTATAGCAATGGAGAAATTCTATTTAACAATTTCATTATGGTATGAAATGAACTTTAAGATTTCTAAAGTCAATAGAGTAGAAATCTTGTTAGACTCTACCTAGCTGGTATCAAATAATGGACTATTTTTAAGAAGTGGCCTAATTTTGAAGTAGTTCATCTTCAGAAGGGTGGTATGAAGCAGTGAAATTATGTTGGTCACAATTACCTTGTAAAACCATCTACTATGGTGTAGAGGATTTAGAAGTAATTTTAAAGCCACATTTATTATTACTCCAAATGGTATTTTTGACTAAGAAATATTTGATTCTCTTAGATAATTATAACTTAGGAAATAGTTACATTGAAAAGTTTGTGTTACTAGTACCTCTATATTATAGCATTTAATCAAAGATAAACTAGTTTGTCAAGAGATGGCATAATCTTTATTGGGAATAGCAAGCAGACTAATTTGGTTGGAATTTAGAGTGCATGGGAAGACTAATGTGGAATATATCTGGAAAGATAGGTAAAAGCCATATTGTGAAAGACTTTAAATGTCAAAAAGGGAGCTTACATTTTATATTAGAGCCTACAGAACCACTGATGCTTTTTGAGCAGGAGTAATAACGTTAACCCTATACTTCATGAATATTAATTTGGCATCTATACAGAAAATATATTTGGAATGAGAAGAGATTGGAAGCAGGAAGAATAGCCGATTCAAAATGACTTCAAAGACTTTTATTTCCTACCTATTAAAATATAAGCAATTTAATTTTGTGACATTATTCAGTGCTCCACAATAACCTGACAATCCTCTTCTATAAGAAAATACTTGACACATAGAAAGGAGATTTTAATACAGCCTATAAATTTTTGGCCTTTTTATATTTTCCTTTTTTCCCCTTATTTTTTTCCTAATGCACACCTTTATGTTGAAGTTACAGAATATGAAAGCATATTTTGACTTATTTTGGAGGATCAATTCTACAAATAGATCTTTTTGTAGAATTCCTCAAATCTTTTTTCTCTACAACAGATATTGGCATGTAAGCTATAATTATTTTCAGTTACTGGAGAGGAAATTTTCTTTTTTCATGCTTAAGCACTGCAATAGAAGATACTCAAAGGTTCAATGGAATGCTTTTGTATATGCTATAAAACCAATTCCACTTATTCTTATTGGTACTATCAAGGAGAACCTGTGAACCATTAAAACTACAATTTTGTTTTGCCTTCTGGTTTCAGTCATAAGGTCCTTGCCTCACATACAGAATCCCATTCCCAAACTGCTTTTTACATCATCTCTCAAATACATTCCTCTCCTTTGGACGCATATATCCAACAACTCTACATTAATTTCTTATTGCTTCTCAACTGGATTATTACAAGTGCTTTCTAATTCATCTTCAGTTCTTAAATATCTCCCCAATCCAATATATCCTCTAAGTTAACAAGGTAATTTTTCTAAAGTAAAGGTTTGAGCAGGTTATTCCTCCTGCTGTAAGTCCCAGAGGCTCCCCACAGATATCAGAATAAAGCTCTTCAAAAACTGCTCCTTTTCCATATTTCCAGTCTTCTTCTAATCTACTCTCCATGCATTTTATGATCAAACTCCACTGCTGTGCCTCAAATATAACCTGTTTCTTTCCTCTGAATCATGGTTTCCCTTTCCATTCCAACTCCTAACTTCAGAAAATAAGACTTTCTGCTGTTTACAAACAAGTCTCCACAACATCCTTAAAAATTCTCACTAGATTCTATTATTCCTACTCATAAACATTCTATACCATGCAGTATCGTCTCAGCCATACTCTTTGAAGCTCTCTACATCTGGTACTAGCATTTTCATTACTTACTCTTATTTCTAAACATTCTGGAATCTAGCTTCCAAACTGATAAACTGCAATCACCAAAGGTACCAATGATCTCATAATTGTCAAATACAATGGCCTTTTCTTTCTTTCTTTCTTTCTGTCTTTCTTTCTTTCTTTTGTATTTTTCCCCCACCTTTTACTTCCCATTCTCCCTATCTCCTCTCTTATATCTTCATAAATTTTAGAGGGTACTATACTTTTCATGATATATATATAGTGTTGCCTATTTAACCTATTCCTGACGTGAGTAGGTTTTCAGAAGAAGAGCCCTCCTTCCCTCTCTAATACCTGGATGTCTATTCTTCCTCTGCATCTCATTTGTATAAATTTTTCTTTTGATCTTCCCTATTACTGATGCCAATATTAATTATGTGGTATACATTTCCATATAAAAAACAATAAACAATGTATACACGTTAAATTCCTTGAGAGTAATCTTGGATATTGGCTTTTATATGTTAAATTTTCTACTGAATTCAGGTTTGATTGAAAGTATTGAAAACTGCCAAGTTTGTTTAATGTCTTTTTTTTTTCATTCAGTATAATAGATAATTTTACTGGATATGATATTTTTGACCACATGTCTACCTACTTCTTTTAACTGTCTGTAGCTATGATTCCAGGATTTACAATCTCTTATTGTGGCTGCTGCTAAGTCCTGTATGAATCTAAATATAGCTTCAGCACGTTTTGAGTTTTTTTCCCTTGTTTCTTCCAAATTTTCTCTTTGATCTGGAGATTTCAAAATTTGACAATAATATTCCTATGTTTTCTACAAAGGATCCCTTTGAAGTGATGATTAGTGGATTTTTTTTTCTATTTCTACTTTCTCCTCATGCTCTATCACACCAGGACAATTTTCTTGGATTATTTCTTGCATTACTGTGTCAAAGTTCTTTTTTTGGTCACTGCTTTCAGGCATTCCAATTATTCTTATATTTTCTTTTTTTTAATCTGTTCTCCAGATCTGTTGTTTTGCTTATAAGATGTTTAACATTCTGTTCAAATTTCTCATGCTTTATATTTTGTTTTGTTATTTCTTGTTCTCTTATAGCTTCACTGGCTTCCCTTTGCCCAATTCTAATTTTCAAAGAGTTATTTTCATCTTTTAAGACTCTTTTTTTCCTAATTGGATAACTTTTTTTTCAGTCTTCTTGTTTTTCCAGGATAGTTTTCATTTCTGTTTTTCCTCAATGGCTATCATTTGATTTTTAAATTTTTTAGGTTCTTCTATAAATTCTCCCTGGGCAGGACCGTCATTAAACATTGCTCTTTGGGGTAGAAAAAAATTTTTTTTGCTTTGGTATCTCCTATAAAGATGAACCCTGGTCTTCCCTATTCCCATAGTAGGTTTCTATGGTTGAGTTTTTTCTTTGGTGGTTCATTTTTGTTGGTTGTTTGCTTTTTGTTTTCTTTCTCATTTTTTTTCTTTTGTATCTGACTTTTGTATAACATGACAATTGAACTTGAATTGTACATGTGAATTGAATTACACATGTTTAATATATATTGGATTACTTGATGTCTAGGGAAAGGGATAGGAAGAAGGGAAGGAAAAAAATGTGGAACACAAGGATTTGTGAGAATCAATGCTGAAAATTATCTTTACAGATATTTTGAAAATAAAAAGCTATTATTTAAAATAAAAAGAAAGAAAATAAAGTGCAGGTCTGATCATGTCACTCCCTTACTCAATAAATTCCAGTGTCTATTATCTTTAGGCTTTAGCTCTTCATACAACCTAATCTCTATTCTATTTTTTTAAGTCTCCTTGTAATACTATAGTACTCCATTGAGTATATAATGTAGTACTCCACTGAGTAATGGTTTAACTATACTGGCCTACTTTTTGGTAACACAAGATATGCCTTGTTTTATCTATTATTGTTTATAATGAATGAGCCCCATTTGTAGAATGCACTTTGTCCTTAACTCTGCCTCCTCGAATCCCTAGCTGCCATAAAGACTCAGCTCAATCTTTACCTTCTACAAAGAGTCTTCTCTGGTTCCTATAGCTGTGAATGCCTTCACTTCTAAAGTTACTTCTTCCACTGTATATACCACATTGCCTATTGTCCCACTGACAGGACAAGTCCACCGACAGATCAGCAGGGTATTCTGCAGAGACATCCTTTCATGTTGACATTAATTTCTTAAATATTTAAACAGGTCTAAAGCCACGTAGCTTACATTTCTTCATTTTGTCCACCAAAACAATATATGAGATGCTGACAAAATGTTTTGCCAGTATTTA